>NC_051154.1:224343212-224546485 GCF_013339745.2 Dermacentor silvarum | reverse complement strand
CAGAGCCGACACGTGTACGTGCGACTGCGCAAACATTTTGGACCTTATGCTTACTAACCACCAGAAACCTTATCGGTTACGTACCTTCGTCCTATCAGCGACCACAGTGTGATTCATGCCACATTGACTTTGCCCAGGCACCGCGTGTTCTTTCCAGCCAAACTATCAACCTATATGATAAAGCAAACTTCGAAGCTATAAATGAAGAATTGTGCACTTTTTTACCAGGTCTTTGAAACCTCATTCAATGAACGATCTGTTAAAGACAACTGGGAATTGTTTAGGAATAAAATGAATGAACTAGCAAACAAGTATATTCCGAAAATAACATTCCGTGTGAATCATCAGAACCCTTGGTTTAATAACAATGTAAAGAGGTTGGAAAATAAGAAAAAAAGACTTTTTCTTAATGCCAAGCAGAATTCAAGCCCAACTTAATGGGAAAAATACTACACCGCTGAGAGAGAATACTTAGGTGCTGTCCGCAATGCCAAATGGTCCTTTTTCAACAATGACTTACCTAACATGTTAACAGACAACCCCAAGAAATTTTGGAAAGTTATCAACCCAGGCAACACATGCACTATAACTCTTGTTAATGATACGGGGGAAATCATGCCTGAAACCGAATGCGCACTAATATTTAACAACGCATTTTTGTCAGTATTTTCTAATGATAATAACGTTCCATTGTCTAATGTCCCCTTCAACATAGCTTCTAGCATGCTGAGCGTGGTGTTTTATCCTGATGGTGTTTTGCGCATTATTGAAAACCTTAAACTTTCATCCTCAGCAGGTATAGATGATCTAAACTCTAAACTGCTAAAAAATACAAAATAAATTTCTTCATCATTTTTGTTTCTTATATTCTCTCAGTCACTTTCTGCAGCTTGCCATGCCTCATGAATGGAAGGGGAAAAAGGTCGTTCCCATCTACAAGTCTGGTAACATGAACACACCGCTAAATTATCGACCAATCTCTCTAACTAGCCTTCCGTGCAAAATCATGGAACATGTCATCTACTCCCCGATCATGAATCACTTGGATGCCAATCCATTTTTTCATTCGGCACAGCATGGGTGTTCCGTAAGGGCTTGTCTACCAAAACGCAACTAGCTTTGTTTCTGCATGACTTGCATACAAACCTTGACTCTAACCAACAAACTGACGCTATTTTCTGGACTATGAAAAGGCCTTTGACAAAGTTTCTCACCGCCACTTACTGCTAAAGCTTTCTTCTTTGAACTTGCACAGTGACGTACTCAAATGGCTCGAATCATTCCTTACTGATCGCTACCAATTCGTTTCTATAAATGACAAATCATCCACTCTTCTCCCTGTAACTTCTGGTGTCCCGCTGGGATCAGTTCTCGGTCCTCTTCTCTTTTTAATTTATATTAATGACTTACCCCTACATGTATCTTGCAAGTTACGAATTTTCGCTGATGACTGTGTGATTTACCATCCAGTTTCTAATGCTACTGATGAAAACACCTTACAACAAAGTCTTAACAACGTGTAGTCTTGGAGTGAGCAATGGCTAATAACTCTTAATCCCAACATATGTAAACATATATTTTTTACCCGCCTTTGTAACCCTTTCCTGTCCACTTGTACAATAGTAAACGTTCCCATAGAATCGGTAGAGTCATTTAAGTACTTGGGCGTAACACTTTCTCATGATCTCAGTTGGGGTACGCATATTTCCAACATACTTTCATCAGCTAGCAGAACTTTTGGCTTCATGAGACGACACTTGCATGACGCCCTGCAGAACGTAAAACTCCTAGCTTTCAATTCCCTTATCAGACCGAAAGTTGAATACGCATCACCCATCTGGAATCCATATCAAGTCTATCTTGTTAACGCGCTCGAGTCCTTTCAAAACCGCGTCGTCAGATACATCCATTCATCACACTCGTACGACGTGAGCGTATCATCCTTAAGAGCAAAATCTGATCTACAGCCCCTTGCACATCGCCGCGCTACAGCCAGCCTTTGCCTCTTTCATAAGTTCTTTTACAGTTCCCTAATTCACGAGCCATATATCACACCATCCGCACGCATATCGCTACGAACTGGGCACCCATTACAAGTCTTACGGCCGCGCTCCCATACAACTACTTTTTCTTCGTCTTTTTTTTCCTGCACAGCATCAGACTGGAACGCCCTTCACCACCACGTCGCTGAAATCACTTGCCCGACATCGTTCTTCGAAAATGTGTCTTTGTTGGCTGAAAAATAATCAGCTTTTTTCACGCGTCATTTTTTTTCCCTTCTTTCTGTTTTTATGCACTTGCGAAATGTAGCTTTCTTGTAGTTTTCTGAATACCTGTGTTTCTGTTGCATTATCAACTGTACCCACCCCTTATGTAATACCCCTAGCAAAGGGGTCTTTAAGGAAATAAAACTGAACTGAACAATCTACAGTTGAATCTCGTTAATTCGAACCAAATCACGCGGTGGCGCCTCCTACCGGCATTGCTCCGGCACCGCCATAGAGTAAAAAAAGCTTAGGAGAGACCCCTCAATGGCGCGTGCGAACAAAACAAAACACAAAAATGCGCCGCAAATTTCACCCTCTCTCAAATGGCAAGGTCGCTGATTCTGCGTTGCGCCGGAACATGCGTGTCTCAGCCACGCTACCGTAGCCCCGCGTAGAAAATGGCAGTGAACCCTTCTTTCTCCTTTATGCTTCCTCTACTTTCTAGTCACGTGTTCACCTTGCAAACTGCCTCTACGGCACAGAGGGAAGCAGCGGCACTGTCCCAGGCCGGCCAATGAAACTGCCCACGCCGGCAAACACCCGCTTCCCGATAACGGCAGAAAACGAAACTTCGGGGAGCTGGCGCCGGGCCGGCTGGAGCAGCGGTGTCTGCACGGCGGCGGGCGCGCACGGTGACAGTCGAAAGTGAGGGAGCTACGAGGGAGGGCGAGGGGAGCCACCGAAGCAGCGGAGTTGCCGAGGCGAAATCCGCTTCCCTGCCGCCCTCCTCCCTCACATTCCACGGTCTCCGCGTGCGCCCTTCGCCGTACCGTGCCGGCGCCGCCAGCTCCCTGAAGTTTCGTTTGGTGCTGTTATCGTGAAGCGAGCATTGGCTGGCTGGCGTTGGCAGTTTCGTGGCCCTCGCTCGCTATGCGCGCCGTGATATTTCACGACTCGCACTCAAGATTCTGGTTTCAGCCTCACTGGCTGTTCGTTTGCACCACATGCCCTTCTCCTCCACTTCGTCCCTTTCTTCTTCGAGCACTCCTTGGGGTGCCCGTTTGAGGGGAGCGTTCGCCGTCTCCGCTGACTTCCTTACTCCTAGGCAACCACACTGTAACCGGTATTTCGTTTCCCGCAACTGCACTGTAAGCGATACGTGTATACATGGAGTGATATGGGAAAATTAAATGGGAGTCTGAAAAGACCGCACTATATCTGGTCCTGCACTATAAGCGGTTACGTTATAAGTGGTCTATACTGTATACAGGAAAACAGTGTAAACATATTTAGTAGAGCAACTCTATGGTATTCCTGAGCTGCACAAAAAGAATGAAAAAAAAAAAAAAACAAGGTATGCGTACTCTTCAAGCCACCAGTAGATCAAAAAAAAAAAGTTATTCACGTCATACACAATTGTTGGAATTTTTTTGAAATGACATGCCAGTGAAGCAGTTCATTGTGAAAGTCAGAGTCGCTTTTTTTAAACATTCAGCACAGTCATTGAGTGAAGACTTTATTGAAAAAAATTGGCTGTGGCTTAACTCGGGTATGCCTTTGTGTCGCTAGCGAGAGGTATGGTTAATGTTATTGTTTAGCTTGGTGTTTCATTCCGTCGTTGATCCGCAGCCCTGGCACGAGATGCTGAACTAGACGACGAACCATCCTCGTCTGAATGCACTCGCCTAGCCGCTTCGTACTTACGACGCTTCTCGAGGCGTGCGGCTTGTTCTTCCTCCGTCTCCTCGGCTCGCTGCCTCCTCTTGGATTCGCTCCGACGACGAAGCCTGGCTTCTTTGTCTCTCCGACTTACTTTCCATATCTGCCGACGAATCCCACCGAGCCGCCCCTTCTACAGTGTAGACCGCTTATAACGTAAGTCGCCGGAGTCGTGAATATCCGCACTATAAGCGGTACTGCACTATAACCAAAACAACTATTTCATTGCAATAATGGTCACTCCAGGCGCATTTATGCCATCGCTGTCACCGTGCTCTAGGTTCCGTATTCGCTTACTAAAATAAATTAACAAGCACTGTGTCACGCGCGCATAAGCAAACACAAACACATCTCGCTCGTTGACTGTGGAAATGAACTGTCAAAACGCTCGAGTGACGAAGAGCGGAGAGTGTGCTATCATGCCCCTCGCTTCAACGTGACCTATAAGCGGTGAAAACACGGCGCGCGGCAGACTTTTCCCGTCGCAGATTGCTTTCAAGATAGGGCCAAGGCGATCGTATTGCCGAAGTCGATCGTCGCAGATTACGTCCTGCTTCAGTCCACTGAAACTGTTCCGCATTGCATTGCTGGCGAAAATTCTCTCCTTGTGTTTGTGCCAGTCCCGAATGCAAGTTTAGGATTCTCCAAACGCCCGTTATGCGGCCCAATTTTCGTCCGTCTTCGCACACATGATCAATTTCCTTTTAAATGCGGCATCATGATGATACTCGGTACTTCATGCTGATAGAGCAGACGCAGAGATTGTGAAGACAGACGGTAGACTATTACCTAAGCACGTGTATAATGCAGCACATGGAAGAAGCTACGGTAGCTAGGCTCGAGGGTAGCTATAGCTCGACGCGCGTGTGAGGCGGCCATTTTGAAATGCCGACGGCTATATGGTAACGCAGATTTAGGGTCGTACTCGACCTGTTTTATCGGAAAAAAAGTGCACGTTAGATTCAAGTAAATACGGTATTTGTGGCTTGAGGAGAGCGTTTGCCGTGTAGGTTGACTGCTGAACTTCCAGGCCGCCGCACTGTAACCGGTATTCCGTGTCCCGCAACTGCACTATAAGCGATACGCGTATACATAGAGTGCTATGGGAAAATTAACGGGAGCCTGAAAAGACCGTATTATATCCAGTCCTGCACTATAAGCGGTTACGTTATAAGTGGTCTATACTGTATATATACGATGCAACGCCGGCTCCTCCGGCGATGCAACGCTGCCAATGCGCAAACGGCGTTTGCTGGCAACGCCGCGGCGGTTGCTAGGCAATGGCTCTGCTCACGGTGCGGCCACCGACCACTGCGAAACGGTGAGAATGCGGCCAATGTAGCTCTCGTTACAAAACAAGGGATTAAGGTCGGTGGCCTTGTAGTTAGGCGTCCACGAGCCCCTGAGCCTGGCGGCTTCTTCAGCTCTCTTGATAACCTTGGCCTGCAGGTCAGAGTCGGAGCTGAGCAACATGGCCTTCCCACTGCTCAGTACTCATGAATCGTGTGATCTCTCACTGGGCACGACCACATAATGTCGAACAGATCTGCTTTTTGCTTGCAATGGTTACAGTTATTAGGGTATTGGCCCGAGTAGTAGTAGTAGTAGTGATAGGCCACGGGGTTGGGGTAGCTATTTGTCTGGAGTTGCCTCCAAGCTACTTCTTGTTGCTTCCTAAAGCAATTTGTAGCGGGTACACTGTCGTGGCTAACCTGTAGCGTGGAATTATTTCCTGGTAACTGACCATGCGATGCCTATCTGATCCTAACATGAGCTGCCCGAGTGCTTGGTTGGTGAATCCTCGAGCGGCGGTGCGGGCAGCATCGTTGCCGGGTAGGGAGGAGTGTGGTGGTGCCCAAATGATTTAGATCGGTCAGGGGTGTCGGTTGGTGTCTAGTTATGTGTTTTACGAGAGCTGAGACCCGGACTTTCACAAAATTGCGTACTGCTGCTTGGAACTGCTAATATGTAATGACAATGTGTGTAGGCGATAGCTGCCTCTTTCACGGTTTCAGTGCTTCGGGTTTGGATTGAACCGCCAGTGTGTATTTGAGCTAAGGAGTCCACGACTGCGAGGAACATACAGTGGCGTTCTATGTATTCTGCTGTGTCGACATATTGGACCATTCGGCCCTCCTTTGCTTGTGGAATTCGGGGCAATGATATCCAGGGCTTCCTTGCCCTGAATGAACTGCCGATGATTTCCCCGTTTCAGTCAGGCGAAGCCCACAGCAGTTCCACTGCTAGATGTTGAGGCGAGTTCGACGGTCGGTTTAGGGATTTCGGATAGGGATGGGTGATCGTAGGGTTTGGAGGCCATGCCCTTAAGGGAGCCGGAGGCTGCAGAGGTGAAGCTCGCCTCCCAATGGAGGTCACTTGGGCTTCGGTGGTAGCTACCCGGGACTCTAGGTTGGTGGTTCTGGCTTCCAGAGCGTCTAGGCTTCCATTTATTTGTTGGAAATGGGCACCATTCTCCTGGTTGTTGGCTACTTGGCTAGTTGACATCTTGTTGGCTAGTTGAATAATCATATTTTCGAATTATCGAATCTTGTGGATATGTCTGTATGCTCTTCTGCCTCTTCTGTCTGTGGTGGTGCTATCGTGTTGTGTGACATAGGTCGTCCTGGCAACAGGAATGCGACTGGTGATGCGTGTGGCCGCCCTGCCGGCCTGACAACAGCCAGTGTCTGGCGCTACTGACTCCACCGGGGATAGCGTGCCAGCTTGATTATTCGTATCATTCGTATCAAAAGAGGTTCGAAACCTTAGAAATTTAGCACTTTGTCAGCTCAATAAATTTGGCCGGGACTTTTGAAAAAATCGTATCCCAAAGCTCGTATCGGGTGTGATCGTATCACCGAGATTCTACTTAGTTAAATTTGCGAGCTGTGGGATAAATGGGCCTACATTGTATATGTGGGTTAATACGAATGGATTTCTATAAATAAAAAATGGGTAGCAAACGAAGGTTATCAAAAATAGGTTCAGTGTGTGAGTCTTTGTTAAGTTTGCAAGGTTAGTCGTGCCCGATATCAAGTGGCAATAGAATAAAGCAGACAAAAGATGTATAACTAGTAGCTTTGTGTGTGATAGGAGAAACAGAGAGAGAGAGACGGGAGGGAAGCTTCCATAACTGCTTTACAACTAAATGCACCACATACAATTCTGTTTGACGTCGACTCATTCACGTCGCAAGAATTAAGGCGATGTATGATATGTGACATGTATGGAGGGGCACAGCACAGTACGACATGAACATATGCAAGTACAGCAATACCTCGTTAACTCGAAGTAGTAAAAACTGGAAAAAATTTCGAGATAAGCGGAGTTTCTAGATAGCTGAATTCACGAAAATATAAGGTCTGTATCTCTCGAAAGCGCCATGCCGCGCATTGCGAGCAAATGCTGCGGGAAAGCGCTCGCCACTGTCCTGCTTAGTAATGTGACCACCACCAGCGCAGCCACGCACAACAGCTGCCTCCGAGCACTGGGCATCGAGGCACTGCCGTGCGTGGCTGGCATGTTTACAAGAGGCGGCGCGCTCGCCTCCCGCCTTTCTCACACTCTTTGCGCGTGTCAGCTGTCGTAGCGACGCTCTACCCACCTAATCAATGGGATCAGCCGTCCGAGAACTGTAGATGAGGGTGAAGTAGAATCAAGCAAAAGGCATTGGGACAAAATTCTAGGCCTGGGCTGGTATTTTGTAGCGATGCGTTATGCTTTATTCTATATTAGTCTTATCATCCACTGCTCACGGCCGGTTGATCCCGTTGATAATGTGAGCGGTGTGTCGCTTTGACTGCCAACGAAGTGCAAAAATCGCGAAAAGTCATTAGCATTGGAAAAGGCATTGTTACAAAATACTGGCCATAGTTTCACTTTTTGGCGATACCACAGCTGCGCAAAAAAAGTTCAAAAATTCATTTCGGTAGTGTCTTTTTTTTTTCAGCATTTTCGCAGTCTAGGTTTCAAGATATCTGGAGTTCGGTGCAGTGGCGTTTCGAGATAAGGGGTGAAAAACCCATGGAGTTGACACCGTGCCAGGGAAAAAGTTCGACTTGTTCGATAATTCGAGAGTCGACTTGTTCGATAATTCGAGATTCGATTTATCCGATAATTCGAGACATAAGACTTCGAGTTAATGACGGTTTACTGTACATTTAACAGAGGACACTCTACCTAAAGTCTCTATTTTATATTTACAGACACCTTTTGATAAAGCTTGCATCACTTGTGTATTTTGACATGGGGATTTCAAATGTGCAAGGGGTTTCCCAATGCAAAAAAGTAGTTATCAAGATATTAAGAAATGCCTGTTTTTTGTGTGAGCTAGTTGGGAGGTGCACTTTCTTTGAAATGCTGGTTATGAAGGGGCTATGAAGACTGATTTGGGCGAAAGTTATAGCATGCCAAAGTTTTAAGCATGAAATGCTTTTAGCTCCCGTTGTTAGTGACCTTCAAGAGACCTTTAGCGGAAATCTAGAGCCTTTATTCAGTCACTTAAGATGAGAATGGGCTCGAGGACGAAACGAGAACATCTGGGCATCGTTGCGAGAGCAAAACGAGATCATCCGTGCAACCAGTCAAAACTTAAGAAAATGCGGTCTTTGGCCCCCAGCCCCCTTGTTCAGGACCGCAATATATAATCAAGTTGCTGCCCAAAGAAGTTACAAAAGAAATATTGCATCCAATTTTTTCCTAATGTTTGCTCACAATGTCACTCAAGCTGTAACTTCTTGTACGCTGAACTTTAATTTGCAATTTTTCGTAGCGATGTTCAAAAGGCAGATACAGTGCACCATACACTTGAGTGTCATCTTTTGGCACTGAGAGAGGGTTGTCTGTGCTCTTTTAAACTCCAGCAGTCTGTGAGTTCTGCAGCATGAGTTTTGCGCCACCTGCTTTAAGAAATGGCGCCACGCAGCGTGTTCAGGCTGCCAGCGTCCGGCGCGCAGGGGATGGTTGTTTGGCCGAGACGAGACTTGCAGCAAGGTTCAGTTCAAAATGGGTTCGTTTCGGCTCAGTAAAGGCTCATTCACACTAGGCCGACACGACATCGATTTTGGTCTGCCGACTGTTGGAGACAGCGTTTTCCTTCCTGTAAACTGTTGGCCACAGTGTTTTCCGTCCTGTAAACTGCTGTCGCCAACAGTTGGCAGACCAAATCGGTGTCGTGTCGGCCTAGTGTGAATGAGCCTTAAGGTAGGTCACCACCTTCGAGAAAAAATTTGACAATTGTAGTCCAAAAGTTAAAATGATATTTTTGGCTTGTAAAGCTTAGAAAGTTTGAAACGTTAGAATGATGAAATTGCTAAAAATGTAAACAAAAGAATGGTTGGTGCGATTCAAATGCGACTTGGCAGGTACGTAATGAGGACAATAACCTGTGCATTTAACCACCACAATCACATCACTACGCTAAGGTGCGTTATCATAAAAAGAGTGATAAAGATGATATCCGGCAGGTGTTTCACACAATGGGCCATATCATAAAAAGTTACTGCTCGTTTTCAGTCATTCTGCTTGAATGCACAGTTCCATATATAAAGAAATAGCACACAAAATTGTATGCAAAAATATTCATTAGAAGGAAAGTTATCACTGTTTGCGTAACTGTAGGATGCAAAAAAATTTTGAGAAAAATGGCTTTAAAGATTTGAACTGAATGTCAGTGTAATAAAAAAACATTCAATATGTCTAAAATCCACCAGGCTCATAGCTTGGGCCCTCTTTGCAAGCGGCACAATCTCCTTTTGAGCAAGCTGAAGCACACATTTTTTTCTGGCCCATTTTGCGTCTCAAGCTGACTTGCCTGCGGCCTTCCGCACATGATGAGTCACTGCGTTGACACTTCTTTTTCGTCCTGTACTTTGCCATATTTCATGGAGTACTTTAAGTTTCTTCTTGAAGGGCTAGAACTAAATCCGCAAGCTCGAAATGGCATACAAAAAAGCACAGTTGGCACAGATAACGCACACGCAAACTAACGCGAACCAATGCAAACGCACGCAATGTAAACAGTGTCGTAGCAGCCCGCAGCACTCTTGTGGAACTTTTTAAATAAATCGAAAACATCATGTCCCACAACATGCTCCCAGTGAACCATTAATGTACCATAGATGTCCATAGAACATCATGTTTGAGACATTGCACACATCCTATAGATATCTATATTTCTCCAAACAACGTTACAAATACGTACCATGGATAATCTAAGACCCATCCAGATCACGTAGATTTAACGTTGAAAGGATATCACAGCTGGACATAAGTAACCTCTAATAGATGTTCTTTTTGGGGACGCAGGAGGTCCATAGAACATCTAGTGGATCTTTCCTGCTAACGTTATAATGAGCTGTATACCTGCGAGCGCCACAGTAGATGTACTATTGAATACAAATGAAATGCGAACAGCAGAGTGTGTGGCCAAAACTTAACTAAAAGCACAGTGTGTGGCGTCGGCCAGCGATGATTGTACACATGCATGTGGTTTCGATGTGGAGTGCGGGGCTGCTTGTCCTAGTGCGTATTATGTCACCTGTATTTTGTTGGAAGCTTGTATTCTCACCCAGCCATTGCAGTGCCATTCCTATCTGTGATTACTTTTAAGGTGGCTAGCACTGTTGTTGCGCATCCAATGCAATACATTTTTCGTGCTATTCAAATAACGATTAGACACTGGCAGCTTTGATGGTGGTAACAAAAGCAAAGCAATGCACGTTAGCAAGCTGGGTGCATGCCAGCTATATCACGCTACAGATGTAGCGATGGTGCTAGTCACCATAACACTGTACTGCCAGGTGGGTATGGCACTGCCCAAGGAGAGATGAGAGAACAACTTTCGGACAAAATACGGGTGATGTTTATCGCAATAGGGCGAGCAGCGCTGCACTCTTCCTCGAGAACTACATCCCCACGCACATGCACAACGACTGGCCGACGACATGCACAGTATACCTTTAGTCATGCTTCGGCCACACACCGCTGTTTGCATTTAATTTGTCCTCGATGGTACATCTGCTGAGCCACACTAATGGCACGGTTACCCCCATTGTCGGCATGTAGCTGGTGACTTTGCTTGAAATGTTTTGTTAACGTGTAAACATGTGAATGTGAAAATATAAACTGCAACACTTAAGGTGAAATCCTTAGATGGCTCAATGGTCGAAAAATCCTATGTCCAGCATCCCAGCACCAAACTTCAATGGCACCAAAATTGGGGATTGAACCTTCGACCTTTGGTGTTAATTAGGTCAAAGCGAATTAAGGCACAGTTCATTAAGATAGAGTTAATTGAGGCACTCTAACCCACGGCCTTTGTTGGGAGTCGAAACCACTTGGAAATATGGGCGAACCGGCCACATCTCCAAATTATCTCCAAGTTGGATTCCAATTGACATGGTGAAGGTAGAGTCGAACCCACTACCTTAGGTGTTCATTAGAGCGAAGTTACTTAAGGCAAGTTAATTACGGCAGAGTTAATTAAGGCACTCGAACTCTCCAACTTTGGTGGAAGTTGAACCCAAGACTTTTGGTGTTAAGACAAAGTTAATTAAGATACAATTAAGGCACTCAAACCCTCGACCTTTGGTGGGAGTAGAGCCCGCAACCATTGGTGTTAATTATGACAAAGTTAATTAAGGCACAGGTAATTAAGGTACTCGAGCCCACAACTTTGGTAGTCGAAAACAATAGAAGTAACAACGCATGCGAATGACAAATAATTTAATTAATGCTTCGTGAGTGCGCAGGCTTCTGCCTTCATCCTCTTCAGTGTTCGCTAAAGTGACTGTCAACTTTTATATATAGTTCTAGCGCTCATCAAAATGCAAAAACTGTGCTAAGAAAACCGTAAATCCGCATTTTGATCATTATGCATCATTACAAATCCTGCAATGGATAAGTGAAAAATAGTGAGTTCAGTAAGCACTAGGTAAAGCACACCAGTGAAACTCAATGTCATACCAATGTTACTTTTTTATTTATACAACTGATAAAACTTTATTACAAAAATGATTGGCCCCCAGCCACGCACATGTATGACATTATTCATTACATGTTCTCGCTGTATACAAAAAACAAGTTAAACGCGGATCTAAAAAAAAGAAATGCGTAATCAAAAACAGATTCTTGAAAATTAAACTTTATTAACACACAAGTAACGAGTAGGCACAAAATGACTAACGAGTAGGCAAAGTGCCACAATTATAATTAAAAAGAATAAAACTGATTAGTAAGAGGTAGTATCACATACTAATTAATGACCAAAAGTGCATGGCCTGCTTGCCAGCACCTGCTTCTGGGGCCACCGGATTCAAGATAGAAAGCCAGTACTTTCTAGCTGCATTGAAAAATACATGGTAAAATAAATTCCACGCAAGCAGAATCCAGAGATGGAATGTTCATCTTGATAGGCAACTTGGTCAGGCAGCTTCTCAGATCACAAAAGTGCCAATAACATAATGCTGCCAGAGACTTAGAGATAGGCATTGCAAATGAGAAATATCCCTGACACTTGAAGAGGAACGCTGAAAACCAAGCGATACAAACATGTGTGAAAATTAACCATCAAAACATTGCCACCAGAACATTTCTGTAAGCGCTCCGCAAGGCGAACAAACGTACCACAAATAGCAGTCAGAAGCACAGTTCTAAATTTCAGCACGCAACTGTACAGTTCTGCCTAGTATATACGTACTTGGGCCATGGTCAACCGCACAAAAGTAAGTCGAAAAGACACAAAAAAGCACACGCTGCTCGCGCCCGGAACGTTGCTGCGCACTTTCATCGAGACGCGTGTTGCTGAATTGATATCAGTGGCGATGCGAAGTCAAAGCTATTGCGAGTTCAAGCTTCTTTTTTTCTTTATAAACTGTCGTAATACATCAGCAAGTTAAAGGTTACGTATTTTCAACAATGTACTAATAGATATAACTGAAAAATAAAGCATCTTTGTATGAGAAAGAAAATGACGTAACTGAGACCGAAAGCATAGCAAAAAAAAAAATGGTGAAAGTATTGGCTTTTGCGCGCGGTGTCCGGCAGCAACGTTACTAGACCTCCAGCAGTGCGTGGAAAGGTCGTGCAAAATTGCAAAATAATTAATTTAATGCTTTTGCTCTCCTAGCTTCCCATTGTTAGGCATTAGAGACAATTTGCTTGTATTTCTGCAGCATAGTGCATGCACGACTCATAACGCACAATGTACGATCAATGCACGAGAGCTTTGAATGTGCAAGAGATGTCCAAATCATAAGGACATTCGACGTCCTCTGGATGACCCTTGACTGCCACGTACCAGTCGAACATACTATAGATGTAAACTGGACGTCGTTAAATGTCTTGGATATTTGGTCTTTTGTGGTACATCCAATGGATATTTGTGGTTCACTGGGCTTCCAAAAGCATTAGAACATACTTAAACAAATTAGCATTACGTAATATATATGTGAAGAGACATTTATGACAAGATGTCAGATGGTGTGGAATCTGAAACCTTCAGTTTCGGTTTCGGATACATCTAGGAGGGGTTGGAAAAATGGTCATAACTTTTGAAAGGCCTAAGATAACTACATAATTCTTTTTGCTAAATATTCTTGAATAGACGGGGAGCTTGAATATGCTAAATCCCCCCCAATTTTTTTTTTTTCACGAAATGCGTTTTTGAAAGTGGTGACCTACCTTAAGCTTTCAGGCCTGTGTCGTGGCACCAATCTGCTTTGCCGGTAGCTATTTCATGCTTGCGTCAACAATTCGATTACGGGTAAGCCAACAATTTTTTACAGTAGGAACTCATAGTAACACGCAGGACAAATTGTTACTGTTTGAAAATTCTGTAATAGTATTTGTTAATATATTAAGCCTACTTCATTCTCTCATTGTCTGCCTTTCTGACAAAAAAAATTGGGTGGGCTGTATCAGAGATGCAGCCGTAATGGGGAAACGAAACAACTTGTGCATGCTTGAGATGGCTTATGTGCACTATAGGGTACAGAAATGTGGTAACCAATGACACAATTCACATTTAATAACACATTAGAACGCTTGCATGCATAACTTATATTACAGCTTGTTGGGGGTGCTATGGTCTAATTTCGCTCTGAACTTAGACATCGTAACAAGCGCTGATGTACGGGAACACAAAGAAGAGACAAGTAGACTGGACGGGCACTAGACATCAACTGAAGGTTCAATGACACTAGCAGGAACATATATACCAGTTAGTGTCATTAAACCTTCAGTTCAGTTACAACCAACTAGCCCAAATTTCTGTTTTAAATAACTAATTTTGCAATCATGCTCGCTCACTTATTTGTGGTGTGCCTGTGTTTTTCGGAGGGTCTTTTCACATTAGGGTAAAGAAATGATCCCCCCCCTTCTGGTGCCACCTGAGACAGCCCTGTGCCACTTAAGCCCGCCACACTTGGGGGCCTGCCAAACTTTGATCTCTTTCGCTTGCCTCAATCTTCTGCACTTGTTCTTGCTATGGAGATTAACACATTTCACTATGGTCAGAGGGGTCGGATATCCCTCTGTCTTGCTGCCCGAGTCCCTTCACATCATTTCTGGACCCTACGTGTTGAATGCGGGGGTGCCATAGCTGAGCAACCATCAAATTTTCGCGACCAATTGCACACTTGTAAGCCTTCCAACTCCTCATGAGCACAGGTCTGAGTTTGATGGATTATACCTACTATGGCAGAGTGAGCTCTCTCAAATGCAACAACTCTCTCTCGGATCGTAGTGCCGAGCTTGCTATGCCTCCCGGAACGCTGAGCAAGAGGATAAATTTAGCTCCGATCGCGTCATGTGTGGCGTGACAATCTGTGCATGCAACACATGCATGATCGAGTAATGGCTTTTATTCTCCAGCAATGATACTAAAGTAAAGCACGTGGGTTTAACAGCTTGCAAAGATATTGCTACACGCGTGTTGTATTTGGTCTTTCATACATCATGCGTTAAACTATAATACTATAACGTGTTTTAGTTACATGCGGTTTTAGCAAGCAATCTCTGACTGATTTTAAAGATGTTCCATGTCAAAAAGAATTGTTGTGATATGATAAGTAGAAGCAAAGATATTGTCCCCTCAAAACTGTAGCACCATTAGAAATTGTGTTATGAGAAAATAATAAAAAGCATATCACAACATGCTTATGGTGATTATGGCAAAGGGTTTTTTGACCAAGGATGATCCACGGGTCCAGTCAAGCAAAAATAAATGCCCTACACCAACCTGGAGCTAACAAATGCGAAAAAATTTTATCTGATTTTCATCTACAGAAAGCAGTGTCTTTTCTATACGTTTTGTGTCACACAGACACATACCCATTCTGGAGGTATGGCCAAATGGGGCCCAAAAGGGCCATACCTAGTGGCAGCTACCCAATCAGCCAAGAATCGATAATACAAATATATAATGAGTTTAAGGAAGTCGAATGAGCTGTTAAAGTTATTCAGAAGTCTGTGTTATAACAGGCTGTGTTAAAATGGCTTGTAGTGCCCCTAGTGCCACTCATTGCCCTTTTAATGTTCGAATGTTACTTTACATGCTCCTTCTAATGGTGTATTTGGTTGGTTGCTCTGATACCCTTGGTCAGTGTCAATAGTTGCCTTGGTCACCTGTAATTCGAGTGGGAGACAGTTTGAGGAGCCCCTTTTTTTATGGTATTTGTTTTTTGTTTTTTTCTGCAGGGCTACCACTTCATGCAGATATGGAGCCACGAATGCTGGATTCATACCAAAGCAATTCTACAGGGCAATCACTCTGTTCAGATATGCACCCTACAGGCGTGGAGCCACAACGGCTGGAATCTTTGCAAAGGAGGCCTACAGAGCGATCACTCCAGCACGACACTCAGCCTGCAGGCATGGCACCACAAATACTGGAATCGGGGCGAAGCAGGCCTGCAGGTCACGCATTCCACTCAGATATACAGCCGGCAGGCATGAAGCCACCAATGCCAGAATCATGCCAAACTGAGCCCACAGAACCATCAGTCCATGCAGGCATTCAGCCAAGACGAACACATCGACAAAAGAACGAACCATTCCAAAGCAGGTGAGGAGTCTCTTGTGAATAAGCACTGTTGTGTTTGTGGAGGAGGGCCCAATAGCATCATAAAACAATCATTAAAACAAGCAGAAAATGCAAGCCTGTATCCACATTCTTGAAAGCGTCCTTATTTTACATTAAATGTGTGCTTATTAAACAGTGTTAAAATAGTGAGAAGGAATATAAATTCAACATAATGCATTGGATGTATGAAACAATGTGGCAGTCTTTCATGAACTTTTTTTAAACATTTAAAAAAGTTTTTTCTTTCATGGTTGCTCTGCAAGTCATGAATGCACCCACAGCAGCCTTTTTGATGACATTGGCACTTACATTGCCATTGTACTTGATTTGACATGTCTGGTCAGTTAAAATCAAGACCACGCCCATGTTCAGATCACCGGTCTATTCAACTGCTTGCACTGGGAAATGGGTTGCTAAATCATGCAAAGTTAATATGCCTTTAAAAAAATAACTTGGAATACATATATTCAGTCGACTTCCGTTAATTCGACTTTGATTAATTTGATTTTTTTATTAATTAGACCCTAACTGAAGGTCTCGGCCAGTGCACATACATTTCTATGGGCCCAAACTTTCGCTATTTTAACCCTAAAATTGGCCTTCGCTAAATAATCTGAACTTGACCAGTCTGTACGCACGCGCCTATCCCTTGTGGTGACCTCAATTTTCTGCTAGATCGAGCAGAGTTGCCACCTGGCGGGCACCGGCTGAAGCACGGATAGTGCGGATTGCTCTGCACGTCGTCTGCTATGCCCTACGTGTTTACATGTGCACGCACGGCCTGCATATCTTTAAAGATCATTTCCTCCGCGGTTGTAGCATGGCCGTAAAAACTGGTGTGCATTTTTCGAGAATGTACTGAAGCATTTAGCCTTGCGGTGTAGCAAGGCCAATGACTGCCCATGTTTAGTGCACAATGTGTGACCGTCAAGAAATCAAGGATTTGCAGTAATACGTGAATGCCGCGCTTTAGCGACTTGCTGTGATGTGTTGATTGCTCTTCAATCTGTGATACCACGCAGCATGAGCGAGGTGGCGTGAACATCACTAGGCAGTAAAAAATATGAATTGTTAACAAGCACTCATTATCGCATCATACACTTTATATTACTATAACTGCATCATGATAATAGCATAACTCTTTTCCAAGTGGTTATGCGGCAGCCTAAGGTTTTCCTTTAATATGTGGTTGTGATGCCACGTGGGTGAGTTTATTTCGCCTCGCAAGTAAAGCGTTGGCGTTTGTGTTTTGACTTGCTGTTACGAAAGGAAAGCTAAGATAGGGTATTAGTGAGCATCATGTGTGACAGCTGTCTCTAGACGCAGAACGCCATAACATTAAGAGCTGTGCCACCCTACTGCCCCTTGTTTTAACCATGTCTAGAGTTGTCTCTTCTTTGCCTTCCCAGTGAGTCAGCGAGCCCACCAGGGCACCCCTTTTTGTGCACTGTGGAGTGGGAATGAGCTACTCGTCTCCTTAGACTTTAGCTAGCTGGTGCCGGGTCCGGGCATCTTAGCCCGAACACCCACAACTGAAAAGAGTCGCCATTATTAGCTGAAATAAAACAACCTAATGATTTGAGCCTCTCAATTAATTACAATCTTTATTCATTCAAGGGCAGCTTTGAGCTTAAATAATGCGTTTTAGTGTTGCTGCGATAAAAAATTCTTGTCTGAAGCAACCTGGCAATCCTGCAAACATGCTGTGTGTAGCTTGCTGTGCTCTAGCTTTAACCATGTAAACACAAACGAAGCTTGAGTTTTGCTGCTGTGTCGCATAGTCCCTGCCATTACATAGTGTGCAGAAATACTGTAAGTGTATTCTAACACTGCGCTGCAGTACCGAGAGCATAGCACAGAAAAAAAAAGAAAGTACCACCATAGCGTTCCACAGGAATGCAATGCAGTTTTTGTTTGAACAAATTTTCACAACAAGCATTCGGCAGAAAATGGGAATATTACATAACATAATCGTTTTGTATGTTCATTTGTTCAAATACTGAGAATTATTCTTCATTTAACTCTTTTCTTACCATGGGAAAAATGGGCATTTTTTGTATGTTACGGCAGATGTTTTTTTCTGAAGGAACTACTGCACTCAATATTTAATGTAATACATAACCAGAAAGCAAAATGAATGCATTTTTCACGCATAAAAGTTTTAATAACGACAGATGTCTCAAAAAAGATACAAATTGGTAAAATCAAGATTGTGCGATAATATGGAACAAAATTTGTAAAGACGCTTGTATCTACTAAGAAAAAAATGTTACGAAAATTATGATATACAAAATGTATTGCAGTATATTAGGCACTATCTCCGAAAAAATCAATTTTTAATTGAACAGGTATTCCGCTACAAAAAATTAACTGCAAAGTTGGGCGTGCCGGGCTGCGGCCGCCGATGTTTCGGGCTGGTTGGCGTCATCGCTTTCAAAGAAAAGTCAGCGTCCTCTGACTCGCTGCAATTCGATGTATCTATAAGATCCAGCCACAGAGGCAGCGGAATCGCGATATTTGTGATCTCTCGAAGCGCGCCCGCGCCGTTTTCGGAGCCGGACATTTTTGGTTCTGCTTTGACGATCGCGAAACTTGGGAACGCGTTTAAAAGTCACCGTTTGGCGGGAAAAAAAGCAAACTACTTGGAAAACTAAAATATAGTTCTCCTCCTTCACGTCCGATAGCGCAGTATGTCTGTGAGCAGCACGGAAGGTCTCGAAAGTGGTGTTTCAAACCATTGATAGAAGGCTAACCATTCCCAATGGGCGCGGTATGGAAAGAGTTTATTGTATGCTTCTGCGATTGCACCCATAATGCAGTTCGAGTTATCTAATAGCTCAAATTATGGGAGTTGGAATTATTGGACTTCAGTGTGTCCCATAACAACTTAAAGCACAACATAGCAGTTTTTTGTGCCCTCTGAAGTTCGATCTATCACAAATTGAAGGCAGTTTTTTTTAAAACGCTGCAGGAGTTTGCGATTGCTTACTTCACTAATATGCTCCTAATTTTGAGCGATCTGCAACAAGTAAGCTGCTACAAAATTAAAATTTGCAGCCCCAGAAATATTCCTTTTCTCCGTTCATTTGCTCCACATTCAAAATATTCTCCTTCATAAACAAAATTTTTTTTGCTCCAAAGATTGATTCAAAGGCTGTTTCAGGTGTCCCCCCCCCAACAGCTGCTTAAGACGCAAGACAAAGAAGTAGCTACGGAAGAAACATACAGAAATCTAATGCTGTGATACCATACATTCACAAACTAATGTTGTAGAGGGGAACCTCGTTGATACGATCTTGACCGGAACCGGAAAATGAAGCGTATCATCCGAAATCGTATCATCCAACATGTTATCCAACCAAATCGTATTATCGAGAAAAAAAAACATCCTGAAAAATGTATTACGCAGAATCGTATGAACGAGGTTTCACTGTATACCATTTACGTGTGGCCATGTTTACATTGGGCCTACAGAAAGACGTATTAATGCTTGTTTGAAGGAGCACATGTAACCTCAGTTCATATTAGCCATTTTTCAAGAATATATTTTTTGATAGACACGGTACCCAGTTAAATGTCTCTCAGGGCCCATTTAAATGTTACCATCAATGGGACTGTTTTCTTGCAGAATATGCAGAACTGCTCTAGGAACGCAAGTCAAACTTAAAAATGTCTGAATGAAATTGACAGATTGGAAAAGTTCTTATGATCTGACACAGCCCATTGTATGCGGCATTTTAGTGGATTGTGAAGCCTTTGTTACCTAGTCGCAAGCAAGCAAGCCATGGGCCAGGATAATGAAAAACTATTCTAATCTGTTTTATTACAAATCTGCCGTGACCCCTCCATGATAGGTCAAAATGGTGGATTTGGAATAAAAACAGATTGGAATAGTTTTACGTTATCCCGGCCTTGGGATGTGGTTTCAGGGTCAACTGCTAAATTGCTGTAAAGAACTTAAAAGGTACTTAAAGGGAACTTCTTAAACCTTCCTACAATTCAGGGTTTGGCGCCTCCTTAAAATCCTTGAAAACCCTTCAAATTTGCCAAAGAAATTCAAGGGTCAGCACAATTATTTTCAATGAGCTTTAAACTCCTTGAAAACTGTGGTTGGGGAAAATTATTGAACATTAAACAAACTCTGACTAGGGGCTACACTATAGACACTGTCCACCGGGAAACAATTGCAGCTTATACTATTTTTTGGGAGTGTTTCTAAACGATGCAGTGTGGCGTGCCCGCAGCCACCCATGACAGGCTTGTTTCATCACCATTGCCACCTTGAAGCTAGACAAAGCCAGATCAAGTGAATAAGCCGTGCCACCATTTTGTTTTGCTAATTCACATGTCAACCAGCATGGCTTAATTTTCCAGCCCTAGGCTCTAGAAGTGCCCGACCAAAAGCAAGTTTTTGGTCGGGCATTTGCATTAATAACAGGGTGCGTACTGGTCCTTGAAACCCTTGAAAACCCTTGAAATTGAAAGTTGCGTTTTCAAGGCCTTGGAAGTCCTGGAATTTCTTTTGCGTCCTTGAGAACCCTTGAATTCTTGGGGTTTTCATGGGGTCCGACTGTGCGACTCACATTATATGGCGGTTGAGGGTGGTGCTGGCAAGCTTCATTGCTTTCCGCAACGCCGGGACCGCGAAGTCTAACTTCCTGCGTGAGGAACAGGCGAGTGCACGTCCGCCGCGCAATTTTTTTTTTTGCCCTCTGGCTTGCTTCGACTTCAGGGTTGGCCAAAAGCCATGAGTTGCTGGCCACAATGAGGCTATAGCATCTCGATCTCCTCAAAAAAAATAGAAGTTGTGCCATCATGCTTATTTGTAACGAAAAAGCACTTACATGAATCTGAACAGTTGAATTTGGTAGTACTATTTCACTTTTTGGGGGGGGTTCGCCTTGGGCTGGATTTATTGGCAACCCACTAAAAACAGGTACAGCCTGAGCATTATCTGTTGTACAGCCTGAGCGTTGTCTGTTGGCAACATTGTGCTTTGTTTATCTGTGTGTGCTTTTTCCCCCGTTTCGGTTGTGGTGCACATAGTTCAGAATAAAGCCTGGGAAATGTAAATTCCAAAGAGTCTAGCTCAGCAACCACGATTACAAACTTTGGGTTGCGCCGGATACATCGGACCCTGTAGCATAGCCATGGCGTGCTCGCGGTAACGCCAGATCTCCGTAGAGAACCTGAAAGGTTTGTCATACATTTCACAGCGCATAATATGTGACGCAGTGGACAGGGCAGGTGGAATTTTGAATGTTCCTATAACAAAAGAACTCAGAATAGCCGTGTCCGCAGCGAGGCAGCATTACGGTGCACACTTGGAATCAGAAAAACGGTACCAGGAAAACTCAAAGCAGACAAAAAGGCGCACAATCATGGAAGAAGTTGAAGGGTTGCAGATGAAGAAAAAGAAGCTTGAGGCAGTTGTTGCCTCTGCAGATGGATATGCGGAAAAGGCTGAGAGAACTGGTGACATTACGCACGTGGTGAAATTAAACATATTGAGAAAGACCGCAAGAGCAAGAAAGACCGCAAGGCTGAAGAACTCAGCAACATTAACACACAAATAGAAAAGAAACTGAAAGACCTGCCCTGAGCTTCAAAATTTCATCTAGTCGAATGAAACTGTACGTGCACTAAGTGAAATCACTTTCCTTTGTTCTGTCCAATAAAATGTAACGTGTGTGAACTACTGTATTAAATATTAAAATTTTTTGAAAGGTCCTTGAACAGGTCCTTGAAACCTGTGCGAACCCAGTTAATATGACGAGTATCTTTGGCTGATGTTGGACAATAGTAACCTCTTCTCTGCTGATTATCATTTAAAAATATAAACCACATAAATGAACCTGGCAAAGCAGTTTGCAGTTTTCCTTTTTCTTTTTAGTAGAGATGTGTTTATAGACTTGTAGCTTTTGTGGCCACTCTTGTGTTTAGTTGGGACTGCAAGGATTTCCTATTAACTGTAATGTTTGGTTTGGGAAAATGGTTGTCACTGTTGACCTAGGGAAGAGTGTAGAAGATAACTTGCTTGGCTGTTATCTGCAGATTTTTTAATGACAGATCAAAGATGTTCACTACATATTTTTTCGCATTCTGTTAGAGACATATTTTAGTTGCAATCCAAGTTGAGTCCTGTGTTTTATTCCTTGTTTCAGAAGAAAATAATTGTTGTGGCCTGGTGTGCTGTGATAATAAATAAAATACTCTACTACCAGTAAGGAAGCCAGTTTTTTTTTATTTATTTATTCAGAAACTCTATGCAACTCCAGAACATCTTAGCAGCATGCTGAATCATAAGAAATGCTAGAAAACAGCATGTGATTTGCCATTGTATAAGTATCACTGCATGATCTCCATATTATAGAAGAGGGATCACTTGGCTTTATTTGTAACTGTGTCGTGCGTAATCAGACAGAACAGTCTAGAAATTTCAATTCAATTTCTTTACACTGAATTTTGCAAGCACCTTTCGAAATATGCTTTGAAATGTGTGGGAGAAGGAAAAAAATACAAAATCTTGTATACTAAAATTAATAAAGGGCACTTGGAGCTCATTTTTCGTTGAAGCATTCTTGCTTTTGATTAGAAGTAATATAAAAGTTTTATACTAAATGAGCTATCTTCCTGCTGGTAGGTATTTAATTTAGCAGGCTCTAGCTCACAATGGTTTTCAGATACCAAGTATTTAGGATACAGTAATTTAGGCAAAGCAAGTTACTGTTCAGACCTGATCTTAGATTACAGTGCTGCAGCAGCTATGTGAACAACAGTGTGCACCGCAGAATGAACCCCCGTTCGTGCATGCTAACTGTAAAGGTGCGTTTATAGTTGTACGCTATCGGCGCGTGGCGAGCATCGTTTGTGGCCAGTCACGCTATGCCGCTTGCGCGTTGTTGTTCTCGCCAACGTGACGCAGCGTGTGCATACGCTCATGCTGCGTCGGACGATATACATGCCTTAAGAGCCTGTTCATTATCTTGATGTATTTTTTTAGAGAGGGGCAAGCATTAAGTTGTTCAGCATTTTCTTTATATTTGATCACGCATGTGTCTGGAATAAACAGATATCTCAAATGCGTTCACTTCAGAGGAATTGTTGTAGCCGGACAGCTTCAAAATGAACTTTACCTACCGCTTGCAGGTTAAGCCCGCTACCAGAGCTGCCTTTGGAGTGTGAGGAGGCGCCACCCTGCCCAACTAAGTTTGACTCTGATATGCTATGGCGGAGAATAACGATTACTCGGAGTGATCCTGATCGGTGGGAGGCCTTGTGCGTCATGAATCCTCAGCTCGAGACAAATATTCAAATGGTGAGCAGTGCACTTGTGGATGACCGAATGTATGAGCTATAATATCATGTTTCCATTCATAAATAAATGAACTTTGCGAGAGGTATGTACTTTATTGCATTTAGATCTGCTCTGTAGAAATTATGAAAGAATTTTGCTGAACCTGTAAAAAGCATTTATGAGCATAGTTATCTACTCAATACCTTCCCTGCCCTGGTCCTACGACTTTCACTGCTACATGTTGCTTTCGGACGCATTGCACTGTAGGATATTCTTAAGTTGATTGAGCTTTCATTTTAAGTGGCCAAAAGTGCATTTGTTGCTTGTTTAGTTCAGTGATATAAAATGAGAAAAGGTAGCTCTTGACCTGTTTGTCCTCTTTTTTCTGTGCCCATCACTTAAATTTGGAGGCGCGACTTGTCTGGATACATTTAAAACTTCTTCAGTGCATTGGCATCTAAGCTGGTTTGACTTGTGCCAGGATAATTGCATTCAGTCAAAATCTGTGGCATGTTCATCGATTCTTCCAAATACTGAAAAAATTCCAAATGGTCTCTGAAATGTGTTCATTGCTTGTAGTGTAATGTCGGGCATGCATAAAACAATTTTTATAAATGGGAACATATTCTCTTTCACAATACATGCTTATTTGACAGCCTGGTACCAATGAGGTTTTGGTGTTAAGGGCTATGTGTAGTGTGCCAGCAGCAGTGCTTGGCAGTTTGTGTTCTCCCATTTGGCACAATATTAGAGGTTTGATTCCTTTCTGTGGCGATCATACGCTGAGGAGAGTAGAATGAAAGCATTCGGTCTGCTTTGGTGCAGGTGCACTACGGGTGCACATTACAGGGCTTTGTGCCATGTCTGGCCATTCTGAACAGGCAAGTGTGGTATTGTTACGTTCGGCGACCAGCGGGGGCAGCGATCTTGGAAGTATCTCCTGTTTACCTGCGATGAATCGCTTCGGGAGGCTGAAAAGCCGTCCCGCCGGGAAAGATCAGCGGCGACATCACGTCTCTACACCTTTCAAAGAGTACGAGTCTCGACACTATAGGAAGAGGAGACTCTTGGAAAAGGGCCGCTACTACGACGCGTTCTAACGGCCGCTCGACAGACCAGCTGGTCGCCAAGGCCGTTCTCCAAACACACCCGTCGTTGGCTGGCCATTCCAGGAACAACAGATGCGTCAGTTCAAGTCAGGTGCAAAGCCACCTGTCTTTGAGTGTCCCCTCCTTTATGTGGGGAAGTGAGCAGTGTGTGCCCGAGGGCACTTCTCCGAATGTGGTCGGGCAACGAAGGCGCCGGGGGATTATGCGTACCCTCGCCCTCAACGCAGACCATCGGTGACTCTCGACACTCCGATTGGAGGATGGTGGGACCGCAGCTTGGACAGGGGGATTTTAAGCGAGACTTTGGCGGGCCATCGAGAGTGTTCTCCCATCTGCCCAGAGATGTAGGCAGTGCTTCGATCTAGTATGCTTCGATCCAGTCATGTTAGACTGAGGTGTAACTTCTCGTACTCCTACTTTTCTTGTAAATAATGTAAATAAACCCAGTACTCTTCATTCTCGATGGGAACCTGTTCCTCCCTTCAACAACGTCTTCAGCGCCAGCGTGGATGAGTCGGACGATGGCATGGGCCAGCTACCACTTTAGATATGCCCGACTCCAACTCTTACAACTGCTGGCGAGGCCACGACCCCAACTCCAACAGTATGTAGTTGATGCAGCAATGATTGCACCAATGTGTGCTTCGAAAACAGTTATAAACGTAAACGAAAGCCCATGCTTTTCTTTTAGGAGGACCCATGCTCTTCACCAGCAGTGACAATGTCACGGGCTGCTTCACATCACATATACCATATCTACTCGCACAGTGAAAGCACTTCTTTTTTTTTTCCCCCCCACAAAACCAAACTAAATTTGAGAAGTGCATTTAATTTGTGGGGATCATTTTATGGGAACATTTTCAAAAGAGCAAAAATTCATAAGACACTAATGACTACAAAAGTGTTGGATAACGTAGCTTTGCAGTAAGTACTGCATAAACGGGAGTATAGGTTGACCCCTTACCTTGAAGTAAACCCCTCCCCCCCCCGTTGAATAAGAAATGAAAAACATATGCGTCTATATTTACAGAAGCACTGTCACCGGCAGCGAGCGTGTACAAAGCTCCCACACAAAGTGTGCAAATGCGTCCTCAAAATGTGGATGCACTGCACAACGCCCACAAAATGATGTTTTACGTGGGTTGTACACTAACAGTTTTCCTTTTTGTGCTCACCAATATTGCACTCTTTTTCAGAAACTCCAAACTGGTGTTAAAGGGGTTGAGACATAAAATTTGCGGCTTCCATGTTCTTTGTTTCAAACGTTTCTTATTACTCCATGAAGCTTGATACACACTCGAAGATTGATATATTCTCGGTAAATGATTTATATCGCATTATTTATGTAAACGATTTTCAATTTCGGTTTCTGGTCGCCGAAATGGACAGTGACGTCACTGTCTAAGCTTGGTCACGTCGGCCCACTAAGCTGTGACGCACGCATTGCTGCATTGTCTGCTCTCGCACACACGTTCTGTACCAGCGCAGGCAAACAAAACCACGCCAACAGTTGTCATGGCTAGCTGTGGCAGCTTCGATTCCGACTCTACGTCTGCATCCGATGCGGCTCACTGCACTCTAAACTCGAGGAACTCTAGGCTTGCCCAGTGCTGTGGGTCACCGCTCATTGTACATCACTCTAAGGTGGTATGATGTCACTAAAACTTTCGTTACGCTTCCAACACAGTGACTTCAGTGTCAAATGTGCTAGGAATGGGTCTTGATCGTGAGAAGGAGCATTTAGGCACTCTTTGGAAGCGAATTGAAATATATTTTAAGTGTTTGTGCCCACCATTTCATGTTGAGTGTCCTTGCATACAGAGGAAGCCTACAGCAGGCTTTTTATAACCTCAAAATTAGGTGCCTCAACTCCTTTGAGCAACCATGTTTCCATTTGCTTCGGTGTAGTCCATAACCTTTATCTTGAACGCCACTGAAAACTGTCTCTGCATTACTCATTGCTCACCAGACAAAGAACAAATCACACTCGAAGTCGATTGGAAGAGCACCCACAAAGAGACTCAGTGACAACAAAAAGAAAATGCCAGCAATCACATTTGGATGTGGATATTGCTTAGACTATGCATTTGCCAACATGCATGCCCTAGGTTGCCAGATGGCATACATTCGGCTAAAGACTGCTATATAAGACAGAGGGTCACTTTAGCCTGCTTTTTTCAAGAAAATATCTTGACTTGTATTCCGGTTTACATGGTATACACGTCCATAATTTGCAAAAAGTGACAGCTTTTTGGTATTGGGCCACTGGAAGGTGTGACCTGATTTGTAGCAAGCAGCTTGTTGTGCTGCTTCAACCAGTAGCACTTGCAGACTGTCAACGCCAAAATGCCTCACGGCAGCATGATCCCCATGCTCCACAGCATACCGCATAGCCTTTGACTTAAAACCAGCAGTATAACTGGTATTACTGCCCATTGGCCACAGCAAAACGTAAGACAGGCAGAAAAGCAAGCAATAAATGGCGCTGTCACACAATGTTAGCTCGTGTGTGCAGTGCCCTCATGTGTACAGTGCACAAGAGATTCATTGCAATAATCTGAGCCCTTGCCCATTGATACAGCTTTGGCACTGTAAAGCGTATGCATATGTACTGCGTCTGGCCCTGCACTCTGTTCACAGAATCTCTTGTGCTTCCAGATTCTGCAACTAAAGAGGGCGGCATTCTAACCTATCTTCGTCATTTTAATTATTCTCTTTGTTCCATTGTGTTGTAGCCCTCAATGGCTCCCAATGCTCAGCATGTATAAACCTGAACTGTGCACGTAGCACAAGCTACTGCTTGTGTGAGAAATGTTTAGAACATTCTGGGCTCACGCAGGTCTCGCTATGCATGCTCAGATTTTTTTCTCTGGGATCTTGTCTACTCAAAATTCGCAGTGACTTGCCGTAAAGAGCAGACACCCTGTCCAGTGACACTTCCTGCAGGTTTCAATCTGCATTTCCTTTTTTTTTTTTTTGAAGCCTTGATGACTGCATTTCACAAAATTTCACATAAACCATACTCAAGGTAAAACAGTGCTGCCTTTATTCATATTTGGTGTTTTCAAGCTATTATACTTTACCAGCTCCTCCATTCTCTTTGAAGTGCCATAAAAACATATGAAGTGGTCATGCTGTGTCAAAAGAGCAATTTTCCATTACAGCAATACCCCACCCCGTTAAGTCGAAGTAGTAAAAACTAGTAAAAAATTTCAAGATAAGCAGAGTTTCGAGATAGCCGAATTCACAAAATTATAAGCATAACCACCGCGTAAAGCCAACATGACTCCTTTCCAATAAGTGCCGGTAACCGCCGACTTCCTCACAAAAGCTTAATGTACCAGGAGCGGTACTTTTAGTACCGTATATCATTTTTGCGATATTATGTGCGACCCAGGAACTCGCATGTCGGTCATATAGGCATCAGCGAACCTCGCACATAGTATATGTGTAAATGGACGTTTGGCACAGGTGCAATGATATTTCAATAATTCAGGTTGACGCCATTGATTCTCAAACCATTTATGTTCCACAAAAGAAACTTGTAATGCTGGTCTGCTTGGTGGCTGCACTCAGTGCGAGAAAAGAGTTCTCATGCTGCCCGACACACCTTATCAGTTGTTCGTCACCACCACTGCACTCGACTTTGTTCCTAAGCAGCCGCAACGAATTCCTTGTTTTGGCTGATGTCGGGGAGTCTCGTGGCTCCTCATTTTGTTCATCCATATCCTCACTGTTAACTGTGGTTTCCGCAATTTCACCATTTGTCTTTTCCCCAGTCAGTCACAGGGACATCTTGGCCCCACCGTGGTGCCTTAGTTAGCTAAGGCGTGGTGCTGCTAAGCACAACTTCGCAGGATCGAAATGCGACCGCCGCGGCCACAATTCGATGGAGGGGAAATGCAAAAATGCCCGTGTGCTTGCATTGTAGTGCACGTTAAAAGGCAACTCCGGCGATTTTTTGACCATATCAAGCTAATAAAATATTTAGGTTCCCGAGACCCTCCTGTGACGCGCCTGATAGAATTGTTCCGCAAATTCGAAAATAATTTTAAATAAGCAAAAAAGTGCCAAAACGAAACCGAAACCTGACCAAGCAGCCGAGCGAACCTCTGCGTGTGACGTCACGAGTGTACCTCCAGCGGAGAAGGCGGCAACGCATGCCGGCCTCGTCCGCGGAGCGAACGAAACCGGCGAAGAGCAGACGCTCAGCTTATTCATGACCGCGCCAGACCTTCGGGTGACATTGTAAGCTGCACCACCTATTTGGATCTGTCAAACAGTGACAGTTATGATTCAGATGAATTCAATAGCCATGAATCGCCGTCCGCATCCGACCCACTACCACTAGAGCCAGCGCCCATGCGCAACATATTGCACTGCAACATGAAGACCAAAGGTAGCCCTAACCACTGATTGTTATACGTGCTGCTTGCTATTTTAGGTGTTTTACCCCTTCTCAGGGAACCGCTTCACATGCTGACTGTAAGATGTGGAGCACGACTTTCCGCATTTGTATCCCGCAAGAACATCGCTGACAGTCCAAAGCACCGACCGGTGCATTTGTTTACATCGGCAGGTACAACGACCACTCGTCGTTCGCTTGAGATAGGCACTCATCGGTGACATCAATTAATGTCAGAACATATCAAAACACGCAGATTTTGCTCATGTAAGCACCATTATATCACTCTGGGTCACGCTGATATGAGCGACCACACACCTTCGAAAACAGCGAGCGGGAGACTGTAGTAGGAGAGCGTTATCATTCTTCGTATTCTCTTCATGCTCACAATTAGTGTTCTGTAAAGTATACATAGAATAGGAGATTGTGCGTATGATCGTTCATTTAGAGAATACATAGTTTTCTTGCGGAAACGCCGATGCCATGAAGTTTGACATCGTTGGCAGCTGAACGAGACGGTTGTTCACGCATGCTGTATCAAAGGGGCCTCCGCTTGCTGTCCATTTTGGATACGAGGCAAACAGTGCACCTCATAAGCTATATAATGAGTCAGCATAACAATAGGTAAAAATACACCCATGGATGTGCATAGTCACATTTCATTTAGGGAAGCGCCGGCGAGTGTGACTGGCTGCATTCAAGAACGGCAACGTATACGAATGTTGATTGCGCGTCGTGTCGTCGCTTCTATCTTTTTGCGTTTGCTCTGTACGAAATAAGGAATGGTTTATTTCAAATCCATATGGTCAAAACTGAACTACAGATGCAGCTTTCCTCATCCTAATGGCTTAATTAGCTTCATATCAGTCACTCAGGTCCGCCAGCAGTAGACGCATGAACTCGGCCACTGTGATAGGCTTAACCTCGGCTGAACGCGATCGGCATCCGCACAAACTGTGTTTGCATATGGCGAGGGAGACTGTAGTAGGATGTAACTCTCATCGCTGTCGTCTGCATGATCCCAGCATGCTCTGTGTGGCACACTCCTGACGTCATACACAATGTGGCCTGTAACTGAAGAGGAGGTAAGATAGGGTCTCCGAGGCAATTAATAAAATTCATTTGTAAAAAATGTATGCAACTCTCAAGCCTGATTTTTTTAGGACGTGTCGGAAGTGTTCAGAGGAACATACCCAGTGAATTTCATCGACATCTGTTGACATAAAAAAATCGTCGAAGTTGCCCTTTAAAGAACCCCAGGTGGTCAGAATTAATCCGGAGCGCTCCATTACGTCGTGCCTCATAATCAGAACTGGTTTTCGCACGTAAAACCTCAGAAAGAAGGGACATCTCGCTCGTACAGAGCGTACTCATCAAAGCCGAAATCCGACCCATCACCGCCATCACTTGCAGAGCCTGTAAGTTGGCACCCTTCTTCACAAAGTTGGTCGCAGCCACTGAAGTCCTCCATCTCCGGTTGTGGTTGAACTGCCTCCCGACAAAATTCGGCATCAGCAAAACAGTTAGCAATCAACAACTGCAGCATGTGTTTCCAGGCGCCCGTGAGAAGGTGGACTGCACCAAGTAGATCAATTTCATAGCCCTTCCCGTTCTCATAGGACAACAAGATCCGCTGTAGAAGGTTTTTTCTGTACAGCTTGTGGGTTATCTCGATGACACCTTGGTCCATTGGTTGCAGGAGGGACATCATGTTAGCTGAGAGAAACTCAAGTGCGATAGCCTGCAGGTTTTCAATTTTGCTGTGCCCAGAGCAGTTATTGATGATAAAGATGACTTTTCGATTTTTTTGTGCCATTTTGCACTCTAGCATGTGGACGTAAAACTCTTAAATCCCGAAGAGAATAAAAAAAAGTTTTGGTACTATCTTTTTTTCAGCATTTTCGCAGTCTAAGTTTCGAGGTATTTGGAGTTTGGCGCAGTGGCGTTTTGAGATTAGGGGTGAAAAACACATGCAGTTGACACTATGCCAGGGAAAAAAATTCCACTTATCCGATGATTCGAGATGTCAGAGTTCGAGTTAACGAGGGATTACTGTATTTGTTTTGGCTGTACAGTGCATTTGGCTGTAGGGTGTAGGCGGGTTTAAGCAATTGTATGGACAATACCTTTGATTCTCTCTCGTAGTCTCTGGTTTGCTGCTTTTGGTGATATATTTCATGCATATCTAACTGTTCTCTGAAGTCAAGCTATCTGCCACCACTGTATGTGGCTCTCCTCGCAGGTGGCGGGGCAGCATCCTGAGGGTGTACGGCTATCATGGTTTTCAGAGGTGTACAAGGTGAGGAGTTAGTTACTTAATTCATAGTGGATGCTAGAACTCAAACTTGCATTGCACTTTCACCATTTGTTGTTAAGTTGATGTGCCCTCAAGTTGCCTGGCCTATGCAGGCTCTTCTTCTTCTTTCTGTGGTTTTATGCAGGCTCTACATATTACATAATAAAATTTTGGACTTATTGCCGTTCTCAGATTTTTATTTTATTTACTTCATTACAGCAGAGCACAAAGATAAAAGCAACAAGCAAGCAGTGCATATTGAAAAAACATCCTCAACAAAAATAATGTTCAATGAAACCCCCCCCCATCCCCCCCCCCCCCGGTCGGAAGATCTCCAGGATTGAGTGTTTTTCGAACTTGGCAGGTACGAGTCTGCCATAATAGTTGCGGTTTCATGCCAGTCGACATGGTGGCAACATTTTTCATGGCCGCCATTTATTCGGTATCTCAGCGCGGTTCATGGCTGATTGTGCAGCACCAAAATTTCAATTATTGCCATGATACATTGGTGCTAAGGGTTGGTTGTTGTGCTACAGGAATCGCACAGGTCTGAAAAATCAGTTTGTGACTGTATTATACATTTTTGCTACTAGAGTACGTATTTTGAGGGAAGTGGAAATCGGAATTTACTTCACTATAGCTGATACCATGTCTGATTCCACATTTTTGGTTTCATTATACCAGGAGAATAACCCATAGTTAAAACGTTACCAACCAAATTTTATACTTCTCGGATATAATGAACTAATTTGTTAAATCGGTAATCATTATATCAAGGTTTAACTGTATATGCTTACAGCATATATCAGATACAACAAAGGTATCTTAGCGTCGAATGTGGCTTTGTGAAAATGAGGTTTGACTGTATATGAACCCAAGGTCCTTTGTACATCTTCAGGTCTAGAGATGTTGCTTTTTGTGTAAGGATTTCATACGGCAGCAGCATATTCCAATAATAGTGGCTTAATGTTTTAGAAGCAAGGATTTTATTTTTTGTGTTGACTTGTTTAGGGGACTACCTCAAGTACCCCTACTTTCTCGGTGCCTTTCGGTATGTTCAAGGTGGTCATTGCATCTAAAGTTGAAGAAAACAGTACCTAAATTTTCAACTAGTTGTTATCATTATGGAGAGAAGTTCATGTAGTACGAGAATGATATAAGCTTTTCCAGTTGACAGTCATCACAACATATTTCTAATAGTTAAGGTTCATTCGACACATGAAGCACCAGGCATCAATTTATGCTCAAAAAGGGTTTAGTAAAGTCTGATCCCTAGTAATAAGAATTCCTTGGTATAAAATGCAATAATTGGTAAAGAGCTTTATTTTTACTGGTATGTCACACACTATGTTGTTATTCTTATATTGTGGTGCAGGAAGTGATCGGCACTGAGCTATGTCCTGGGGACTACGGCTACAACAACATCCGGGACCTTATTATTGACTTCAGACACGTGGTGTCAATGAGACCTATTCCTGACGGAGACATGATGATCAGTCTGCATACTGTGCCAAATTTGGCACTATGGATTTGGGCATGATGGATATGGGCGACAAAAGAAGGAAGCAGCAAGGAATATGTCACACCTTGTACATGAGCTGGAGCTGAGCAGTTGGTGCTTGCAATAAAATGTGCTCGTATTGCATGCACATATTCTTGCCCATTTTGTCTGTTCATTTCATCATGCAACAGGGAGGGGAGGCGACGCTTAGCTACGGCTCTAAATGCGTATCTTGCGACCGGGTGCAAGGGGAACTGGCGACTCAATCTCCCACGCGAAAGGAGGAAAGCAGGGAGGCAACGCTGGAGGGAGGAGGTGCGGCTTCTACTCTGCCAGCAACTGCCTACTTGTACTTCGCGCGGCTACGGGTGGGCGTGCGCACCGTACCTAGAAAGTTATCTCCACACGGCTTTTACCTTTGGACGTGCTGTGCTTTCGCCGCTTCACTTTCCATTGAAGCAATAGACCGCACGACCCTTCGCTAGCTGCTGCCGCCGCGCTTGCTCACGCCAGCGTTTTAACAATGGTTGTCCACGGTCATCGAGTGTGGTCTATTCATCTTTGCTTGTGCACGCCGACACCGTGATTGCTAATTCAATTAGTAAGCAAATGTGTCCAAGTTTATGCAGCCGATAAAACTACTATCTTTACTCCATATAGCTCTCTACTAATTTGCTATCACAATTGATGCTTCACCTTTTGGGCGAAACTGGGACATTTTTTGTACACTGCTATCATAGTAAAATATTACATGGGATTAGGTGTAAAACAGCTGGGTTCTAAAATAATTTTGTGTGTTAATGTGGCAGAGGTTTGTGCACTCAGTGTCTCAACTGCTTTCTAAAAGCAGGAAGAAATGAAATTTAAGTTTCCAAAAACTGCGTTTTTAATGCGAAAGCATTATATGCCCTATTAGTGAAAATCCAGTGGCCTCGGCGTTGCTACCGAGCGAATGGCACCAAAAATGGTCGACGGCTCAAAGAGTAATAACATGTCAGAAATGCTCGGAGCTAATAAATGAGTAGCATTGAAAATTTGGTAGATTTTGGTCTGTGTGGGAATCGAACCCGGGCCTCCAGGGTGCACACTTCCCCGACACCCTGGTGGCTTCACAGTTGCGATTGACTAAAGGTGTGCCTAGTACGTGTGTCATTGTGCATGTGACGGCGCAGGCAATGAGGAGGAGCTGGTGCCACGTCATGAGTGTATAAAAAATAAAAAGCATTAATGTCCATTTAAACGCTGCGGAGCGATCCTTTGAGTTGTAAACTCCTCGCGTTGAGATGCTTGGCACGTTTTAATTTGGAGTTTCTGAGGTGCAGTTAGAATGCAGTGAGCGCTTGCGCGGACAAGGAACGCTCGGAAAAAAGATTTCACCAAAGGACTATAATGCTTTCACATTCGCACACCTGAGTAATCTTGTGTCTCAGTGAAATTTCATTTTTTGGGTAGCCACTATGAAGTTATGTGTAGACTTATAGACCCTGTAGTACACAATTAGATATAGTTCCGCTTTTCTAGAGTTACAATTTTGTTTTCACACTGCCAAATATTTATGCATGTTGCTAAGAACACAGCTGCAAGAAACAGAATATCAGCTATAGTACAGGTGCTTGAAGTCTCTCCAGATCTGCCATAGTCACTTAGTGGCTATGGCGTTGCGCTGCTAAACATGACATCACAAGCATGATTCCTGTCCGAAGGCAGGCTGCATTTTGATGGTGGTGAAATGCAAGAATGGCTGTGTGCCATACATTGGGTTTGTATTAAAGAGCACCAGGTTTGTCTCATAATCAGATCGTGGTTTTGGTGTGTGAAACCCCTAGGGATGGTAATATCGATGAACGATTAATCGATTAATCGACTAAAAGTACGCCGCAAAACGATTAATCGTCATCGATGTGTACCTTTAATTTAATCGGTTTAATCGATCAAAGCAGTTCGATTAATCGTTTTCCAGACAGTGACTAAAGTGGCGTGAAAATTTTGAAATCGTACTGTAGAATGCGGAGTACGAGCAATGACCGCGCGGCTGTGAAGACCGAGAGCGACTGTCGACTGTTTTCCCGAGTCATGTCGAGCTGGCCAAGCGCTTCCCCGCTTTACGCGCACGTCACACAGGCTGCCTGGGGCCCGGAGAGAGGCCGCCCCCGTGGAGGAAGAAATAAACTAGGCGAGAGCATTACGTGAGGCAGCCAGTCTTGGCAAGCGAACTCACCGTCAAGCGACTTCCTTCGCTTTTTACTTCGCAGTAGGGTCAACACGTGACCCTGAGTGACAACGTATTGGCCGATAATGTTAGGTTCGCAGCAGTTTCAAATCAGTGCGCACCCGTTCAGCTGCGCTGCTGCCCTGCACCCGGCAGCATTAAACCTACCGCGCGCTCTGATGTGGTGATCACGTGTTGCACCATTACTTCTTGATGTCAGTCGTGCTGCGATGTTCTCTTCTAATTATTCCTTCCTCCATGCCCACCCTCCTCAGTAAGCGCCATTTTTAACATACAGGGTGTTCATTTTTAAGTTTTACGGAATTTTTAGAAATCGCCTGTGGCAGGTAGCATAATTTTATCATTGAGCTGGGTTATTCGATGAGGCGCAAATTCGCACGAGAAATCGAAACACATATTCAACTAATTAACAAAAAATCACTGATTAACTTCTTAGTTAATTAATTTACGACACATATAACAATTTACGAATTGTAGCCGGTGATCTTGTCAGGCGTATCCACTTGCAATGAATTTCCAGAATGACACCAGTTTGGAGATATGCGCCATCATACTCGCCGTAAAAATGCACTGTTGTTCCACTTAATTTTTTACCAAAATGCATTGAAGCACAAAAGTAACTGTAACGTCCATGTATTTCGTCCCACACTTTGAGAAATAGTATCTCGAAACTGGTGTCATCCTGGAAATTCATTTCAAGTAGATGCGTCTTGCAAACTCACCGGCTACAATTCGTAAATTGCGATATGTGTCATAAAGTAATTAACCAAGAAGTTCATTAGTCAATTTTTGTTAATTGGTTGAATATGTATTTCGATTGCTCGTGCTACTAATGTCCACCGCTCAACGATAAGAATTATGCTACCTGCCACAGGCGATTTTTAAAAATTCCGTAGTAGTTGTCACGTAGTAGTTACGATGAAGAAAACAGTCGCAAAACTGTGAATGACGAAACGGACTTTTTATTGGGCGAGCCTGTGCCCACAAAAGCAAGTTTCACTCGAAGCACAACGATAGCGGCGAACACAATCGGCGATCGTCGAAATCTGATCAGCGGCGAAGCGCGTCGGCTTTTATACATGAGTCATCGAAGGTTCCAGAGCAATCTCTGGTACCCGCGTGTCTTCCAGAAGGTACTAGACAATTGGCGTCGCTCATACAATCAGATTACATAAGCGTCGGTGACAACTGACAACGGATAGAAGCATCGATAACGTTCGAGAAAATTCCGATACATGCAGGCGCTTCCTGCGCCGAGCGATAACGTTTAAGGTGGCGGTCCGGCAGCACCAGCCCCCCGTTTTGAGTACATTTGGAGCAACCGCGGTGGCTCTTCTACTTAGGATATAAAGTTGTGGTATAATCCATAAAAAAGCTTAATTCTTGTATATTCTAACTATAGATAATATTATGAAATTGATTAATGTGATTTAGAAATAAATGTTCAAGAACAAGCATGAGATGCATGGTTTTTGCGAACTGTGTCTCAGGTGTGACCATATTTAGAAGAAATTAGCGCATTTACTGCATTGCAGCTTGCTCTGTAGCTTTAGGACATATTTATTTCCTAGACGCAGCAAAACAATGTTAAATTTTTACTTTTTGGATAATTTGCTTTTGAAGTTTGCCAAAATATCGCAACTTCTGTTGCAAACAGCCCGGCAACTAAACGCTCAAGGAAGCTAAATTTTGGACAAATTAGAGATCAAGCAATTTCCAATTGGGATGCAAAATTTTATTTATGTACCTTACTTGGCTTTCCTAATAATGCGACCGAAAAATAAGCAATATTTAGAATTCTGGCCGGGCTGTTTACAACAGAAGTTGCGATATTTGGCAATCTTCAAAAGCAAATTATCCAAAAAGTAAAAATTCAACATTATTTTGCTGCGTCTAGGAAATAGATAAATATGTCCTAAAGCTACAGAGCAAGCCGCAATGCAGTAAATGCGGTAGCTTCTTCTAAATATGGTCACAACTGAGACACATTTCGCAAAAACCATGCATATCATGCTTGATCTTGAACATTTATTTCTAAATCACATTATTCAATTTCTTTATAATATAAATAGTTGGAATCTACAAGAATTAGGCTTTTTATGGCATATACGACAACTTTATATCCTAAGTAGAAGAGCCACCACGGCTGCTCCAAAAGTACTCGAAACGGGGGGCTGGTGCCGCCGGAGTGGGACCACCACCTTAACATTTGTTAGCCGGTGAAAAGCGGTCACCGGGGAAAGATAAACAAGCGCACGTGTCGATATGAACACTCTGTATATTGCTTATTCCTTCACTAGTCACTAGTGGCAATTATAGTTGACTTCTAACAAATTAAACATTATTCTTTATCAAAATTTATACGCTTGTATGTCTTTTCCTGGTTCCACCTTTCAAGCGTTAAAATAGGTACTTGCGTTAATAGATAACTGTGTTTCAGCCTTTTTAAAGCGCCCGAAAAAAATTCGATTAATCGATTAATCGACGAAAAACCCCGCATCGAAATCGATTAATCGATGATACGCTAAAGCGACGAACGATTAATCGTTAATCGATTAAAACATTTAATCGACCATCCCTAGAAACCCCAGAGTTTAATCAAATTCATAATATAATTTAATATAATAGCAAAGACAGCTTGCGCTTCGCTTTCCGTGGACGCGTGTCTGTTTTCAAACTTTTCTTTTTCTTTAGAGGGTCGATTTGCTGCTTCAATTCGCAATATGATCAACAAAGAAAGAACGGATCAATAGTTTTTGAAGCAGGTTCACTGGCAGGCCTAGCAGACGAGTGCTGTGCTGGCAGCATCAGGGCACTAGTTGCCATAGCAACCACCAATCGGAAGGCGCCTCTCAGCGTGCTGGAGCACTGAGCCAATAGGAGGGCCGTGTGCATCGCAAGCTTCGTCATACCGGTCCCTGATTGTTTTACGTTTGCGCTTTTTCTATGAGGCCATCGTCGGTGGGAATGCGGGGAAAAGAAAGATGAAACCATGAACTTTGAGCTTACCAAGATGGCGGTGCTCAGCGACGGGAAAGACGAGAGAGAGCTCCGTGAACTCCATTATTTCTGCGCGATTTTGAGCTCATTTCTTGCTGTCTGCGCTGACAAAATAATTTTTTTTTCAGACACTTAGGGTGCGTTTTTGGGCAAATCGTTTTCATGCGGTGTAGATTAGGCATTATAGATGCCGAAACAAGTAGTTCCCCAAAATTGATTTTTTTTTCACGATTTTCGGTTTTTAGGACCCGTGTCCCCCCTTAATCATTTTTAAATCTTGCCAAGATATCTCAAACGTTTGGCTGCCAGACAACAAAACCTCCAATTTACCCCGATGTTCGTGCCATACAACTAAACCTGATTTATCACCAGTTTTCTTTTTTAGAAATATAACAACCAATTTTTACCCTCTGCATTCCAAAAAAAAAAAAAAAAAAAAAAGTCACAGGCCTGCGCGGCACTCGCAGCACAGTCACAGCGTAAGCTGGTTGAGCGGCGCAAGAGTAGCTCCAATTTCGGCCCCACGCACAACAAGGTCTTCGCAGCAAAGTGTATTCGCCTCGATTTTGATGAGAATGATCTGAACTGTCCGCCCGGAGTCGGCGTCGACAGCGAGCTGTGGCTTAATCTAATGCTGTCTGCACAGCAGCCTGCTGAGCCCGATGATGCCTGGTTGTAGCCGCGCAGGTAGCTCTACGATTCGCTTCTTCAGTAGCTGTTCATAGCTTGCGAGGAGACACCAAAGTTGGTTCTTTATTCTATGGAGACACCATAACGTGTACCGAAGAGGTATCCAGAATACGTGACGCACATCTAACATCTGGGTAGTGTTGATTGTGCGCCTTGTCTGAATCGCATCTCTTCGCACACGGCGGTTGCAGGCACGTTAACTAGATGGCGCCACCATACTGGCAGAGGCTCGGGTACTCTGCGCCTGCGAGGTGCAGGGCGCGTATAAAGAGAGTTTTTCTTATCTGTGATAGCAAGCGCTTGCATGGCTCACTGGTAAAGTATCCGACTCCTACGCAGCGGGCCTGGGTTCGTTCCCAGCAGAGAGCGGGTACTTTTTTTCGCATTTCCGGCGATAGCGGCTACGGGGCGGCGGCGGCATCATCGCGACCAGAAACGGCTATTGGAATGAGCCCATAACAGCTTACGCTGTAAAAAATAAAACCTAGAAACAAAGGACCCTGCATATATTCCTTTATAGAAGTGTGCTATTAGAGCAGTGAGGATAATGTAAGATCAGGGGTTCCCAAACTTTCTGGCCTTGGGGAACCCCACCACCTTTCCCAGAGTGCCATGGAACTCCTCACCTATTCCTCTTTACGTAATTACTTTGTTTAGTGCAAAACAATGGACACAAAAAAGACGACAGGACAAGGCACTACTCTCAATCAGTGTTGTACACGTTCCTCAAAAACGGGAACGAAAGCTTGTTCCTCATTCCTTCCCAATATTGAAACGAGTTCCCGTTACAAGTTCCTTTAATGCAAGAGGAACGCGTTCCGTTACACTTCGTACATTGGAATGTGTCATTACATTAACGTTGCATTTGATTTTTTTTTAAATTGAAATATCGTGTTGGATAATGCTGAGGAGAAATAAACTAAGCAATTTAAAACTCGCATCGAACTACGTATGTTATAAGAATTTGAACATCGCCGACAGCAGATTGTCTCCAAAGAAACGCTCCTAGACGAATTTGTTCAGGGAGCACCGCACATACTCCAGGCATGTCTAACTGCAACTTTGGTGCTCGTCTATTACAAGTGCAACACATATGGCACCTTCCACTTCGGTCTTCAAATGCGCTGTCGGGATACTGCGCTTCAGATGTGCAAATATAAAGTTACTCACATGCATAAAAATAATTAAATTTCTTGCACAAGAAACCACATCGAAAGGAACAATACATAGGCGTTTAATGAATGCTGATTCAATATTGCAGTATGGGCAGAAGAAAAATGTCCGCTATACATATTCGCAACTTAGTAAAGTCCCTTGTTTTAACTCTGCAAGAGTTGCATCTCTATGTTAGTGTCCGACAGACGAACCCGTTCCTACGTCAGCACTTCGTTGGCAATGTTGAAGAGCCAATCCACCAAAGTGCTTGAGGGTATACTGCCGCAGTAGCGCACCCAGAATCTCTGCCAGGGGGGGGGGGGGGGGGGGGGTTGACAGTTTGGCAATACCATCTAAACAGCACTAATTTCGATTTCTTCATGGGAAATTGTCAAAAAAATGCGCTTTTTGCGAGTGTGCAGATGATTGCGTGCCTCACATCTTAGTTGCAGTACTGAAATGTTTAAGGAAAGAAAAGGGATTAAACAAAAGGGGGGGTACGTTAAGTCGGCCTTAGGGGGGGGGGGGGTTACAACCCCCGAATCCCCCCCCCCCCCCCCCCCCCCCATCGGTGCGCCACTGTACTGCCATGCTGTACTTGAGGAAAAGTTCAGTTCCTCGAAATTCTTCATCTGTGGCAGCGGGTAGTCAGCTGGTACCAGCAGGTACCGCGACAGCTCATCCTGTTCCTCGGCTGGAAGGGATGGGTGCCCAAACGCGAAGAAATCTTCAGGCGCAGACGAGGGGAAAACATCTGCACTGGCTGGTTTGGTCACCGCAGCCAACTCTGTCTTTATGTTTATGGTCTACAGGAGGGAGCGTCACGTGAGAATCTTGAAGCCTAGTCATGAAAAATGTAGTGGAGAACTCGCAAGAAAAAAATGTACCATAGTCAGGTGACAGGCAAGCGGTAGTTCTTTGCGCCTCACGCGGTCGCCCATCCGCCGTGCATCATGTGCTGCGTACGTGCGTGTATCTGTTCAATGCCGTGGAACGTTTACAGAAGGAACGCCGTTCCCTCTGCCATTCCTTTGTAAACCTAACTAGTTTCTGTTACAGTTCCACCGACCTTTAATGGAACGGTGGTGTTTCTCCATTCCTCCCAAAAGGAACTTGTTCCAGGTACGCCGTTCCGTATAACACTGCTCTCAACTGACATCATTTTATTGCGTCACTCCTTTATAGACAGCAGAATCCAGAAGAACATGTGCAGTGAACACCATGCGCAGCAACCACCACAACATCCGATCACCAGAGCGAACTCATGTGATAGAATCCAAAAAACAATATTCAGCGCTGTACAAGGTTAAAACAAGGCACACTAATGCACTGCGAACCCAGTGACTGTAAGAAAAAAAAAAGCTTACGATAATTCTCGGGTGGTGGTATCACGGCTTTTTTTCAAAATCATAGTATCTTAAAACATAGCTTTGCATTTGCATATTTTACAATGTTGAGCTAAATGGGAACCTGTACCTGTCCATATGGATCGCTCATGTTCTCTAAGGTGCTCGTTAACACAGCGGCCTGACTGCCCTACATACACTTTGCCACGTGACAGCGGAATCTTATATACCACACCGACGCTACAATCTACAACCTTCGCGTGGTTCTTTGCACAATCTGTTCTTTTTGTGATAGCAATTATATGGACACTTCAGCCGGATTTCTGCCGTCGCCGTCGCCGTGAGGTTCCCTATAGATAAAATCTTCGCCGCACGCCGTATGCCCGAGCGGAAGCGTGCGGGGACGCGTGCTATCACGGAGAGCGAACGCACTCAATCTCCCACGCGCAAGCAAGGAAGCGGGAAGCCAGCGCCGGAGGGAGCGGGGGGGGGGGGGGGGCGCACTTCTACTCTGCCAACAACCGCGCTCGTCGCTCGCTCGCACCGTCGCTTATCTCCACACGGCTCTGACCTTTATGCGCCGTGCATTCGCCGCTCAGTTTCCGTTGAAGCGATAGACCGCACGTAGCTTCGCCCGCTGCTGCGGCGTATGCGCTTGCTGCCAACGTTTTGACAGTCGTTGTCTGCAGTCATTCAGTGTGATCTATTCATGTTTGTTTGTGCGCGCTCACACCACGCTTGTTCAATCAGTTAGTAATAGTCGGGCCACATTTTCCAACGCACGCTACACATGCAATGCTGCCCCGGGTCGCAACACTACAATTGCTAGTAGGTACAGCGTTTGACCACTGGCGCCACGCTGCGCCGCTCGCGCGTACCGCGTTTCTAGGTGGTTTCTGTCGCCGAGGGCGCTCGAACGCAATCATATCGTTCGCATGAATGCAGCCCTTGGAACCGTGGCTGTATGGCTGAGTACCAGTATGCAGTTGGAAGAAGAAAGTTTTGACCCCAGACCGCACTGGCATCCGTTTCACTCGCTTCAATACGCGTCCACTCCTGTGGTCGCTGAATACATTGAACGGTACAAAGGAACCGGCATACAAATATCTACTAGGTCCTTGTACAATTTTTTCCTTCCAACAATAGCAAGATAATCAAATGAAAAGCGAACACACAAGAATTCCACGGACCAAGCTACCTCCCGTAAAAAGCCGCGGAGACTTGCACCATTTGCCGATCTTGAGGATACGATAAACTGAGGTAACACATCTCGTAAACGTACTTGGCACACTGTTCGCAAAAAGGGATCCTTCTGATCTCGCAGGAAAATAAATCTCGAGACAACTTGCCTCAAAAACAAATGCACCAACCCAAGGCCCCCAGACTTCACCGATCGAAATAAATTCGTGCGACTGGAAAACAGCACATGCTCTGTGTATCTTTTGGATGGTCATTCTTGACACGCACAGTGCTTGCAGCACATACCAGATTTTCGCAAAAAGAAAAAGATTGCATACTGTTGATCGCGCGAAAATCGACAAATTCCTACCTCCAAACTTTGTTGCTTTAACTTTAACTTGCTCTACTTCTTCTTGCCAATAATCATTTGTATCACGGTAGTGTTGTAGCGGTACTCCAAGGTACCGCGCAGGTGTCACGGTCCACTGCATATTTTCAAAAAATTCTGCTTTATCGTTCTAATTACCATGCCAGATTCCCAATGATTTGCTCCAGTTTATCGCACTTCCGGTGACCTTGCAGAATCTGTTTGCTACCTCTACTGCATTAGAGACGCTTTCCTTGTCTCGACAGAATAGGGCGATGTACACTGAAAAAGGATTTACCTGTCGCACCGTACGGCATCCGTTTCCTTCCAATTGCGAGTGAAGATGTTGTTCCTTATGATATGTTTATGGCGCTGACTCTACACAGCCTGTGGAAAACGCGCATGGATGTCAGGCATGAACGTCTGGTTATTCGCTCAGCTAGGGAGCATTTTATTGAAAGTATTTTGTTCTTGCGCGAGGCTTGCAATGCACGACTAGCTAAGCCTGAATGGGCAACTTTGTTGGATGTACTCGTCTGTCTAAAGCGTTTTTAACATAGAGGGCCAGCCAAATTACGGCAGGCGTTTATACCACCAGAGCATTGTAAATATCATATTCGCTTCATGTGTATGTGTGTTTGTATTTTTGTCAAAGAACGGCAATAATAAAAAAAAGGCTGTATGGCTGAGTGGCTACGGCGCTCGCTTTGGGATCATGCGTACGCTGGTTCAAATCCCGCTTGCGCTACAATTTTTTTTCTTAATATCACGCTTTTCTTTTTTTTGCCAGCGTGGTCGTTTGATCCCCGGTGCCACGGCGGCAGCCGTGGTACCGGGCGCCGACGCGAAGCGGCGGTCGTTGGGGTGTTGCGGAGCGCAGCGTAGCAACACCCCAAATAAAAAAATACTGCTCCAGTCAGGTAGACTGCTCCCTCCCTGATAGTGAGATTATATTTGGATCATCAAAACAGTGATGCGTTTATAATACCACCGATCCCAACAGCAGGCTAGTCACCACCAGCCCAGCGTTTTCTCCGTCAACGCCTCCTCCGTTCCAACGGCGGCGGCTAGAAACATGGTACGCACGAGCGGCGCAGCGTGGCGCCAGCGGTCAAACGCTGTACCTACTAGCAATTGTAAATACGCGCCCGGGTCGCGTATTTTTATTTGCGCCCCCGTACAGCGCTCGACCGCTTGCGCCGCGCTGCGCCGCTCGCGCGTACCATGTTTCTAGCCGCCGCTGGCCCGCCGTTGGAACGGAGGAGGCGTTGACGGAGAACACGCTGGGCTGGTGGTGACTAGCCTGCTGTTGGGATCGGTGGTATTATAAACGCATCACTGTTTTGATGATCCAAATATAATCTCACTATCAGGGAGGGAGCAGTCTACCTGACTGGAGCAGTATTTTTTTATTTGGGGTGTTGCTACGCTCCGCAACACCCCAACGACCGCCGCTTCGCGTCGGCGCCCGGCACCACGGCTTCCGCCGTGGCGCCGGGGTTCAAACGACCGCGCTGGCAAACAGAGAGGAAAACAAAAGGAAAAGCGTGATATTAAATCGAGCTGGGCAGAATTCGAACCCGCGTACGCATAATCCCGAAGCGAGCGCCGTAACCACTCAGCCATACAACCGCACTTGAAAGGCGTGCAAGCATGCGAACCATATGATTAAAGCCCCTATATTTATAAAAGTAGCGCCATTCTTAGATCTTGCCGCCACCGCGCTCACCCCGGCGCTTCCTCCTCGCCCTCTCTTAGCCGCCTCCTGTCGCCCCAGCCTCCTCCGCTCCCCCATTGGCCAATCCGTGTCACGTGGAAGTTCGCGTCGCGCTTTTGTATATTTTTTTCTTTCCAGCGCGCTCCGACTGCCATTCTCGGGCCTGTGCGACGAAAGTGCTGTACGCACAAACGGATCAAACGTCTTAGGGACAAGAACTTCGTTGTGATGGCATGCTGCTGCGCCTTAAGTTGCCGCAACCGACAAGGCGAGGGCAAAAGGCTTTTTTTGTTTACCATCCGGCGTGCGCAAACGCTTGCTGCACACTTGAAATTTGCGCCGTCTCGCATCGTCGCGTTGCTACTTCCAAAACGGCATTATTAAGACCAGTTACTGACTGACGAAGCAAAATCGCGCCTCAAAAACGTCTCCGCAGGGCGCGATCGCAGTTTTCCTCGGATTTCCTCTGGTAGCGCGTTAGCTGTCGTCTGCCACGGCAGGCCCGACGCAGGCGGCGCCACTGTCGATATCGCGCCTCGATCGCGCCGAGCGCGATAGTGGAACGGAGGAGGAGGGAAGTGGATGGCGCTACTTTTATAAATATAGGGGCTTTACATATGATTGCGTTCGAGCGCCCTCGGCAAAAGCAACCACCTATAAACGCGGTACGCGCGAGCGGCGCAGCGCGGCGCCAGCGGTCGAGCGCTGTACGGGGGCGCAAATAGAAATACGCGCCCGGCGTCGGCAGTGCAGCGCTACAGGTGTGTCCCTTCGCACGCGTTGCCCACGGGAAGCGCTTCTCATCAACACCACCGTTTCACACGCGCCTTCTCGTGGTCATCGAGTCTCTCTTCATGTCGGTCTACTTACGCCGCAGCACACCTGCTTACTTAATCAGCTCATGTTTACTACAATTCATATTGCTACCAAAGCCGCTCACCTTACTTCGTATGACATTGCTGTGTTGCTATCGCATTCATTGCTTCGCCCTTAGGGCGAAACTGTGACATTTTTTTTACTTGTTTTAGAAATACGGCTGCACAACATTGACAGCTTCTGAGAAGCAGAAAAATACTACTGGGATTTTGTATCTAGTAGCGACATTCTTTGGATTGTGAGCCACTCTATGGCAAAACAGCACAACTTCAGCCTGGCCTCTTCTTTTGTGTAACACAGTTCCTTTTGTGACGTTTTCCTTCCAGTTTCAGAAACAATATCTCAGACTGACGTCACCACCGGCCACTTGGGTAACCCGCAGCCTGCAGCCTATTTAACTGTGCAATGAAACTCTGGTTCATAGTGTGATGACATGATTGCATTAACGAAGATTCTAGACACACCAAAGCAATGGCGCGTTTCACAATCTTTGAGTGCGCAGACGCATAAGGTAAAAGTTCCTTACGTGCACGTGACGAGTACATCCAACAGGTGTGGCCTGTTTGTAAGGATAGCTGCAAACCTAGAAACTGGAGTTTACCATCCTTAGATAGCTCATGTGTGAAAGTTAAACCTTTGCTATTGTCAGTGAACAGAGTTAAAATATCAGCTACCGTAATGGAGCATTCGTTGTTAGGCTGTTTTATCACAACAAGAAAATCAACATATCTAAAAATTTGAAGCAAGTCATTGTTTAAAGCACTCTTAAGAGCGCGGTCGACACGACAAACGATAAAAAAAAAGAAATATTAGAGAGCAGGCGCCACACATGAACCAATACACACGCCATTTTAAAAAAAATAAATAGCTTATTTTCGAACCAGATAAAAGTTGCACGATAAAATTCGAAAAAGGACAGCAAATTTTCCGAGGACAACCTGGTTGCATTGTGAAAATCTACATCGCCACTTTCTTTGATGCACGTCATCACACTACGAAATGGTTTTCTTCCAGAAAAGAAACAACATCGAAAGAATTCTTTATGCCATAAGGATCATCAATAGTTAAATGCTTCAACTGTTTTTGTAAGAAGCGGCTTACCAAAACCTGCTTTTCTTTGACTATTGTACGGAATGGCACATCCGGTTTGTGCGTTTTTTGCAGTGAAAAAAACCTCCAGAGCAAGCACCCTACATTGCTTGACATTTTTCGCAATCTTGGCGAGGCCTATATTTTCCAAAAAAAAAAAAAAAAAAAAAAAAACGGCTTTGCGTTTTACCTTATAAGCTTTCTCGTTTTGTCAGAACGAAGTTCTTGTCAACAGCCTGGATGCATGAACAACTAAAAAGCCATCCAGGCCTTTAAATTTGGAAGTTGCCCTAAGCTTGCAGAACTTCTGAGGTCATTACCGCTCATGTGCTGCAAAAGCCCATTTGAAGACACTGTGGGCCAAAAAAAGGCTCTCGCAAAGATTACTAAGTGCAGATTCGGCATATGGTGGCTTCATTGAATCTAAAGTTCAATAGAAAATTTCTTCTTTTAATCGAGAATTTGGGAAAATGAATGAAGGCAAAACGGGTTTTCGTTTTTCCCCTGTGCCATTCGCAGTACCCAGTTTGAGAACCTCTGATTGATAGCAAAAACTTGTGTGCATGTATAGGCACGGCCACTAATAGAGGTAACACGGAGCGGGTGGCCGCGCTCCACGGAGCGCCACGACGGGCGCCGCGCGAAGTATTGCGGCGCAAGCGCAATCGGTGCCAGAGAGAGGCGGAAGTTAGCTGCACGTCGTCTGCTACGGTTCCTCCCACTTCGCTGCGAGTGGCAAAACCTATGCGCGCGCGCGCGCATTTGGAGTACGCAAACCCTGTAACAATGGTGCGTCAAAAAGTAGTATTCTAAATCACTTATCAAAGCACGCAAGCATGCTGTACGCCTAAAATTTTAAGTGCGCCTTTTACTTCTAACAGGTCCCGTTTGTCACAGAGGGTCTGTTTCAGAATTCACATACTAATGAAGTAAAAAATCACACGACAAACAAGGCATATTTATAAATCTGCTGCAGATTTATTATATGGTATATACAAAGAAGCACAGACCACGGCTGCAAATGAAGCTTAGATGAAGGTCTCCTTCCTTTCGGAGACAATCGCGGCAGCAATTCCGCGAGACCAACAGGGCTCACCTTAGCAAGCGGGCAATTTTAACCCTTAGTGGTCCGAAACTTTTACCCACTTTCCGGCTGTTCTGGTCCGAAACTATTTTGCCAGTTTATAGCGCCGCGATGAAAACCACAAACTGTGGACGAAAAACTTGTAGGATATTTATTTTTTCTTTTGCATTCTGCGCAGGCAACTCCTCTACCGATATTTGAGCAGCGTGTGACACCGCTCGAAGCATTCTCCTGGATGCAGGCCAGGGTTGTTACTGCAGGTTTTGCAGAATAACACAGTTTCCCTCCTGCCTCCGTTTGTTTTTCGATCGCTACAAACAGCACAGTCCTTGCTGCTTCGGCCTGGGAGCTTGTAGATGAAATGGCTCCTCCCATCTAGTCTTTCCTCGCACTCCTTCTGCACAGATGGGCCCTGCTTTTTGGCTCTAGCCCTCGCGTCACCCACCAGCTGTTGGAAGAGATTGCGGTGGTACTGCAGGTGTCACTGTTCTTTCTCAGCATGATTCCGCAGGTGTGTGCGCCTCAAAATAAAGCTATTGACAATGGAAATCTCACGAAGCTTTCACTAAATTCGCCGCCGTAAAACGCACGCGATGAAAATGCTTCTCAGCAAACCGTGCGAACGTGCTGTTCCGCGCGCAAGTGAGGCTCTGGTATCCAGAAGCCGTGCTGAACATTGTGCTGCACCCTAGTGCAAAGAGAAGTAAACTTCAACAAACAAAGTTTATTTATCCCTCAAGAGATGGCGCATCGTGTATACAAAGAATGCGCACGAATCGCAGTAAGAAATACCGTGAAATTTAACCCCTGAACCTCCTTGTCGGGCGGTGCCCGACAGCGGACCGCTACGGCCGTGTTGCGTTGTCGGGCCCTTCCCGACAACCGACCGCAAAGGGTTAATGACGAAGGCAATTTTCTAGTATCTGGTCGCATCTCCCCCGGAGGCAATTGCGGCAGCCATCCTACGTGGCAAGTAACTGTATAGCGAATCCACAAGGGCGGCATCCAGCTTAAGGCGTTCGCATTCAGCGTGGACGGCACTCCAAAGGCTGTCCCTTGACATTCCATGGAGGGGCTTAGATGCGAGAGCCGCTTTCATTTGGCCCCGAATATTTTCAATAATATTGAAGTCCGGTGACTGGGGTGGCCACCCTAAAACGGTGATGTTCAGCTGGCGCAGTACGGCTTCAACTTTCTTTGAAGTGTGCACAGGTGACCGGTCCTGTTAGAATACAGGACCAGCCTCGGAGAACTGCACCTCTTCAAGTTTGGGATGCGCCAACATGGTAAAATTTGGCAGTACTTGTTCGCTGTGAACTTTCCGTCTATTCTCACAAGAGGCCCGAGACCCTCTTTCGTGATCATGCCCCACACACTTACAGTTGCCCTTCCGCTTTTCGCAACTCTTTGTAAGTACTTTGTCTGGTACCTGCATCAAAAAAAAAAAAAAAAAAGAAAGAAAACGTTTGGGTGTTTAGACTATCGATTGGGAACGCATAGGATGTAAGGAAACTGACAGATAGCTAAAGCCGTTACGATCTTGTTCAAGCTATGTTTGAACTTGCAGTGTTTGAAATGCCTTTACAATTAATCGCTCCTTCATTAGTTGTCATTATGTTATGCTTCTAAACGATTTCAGCGCACGTTATCAATCCCCAGGTGGTGTAAATTAATCCGGAGCCCTCCACTACGGCGCGCCTCATGCCGGAGCCTAGAGATGCATGCATGCAAACGGAATCACACACCTACTTACCTAAACGTACTTACAATACGAAATCGGAAGGCCATGTTGTAAACACATTTCGTTCTTACAAAAAGCACATTTGCAAACACACCACAATTCTCGTGTAGCTTACCGGGTGTTGTTAGGGTGCCAAATACAGGCTTGTTGATCGCACGTTGTACTGAACGTGCACTCCTCTGTTAAGACGACTTGCTTCCAGTTCTCAGTTCCTTGCGCATGCTGTCGAGAAAACTGCAGCCATTTTTATGTTTTGGGTGCGAAGAAGAGGCTTCTGGGCTGCAATTCTGCTCTTGAGACCCGCTTCCCGTAGGCGTCGCTTGACCGTTGTCATCGATGCTCTCAAGCCATGGGTCTTTTTGATTAATTTTCCTGAGCAGAAAAGCCTGGCTTCACGGCTGCCGACGCAACAATGCAAAAATCCTCTTCGTCCATCGTAGCTCGAGACCTCGGCTTCCGCGGAGCATCCTTGATTCGCCAACAAGATTTAAATGCTCTTGCAATCCTCTTAACTGTCTTGAGCCATCTTCCTGTTGCTTCGGAAATTTCTCGCTGCAACAAATCCTTGAAATAAAGCTTGACGATTTCCCATCGCTCATCCTCAGGAACTCTAGCCATGCGCGAAGGTATTGCTTCAACAATATGCAAGGCTAGTAACACTTGCAGCGCCCCTTTTAAACTCGTACCAAACAAGGTTTTATCAAAAGTTGGCGTCACTTTGGTCGCCTGAATGCGCTGTTTGACATTTGAAACAAAAAAGACAAACACTGTTAACCCTTTCAGACCCAAATTAATTCTGTTCATTGTAAAAAGTTGGTCTTTACAATTTGAGATGTGCATGATCGTGGTAGTTAAAAAAAATTTAAAAATCTGTGCTCACACTTTTCAATCAAAACTTAATAAATGATTCCAATTGGAATCAGTGGGACTTGGTGGACTTGAAATGCATCGTTTCAAGCAATACGTGAAAAGTCTATTTTAGATGAAATTCTTTGAAGCAATTCTTTTCTTTGTTGAGGCAGAGGTGTGTGCCACACTTCTTGCACCGAAACCGGGAGTAAGAGCACATTCTTTATTTTTTATAGTTTGCGCAATGACTTCTTTTTCATCGGACGAATCAATGTCACCTCGAGGGATCAACACAAGCCTCGCGACTTCTTTCTTTTTTCAATAAAACTCGCATGTGCTGATTGTCGGCATCTGTTCTGAAAGAAATTGTTTCCGTATTGCGGAGAAATTTCCCCCCAAAAAGTTTATCTACACGGCATAAGCTCATATCAACAGCATAAAATCACAAAAAGCTGAGCAAGGCTCCACCAATAATGCAGGCTCCTGACGCGATAATGATCCATCAGGTAACACGCGCCCAAAACATGGCCAAGTACAGCATGGAAACGCCGTTTGGGCGCGAACAAACGCGATTTAGTCAGTGAGGTAACGTCAATCGAAAATGTATCGCGTCAGTAGTCGGAGCCGCTACGTCCCAATGATTCCATTTGGAATCATCAAGATTCGCAAAGTTCTCCGCTACCCGCAAATACTTTTCGCCGAATAAATTTACTGCGAAGGGATAGCATAGCACCTAATAGTCCAAATCGAAATGTTCGAGACAAAAATAAAATAATTGTCGTACCTCTGTACGGTGAAAAGAAGAGGGGATCTCAGCTAATGGCAGGAACAGTGCAAGCGATTCTTTTATTTTTTCGTTCAGAGGTGACAGAACTTCCTTGAGTCTACCAGCTTGCCAGCATATGTAGAGAAAGGGCTAAATATGAGTTGTAGCATAAGAACAACCTTTTTCTTTTAACCTGGGGTTGCCCACTGAGCTACAAAATTGATGATTCCATTTGGAATCACTGGGCCTTAAAGGGTTAAGCTTATGCCACGTGCTCTATCTTCTTTTGTAACCAAGTGAGATTTCAGCAGTAAACTTAATTTTATTCTATTGAAAGACTCATCTAGTCGCGCTTGCACACTCGTACAATGCCTTTTGGTACAGAAATTGATTGCCATAGCGATTCAGATACGCGCATCGAGACTATGATGACAGAAAGACCCGATAACTGTGAGATGAACTCCACGAAAACGAAGGTCCAAAACTCGAAGCCGGATACTGGGTGCAGCATGAACTGCGCGCCCAGATACCCCAGTTCAAATACTTTTTTTCGAGCACCATGGCTACAGTCTTTTGTACTAGAGCGCGTGCGGCGAAATGGGAGGAACCGTAGCAGACGACGCGCAGCGCCTCTGGCGCTGATTGCACTTGTGCCGCAATACCTTGCGCGGCGCCCGCTTGGTTGTCCGAGGAGCACGGCCACGCGCGGCCACGCGCGCCGCGTTACCTCGAAGAGTGGCCACGCCTGTACAAGTTTGTGGGTGAGGGAGAATGGGTAGCATAGTTCTCGAAGCCAAATGCCAATGAAACTGTTACTCCCTGTACTATGTTCCACAGCTGAAATTCCAAATTAAATTTGTGTCCTTTTCTGTTAAGGCCAAGGAAGCACTTGTATTGTTGTATATTTCATATCACATTTTTTTCCTAACTATGAATTGGTATCACCTGTAATTAGACAATTCCTGAAAACTCAAGGGGAAGAATTATGCAAACAAAAAAGTGACGTGTTACACTAGCACTAATCAGTGAGCTTTGTTTCATGGAATGTGTATGCTTCACGTTTGCATTTTTCTATTACAGGGTGAGCAGCCCAGAGGGCCTGACAGTTGATGAACTTCTGCATTTCTTTGAGGAAGTAACCGGGAAAAGCTTGAGCATCAAATAATATGGCTTTTCAATCGAAGCACTTGTTGTTTTCCTTGCCATGAAGTTCAACTTTACATTCGACTCTCTGGGCGGAGGTGCGTATAAGCTTTGTTTACCAGTTGAGTATGTTATTTTCATTTCAGGTAAAAAAGAATGCATAAAATTGGACCTTCACTGTGAGTACCTCTCTGTATGTGCTACATGGTTTGAACAGTGGCATCAAAGAGCATTGCCTTTTCAAGTAAAGAGTTTTCCACTTTCGCATTTTTTGAGTACCCCTTCATAATTGCTCTGCACTTGCTCTATATGAAGGCTGTCTGCTGTCTTGACTCTTCCAAAGAAATTAGGGTGGCTGCAGTCTGACTGTACACACATGTGAGCTTCCGATGCGCCTGCAAGCTCTGCCATGACTTCCTCAAGTTGCTCTTTGAAGTTTATCAGGTATATTCTCATGACAGTATATAATATACATGAAAACTACATGTACCGAGAAAACGTTTGGCGCAGGTAAGAGCAACAGTGCCCTATGAAAGTATTTGCTGCTGTGAGTACTCAAGTATAGTATGAGGACGAGATCAAAAACCCAGAAATTGCAAAGCAACGCAGGAATGGCAAAGCCATTAAGCTTTATCTGTGAGACCAATTTATGCCACTGTCAGACCTAGGAGCATATTCTAATGTGCTTGAATATTGTAGCTCATGCCGAATGTGAGAATATACATTCTTACTATGTCCTACCCCAGTAGCGCACCCAGGATCTCTGCCAGGGGGGGGTTGACAGTTTGCCAATACCATCTAAACCACACAAATTTCGATTTCTTCACGGGAAAATGTCAAAAAAAATGCACTTTTTGCGAGTGTGCAGACGATTGCGCGTTTTACATCTTAGTTGCAGCACTCAAATGCGTAAGAAAAGGGGTTAAACAAAAGGGGGGGGGGTTAAGTCGGCCTCAGGGGGGGGGGGGGGGTTACAACCCCCGAATCCCCCCCCGTCGGTGCGCCACTGTCCTACCCTATATGTACAGCTAATGGGAGACAAGCATGAACTAATGGTTAGTTGAAAGCCATTAAGCTTTATCTGGGAGACCAATTTATGCCACTGTCAGACCTAGGAGCATATTCTAATGGGCTTGAATATTGTAGCTCATGCCGAATGTGAGAATATAAATTCTTACTATGCCCTACCCTATATGTACAGCCGATGGGAGACAAGAATGAACTAATGGTTAGTTGAAAAGTATGCGTGTCTGAGTAGGTGTGGAACTACCACCCCCATAGGCATTGACAATCATTGGTCTGCATGTACTGAACAAGCTGTACTGATGTAACAAGTGAGTTTTGGGATGGTGGTCTGCTCATGCATGACTACAATTCTAGTCTATTACCAATTTTGAATTGTAGCCGCATACAAAAACCTAAACATTGGATCATATATCAACCGGGCCGGGGCCATATGCTATGGAAATGCTGCGTGTAGCTCGGTACCAACCATAGGTTTACTTGTTCAGTACAGTGTAGACCGCTTATAACGTAAGTCGCCGGAGTCGCGAATATCTGCACTATAAGCCGTACCGCACTACAACCGAAACAACGATTTTCAAGCACTGCACGTATGCAAAACATGTAGACCAAGCATGTAGACATGCTTTGTACTATCGCGCGCACATCGCAATTACGTTTTCGTCAGTGAGCTGGCGAAAATATAATCGCGATGTAGCCAGGGCTCTTCAAGCTCGACAGCTTTGCACCGAGTCAAAACGAAACAACTGTTTGCACAACCGCTGCGGAAAAAAAATGTCACAGTTTCGCCCTAAGGGCGAAGCAATGGATGCGATAGCAATACAGCAATGTCATACGAAGTAAGGTGAGCGGCTTTGGTAGCAATATGAATTGTAGTAAACATGAGCTGATTAAGTAAGCAGGTGTGCTGCGGCGTAAGTAGACCGACTTGAAGAGAGACTCGATGACCACGAGGAGGCGCGTGTGAAACGGTGGTGTTGATGAGAAGCGCTTCCCGTGGACAGCGCGTGCGAAGGGACACACCTGTAGCGCTGCACTGCCGACCCGGGCAGCATTGCATGTGTAGCGTGCGTTGGAAAATGTGGCCCGACTATTAGACAGTTTTAGTTTAGCGTTAGCGTAATAGCGGGGTTACGGGAAATAGCGTTACCGTTCCGCAAACGAACTTTGCAGAAAGAGAGTTTTAGTATAGCGTGATAGCGTAGTTTACGTGCGGGACGCTATTCCATTACGCTTTGAATTTCGCATACATAGGGCACCTAAGATATGTTTGTGTGCGTCCGGAAAGTGCGAGAGGCAGCGCAATGGAAGCCAGGAGCGCGTTGTATTTTTACTTGCCATGGCCGCCGAACTGCAGCAAAACAGACAAGCAGTACAAGCTGTCTACCATAGCCTCCAAAATCCTCCAATCTCAGAGGCCATATGCCGTCGTCGCGCCTATCTCCCGACTTTAGCGACAGATGGCGCTCGGATCTCAGAAAAAAATTTCTCTCGTTAGGCTTAGGCGCGTTCGAAACGAGAAGCGATCTCGAAAATTCCTCAAGATTAGCCATAACACTCTCTCGGCGAAGCGACATGAGACTAAGCAAAAGCCGTTTACGCAGTCATTTGCTACGAACGAAGTGAATTCTACAAAAACAACACCAAATTCAGTTCGAAGCGGGCGGCCGGGACCGCCGCCATGTTTTACGTACACTACGTAAACACGCTAATACGGTAACGTTAACTCTGAGAAATAGCGTGCACACGGTAAACGGTATGGGTCGGTTAGCGTTCTGCGCATGCGCACTTCGATCCCGCTATTCCGGTACGCCCGCTATTCCGGTAACCACGCTAAACTAAAACTGTCTATTACTAACTGATAGAACAAGCGTGGTGTGAGCGCGCACAAACAAACATGAATAGATCACACTGAATGACTGCAGACAACGACTGTCAAAACGCTGGCAGCAAGCGCATATATACGCCGCAGCAGCGGGCGAAGGTACGTGCGGTCTATCGCTTCAACGGAAACTGAGCGGCGAATGCACGGCGCATAAAGGTCAGAGCCGTGTGGAGATAAGAGACGGTGCGGACGAGCGACGAGCGCGGTTGTTGGCAGCGTAGAAGTGCGCCCCCCCCCCCTCCCGCGCTCCCTCCGGCGCTGGCTTCCCGCTTCCTTGCTTGCGCGTGGGTGATTGAGTGCGTTCGCTCTCCGTGATAGCGCGCGTTCCCGCACGCTTCCGCTCGGGCATACGGCGCGCGGCGAAGATTTTATCTATAGGGAACCTCACGGCGACGGCGACGGCAGAAATCCGGTAGAAGTGTCCATACAATTGATATCGCAATAAAACCGTGACCGCTATCGACACGATTATGAACGGTGACTTTGCGGTGCTGAAGGCATGTGCCTGACGCACGCACCGAGTCTGGACGAATTAACTACCATTCGCGGCAACAACTGCAGTCGAAACCGCGGTCGCTATCTATGCGATCATTGATGGCGACTACGCAGTTTTCTAGGCACGCGGCCGACGCGCGTACCGAGTAAAAACGAAACTACTGCGGAGAAAACCGCAGCCGCTATCGACGCGATCATGGATGACGACTAAGCAGTTACGAAAGCCCGCGGCCAACGCGGTGTTGTACGCGGTGGTAAACGCAAGAATTCAGGCTTTAAAGACACAAATAGGCTCGAAGCATTCCGGCGTTGCTGTCATTTTCACGTACGATTTCAACTGATGGCTGTGGCGATGCGGGCTCCGCCGCTTCGTTTTGGTTGGACGCTAGCGCCGTTCTTGCTCTTTTTCGTCGCACAGTTGCGGCGCTCCTCACTCACCGAGCTCCAAAAGTAGTCCGGATTAACCGATGTGCGGCCAAATAAGTCCGAATTAACGAGAGTTTGATTGCATTGCATAATGCATACGCCGGCCGGCAGCACGCATCTTGTTGAGAAGCGTGCTCGCTGCCGCCCTTTTCGGCGCTATTTTCCCGCGGAAGCCACATTATAACCGGTATTTCGTCTCACGCGGCTGCAATGTAAGCGGTATGCATATACATGGAGTGCTATGGGAAAATTAACGGGAGTCTGAAAAGTCCGTACTATATCCGGTCCTGCACTATAAGCAGTTACGTTATAAGTTGTCTATACTGTATACAGTACATATTGAAATCGAATATTGTGAGACATTGCTGTTCAATTTGTGTTCATATACTTAGATTCACACACTCCTAAAGCTAATGTAGTGTCTATTTTTAGTATCTTTTGGACTGATAATTTCCTGCAATCCTGATAGACCAGTTTCGAGATTATTTCAACTGAGACCAGCAAATTAAAATAAGCATGTACCACATATACACGATTATAACCTGGCCTTAGTTTTAACACGTGCTTCGATTCTCATACTTCAAGAAATGGTAAATGCAATGCCCTTGATATTCCATCACTAGTTTTTCATGGTAAGAGAGAGAGAATAGTGGCAATCTGTCCTTACTTGGTAAAATAATTTATTGTATTCGAGCTACAGTAGACTGGGTTTCACTCTTCACTACTGGATCACTATTGGATGTATTGGCACCGAAGGCACATGTATGACATCTCGGATACCACATTTATTAAATGGCTTGCAGCCTAATGAATTTTCGGAGCAGGCACCAAGCTACCGGAACTTCTGCAGCTAAGGTTCCCTTCTAAGCACAGTCAAATTTCATGTTGACCTTGACGATGTTGGAATTTCGAGCTGCTCGTAGGAGCCGCAGCCACCCTTTGAGTCAATCAGAGATATAAAAGATGGCAGATTCAACACTATAGTGTAGTATTTTACAGTGTCTAGAATATTGTACCCCCAGAGCATTGTGTTGATTGTATTGGATTACAGGAATTTTTAATGTCAATGGTGAATATCTTGTCACTATTGTAGTTTTGCTTGCATACTCTAACAAAACTGGTGGTATAAATTGGTAAATAAGGAATGTTGAGCAGTGGATATTTGTACACATAAAGATCCATTTATAGCCCTGTAATGTTCACTACCAATAAATGTTCAATCCACACTGTGCTTGATAAGGTAGCCACACGTCGTGATCCTTTATCCAACCTTTGGATGTTAATTGCTGCAATTGCAAAGACCATTTTCTGTTTGAGATGTGTGCCATGCACACAATGTACCAATTGCATGCAACAGCATGAAGTGATTGATGCCCGAAAAGTCGAGAACTCCTCTACAATGAACGCCTCAACAACGAAATGACCTGTATAACAAATGATTGATTAGGTCCCGGCCAAATTCCTATCTTCCCTACATATTGTGAACACCTCTTGAACAAAGACCACTACAACAAATTTGCCTGTACAACAAAGAAATATAGATGTGCTCCCGGCGGCTGATTTGTTGCTTTACAATAAATGACACGTAGCAATGCCGCCACTACCCTTCGCACACGTCACTAGGGTGTGCTCAGCGCTAGCGCTAATGGCAGCACTTGACGAACGTGCTGATGCCAGAAGTACGTATCTGCTGCAGAATTATTAGAATATTATCTGCTGCACTGTCAAAGGAATCGCTCAACTCGTATGCTGCTTGTTGTAGCGCATCAGTAGGTGCGACTGCTGACAAATACGTTGCAGTTGATGACAACGTGATGTTGTAATCATAACTGATGACCGATGACGTCTTCAAAGCCATCTCTAGGACGTAAAGGACGCGAACGTCGAAGAACTCAGCAATAATGAATACCGTGTAGACCGCTTATGACGTAAGTCGTGGGAGTTGTAAATATCCACGCTATATGTGGTACCGCGTTATAACCAAAGCATGCTTTTTTCGCCTTTTGCCTATATGCCAAATGGGCAACCCACCTTTGAAACACAGTTTATTACACATTTCACTCACACACACACATGCAACACAATCGCAACACAGCACAGAAACCAAGTTCTCCTGGCAAGTGCGGCATCAGCAGAAGAATGTTGTTATTTTCGTCTGGAGATTTTTTTAAACAGTGCTTCAAACAATTTCGTCTTCTACAAGGCTTAAGCACTGAAGCAGCACTTTTTCACTCAAAGTGTTCTTCGCACAGTACATCTTCACTTTGCTGAGGTATTCCAACAAGTCTTTGCACGGAACATCTGGGTCTGGCGTCGGGTCGACATTGTCGTCGCCGTCAGGCTCATCTTCGGTTGCAAGCTCCATGCTACCGCGCACTGCTGCAACGATCGCATCATCCATGCTCGCTTCCTCGCAGACCGGAAGCTCCGACTCACCGGCATCGACATATTCTTGGAAGGTGTCTGTGGCGGAAACAAACTTGCTTTCAACGAGGCCGGACCACACCTCGTCGGTGTAGTCCGGCCTTGCGGATCATAATCAGATCATGGTTTTGGCACGTAAAACCCCATAATTTTTTTTTTCGTTGTCGGTGTTGACCGTCTCATCGGCAACATTGTCGCTCTGCTCATTGGCTTCAAGAGCCTCTGCATTGTGCACGAAGCCTGCTTTGTTGAAGCACTTGCTTATTGTGGCTTTTAACTGCCACCACGAAGCTGCAACCATATCAATCACGCCCCTTAAATTCACTTTAAGAGGCTGTTGCTGCTGCATGCTCAGCAAAACATTTTTGCAGATGCAATTTTTGTAGAGCGTCCTTACAGTTGCGATGACACCCTGGTCGAACGGCTGACATTTTGCAGTCGTGCTGGCAGGCAGAAAGTTTAACTTGGCAGCAGTCAACTTTGGCTTGATGTTGCTAGCTGTGCACTTGTCGAGAAGGACCACGACCTGTCGCTTCTCTGCCACCATGTATTCATAGAACTTGCAAAGCCAGCTTGTGAACATGTCTTGCGTCATCCAGGCCTTTTTGTTGGATTTGTATGTCACTGGCAGGCACTCTCGCTTTTTAAAGCAACGTGGCCTCGCTGATTTTCCAATGACAAACAGGCGGTGCTTGTCGCTTCCATCCCTGTTAGTGTGTTGTTCTGCGCTCTTTTGAGGCCCTGCGGCCAGAGCAGGGTTCGCCTCTGAGCTGAAGAGTGCGGTTGGTCAGAAGGTTATACAATACGCCAGCTTCGTCGGCATTATATACGTCTCTGTCCGTATACGTGGACAGCATGGTTTCCAAATTTACGCGAAGCCAGACTTCGATGGACTCGTCGTCGACATCACCGCTTTCACTGCACACCACTTTGCAGCTGATGCCATGGTGATCCTTGAATCGCTGGATCCATCCATTAAGTGGGTTGAAGTCATCGTGGCCTAAAAGAGCACCAAGGAACTTGGCTTTTTGTTGCAGCATGGGGCCACTCACTGGTATGCTCCGAGCCCTAACTTCGCGGAACCATCTGAAGAGCGCTGAGTCCTTGTCTTCGTACTTCGACGTATCTATTCTCTTCCGTGACAGGGAAGACGAATCTTGCTGCAGTTGCTGCTGCAATTTGTCCTTGTTCTTGTGCAGTAGAACCTCGCTGTTACGTTCCCAGGTGCTGCGTTTTTCCGACTGTTACGTCATTTTCGGCCGGTCCCGGCACAGCTCCCACAGAACCCAGTGCATTGGTAACCCCGCTGTTGCGTCGCAACTGTCACGACACGATCCCGCATCATACGTTGCGAACTGCCACCGCTTGCCGACCCGAGCGGCTATTTTGACTTTTCCTGTCGCTTGGCTTGGTGGCTTGACACATTGGCCGCCCAAAGGGCCGGGGGCTTGACAACTATGACGTATTTTCGGATTCCGCCAGCAAAAGTATGACCTCTGAGATCCGTATTTGCTATCTAAAGATGGTGTCTATGACGCGTTGTGGCCCTAAGATTAGTTTTGGCGCATAGATGTTCCGTATAAAGTTCAAGGGCGATAACGCCGTTGCCGCGCGCCGTACACTGTATGTGCGAGTGAAAGCGTGCAATGGGAGTCGATGACCGAGTCTAAATCTCGCGCGCGCAAGAAAGAAAAGCAGAGAGAGAGCGCGCCTTCCGTTGCGCTCAAGGCACCAGCGAGGGTGTGAGGGGGAGGGAGGGATAGCGAGCGGTGTTGCACTCTAGCGCTGAGCCGTGCTCCCTCAAGGGCTGCAGAAGATAGCGCCAACCCAACCTTTCCCTTTCCCAACGAACCACTTAGTAGTATCAAATGCGTACTGCGCGGCGGGGCGCGGGCCGTATCTTGAAAGCCATCTGTATTGGGGGCAGAGTCACAGAACACCCATGCAGAGTCTAGTCAGTGTAGGTGGGTCAGTGGCTCATAGCTTTGTGCATGCTGTGTGTTCTCGGTGCTCAGTTTGCGTTGAAGCGATAAACAGCACGAAGGTCACTTCGCTTGCTGCTTCAGCGGCACTTCCTCACACCAGCGTTTGACAGCGCGTGTCTGCGCTCATCAAGTTTGATGTGTTCATGTTTGCCTGTGGGCGCTGACACCACGCTTGTCAATATAGTTAATAACTGAATGTTACAAGTGTTTACGGACGATAAAACTACTATCCTTACATTGTATAGCTGTCTACTAATTTGCTATCGCAATCGATGCTTCGGCATTCGGGCGAAAGTATGACTTTTTTTTCACACGTAAGATTTAAAATAATATTGTGTGCAGTTCAACCCTACTCTCGTTTCCCAATTTTTCCTATTTCTCGGCTCGTGCGTTTCCTGGCTCTTACATTTTTTTTTTTTTTTTTACGGTCCCGAGGAAAACGTATCAGCGGGGTTCTACTGTATATGGTCGACACGGTTGTGTTGGAAACACCGTATTTGGCCGCTACCGACGCCTTCTTCAGCCCACTTTCTATGTCCCTTATAACGCATTCCTTTGGCTCCAGCGATAAGGCATGCCTCTTTCTCACACTGCTTGTAGACGCCGCCGACGCCATGGTGACAAAAGCTGGAAAACACACGTGCACAGAGGACAACTAGGACACGACGAGGTCACGACGTGCACACACCAAATGCAACAAAGAGACTGAAAAAAAAATGTAGGTCCAACCCACGCTGTAAAGGTGGATTTTGGCGAAGCTGTTGAGATTCACCAAAGGAATTATTAAAGAAAAAAATATGCGGTAAAATGCAGTGCATGAAATTTATTTGATTGCACAACTACATTCACCACTGCTTTTTGGTCACTGAGGTATACGCTTATGTTTTCTGTTTTGATGCTTGAAACGTTCTTGGCCAAGGTCCGCACACCTCGAAAGCAGACGCGGCTTGTCCGGGGAATGCACGAGCGAGAACGTCGAGGGCACTGCTTTTCTTTGCGGCATTCTGTACGGCGGAGATGCGCGTCAAGTCGTCACGGAACCACAGGCTATCACACACGGCACAGGAGAATCCCAATTCCATGTCGAGGAACTTGCGTTTGAATTTCGCCGTCGCTCCCTTGAACGTGGCGACCTTGTCGGCACGGTACTTTAGTCGCTTCGCAGCATTCTTTGCTTCGCGACGCTCATCGTCGTCCTGGCGGGCTTGTCGCATACGCTTGGCATGTCTAGCGGCATATGTCGGATCCTGCTTACGACACGCTTCAGCGAGACTGTTTTGTTCTTTTCTTCGAGCTTTATATTCCTGCTCTTCTTCTGCAGTTTTCACTTTGCGTAGTCTCCCCATGGCAGCCTGGGATGAACTGAAGGCGTTGCTAGACCGGTTTTCCTTTTATTATATATAGCTCACACACTGGGTGATTGCCAAATGGGCACTTTGCCAGACGTGCGGCGCTTACTCTGTGTGTGTGTGTGTGTGTGTTTTTTTTTTTTCTTTTTTTCTTGGAAAGCAAGCGCTCGGTTGTGCGGCTAGACCGGTTTCTGTGCGGGTTGCTTGACAGGCACTATATCGTCAATCATGTGCCTGTGATGTTTGTTTTGGTTTTTTTTTTCTTTCGAAAGGAACACTGAGTTGGATGCTGTGTGTGTAATGGCAACGAAGATATGCTGTTTTGTGCCTTCAATTGCTTACAACAGGAACCTTATCATTCGTTATGTGATTTTGATACTTGTTTTGTACTTCTTTTGAAAAGCCCTACTGAGTTGTTGCTGTGTGTCTGATTTCAATGTAGATATGCTGTTTTCCCCCTAAATTTCTGGCGGAAGTTTTTTGCTGGGCACACGAAAGAACCGTTGGTTGGTAGAGGTATATATAGCTTCGCTATAAAGAGTGCGCTATCCCTTCTACCCCGCACTACGCGCAGCGCGCACTCTGATTGAACGCTGCTTTTTTGATAACACGCACCCTCTTTCCTCCAAGGTCTCCCGCTCTTCTCCTCCTTTTTCTTTTGCTTTTCGCCGCTGGTCTCCACGCACGCATTCACGCACCCCCTCCTCTGTGTTTGCGCGCCCGGCAACCTTGCGGCGTGCGGGCCGTGCTCAACGCCTCCTAGAAAAGGCCGTGCTCCGTGTGCTGATTTCATGGTCGCGCACTTAAAATAACCGCACCATAACCGGTATTCTGCTTCGCGCGCCTACGCAATAAACGGTCCGCCTATACACTGAGTTGTATGGGAAACATATCGGTGGTCAAAAAAACCTACGCTATAGCTGGTCCCGCGCTAAAAGCGGTTACGTTATAAGTGGTCTGCACTGTATCTTGTGAATGAACCAAGAATTTTAACGGCCATGGAGGCGATAGTAGCATTCGACGATCTGCAGCTTTACATTGAGTAGCTCCTGCATTTTGCCGCAAAGCATGTCATGAACCTCGGTTCTGTAAGGTGCAGTCGCATTTTCTGTAACACAAAGTGTGCACATAAAAATTAGTTATCTTATTCACTAATTCTGTATTGAATTTGGATTAGATAAATGTTTCCTTTTGTTGAATGGGCTTAGTATGCTCTATTGTGAGCGTATGGTGTGCATCCTTTGCACCAAAGTGACTTGTTTCACGAAAGATTTTGAAGCTCCCGAGAACTTCGTTATACAGGCATTTGACTACATATTTTTATTTTTTCATTATTACTAACAATTTTTAAGATCCACCTGTGACATCTAGGACCATTCTACTTCTAGGGCTGGATTACTCTCAGAGGCGGACATTATTTGCACGTGAAATTGAAATGATATTTGACTAAGTGAACATATTTTGCTAATTAACTTTTAAACTAATAACTTTATGGCACATATGGCAATTTATTAATTGTAGCTGGCCACTTCATAAGTCATACCCACCGTGAACAAATTCTGAGAATAGCACCAGTTTCAATGTATGTATTCCCAAAGTTGTGACCAAATGCATCGATAATTTTTGAGGTTCAATGCATAAAAAGGTGTCTTGCTAAAGAAAAGGCAAATAGAACAGCAATGCATTTTGTTTTCTAGTACCAAGTAGATGTGCTTTGTGAAATCACTGGCTTGCGCTAATTCGACTCCGGTTAATTAGACCCCGGCCAAAGGTCTTGGCCGGCGCCCATGTATTTCTGTTAGTCCAAACTTCTATTATTTCTATCTCAAGATTGACCTTCGGGGGAAAATTCGAACGTGACTGGCCAGCTTCGCCGCAATACAGCGGTGTTAGGCAGTGAAACATAGTAAGAATGGCGAGAGGCCACTGTCACGGGACATAGTCGCATTGCCTAATTAAACAGGTGCGTACGTGCCATCTTTGGTCACAGTAGCAGCACCTCGACGCCTAATAAGCATACTGGCAGCCATTCAGAGCTGTTTCTGACGTTGTTGTGGCGATACGAGCCCTCGTGTCGCCCGTTATGCGTGTCTCGTCTATGAGATGCATACAAGGGGCCTAGTACCCAACAGGGCCTTACGTGGTCGCCGTGCTCCGAGAAGTGGTAAAATGTAAAAAGCTCCGAAAGTCTATGGGACATTTAAAGCCAACTATAGAGCGGGACTCTGACGGCTTGCCAGTAAACTTGTTAAGTCAATTATCAATTTGTCATTTAGCAATTACGCACTTTGTTTTCTAGTGTAATGTCTGCCTCTTGTAATAATGCAACACAATGGATTTCCAGTTTGCCAAAATGCCACAGGCGATTTTTAAAACTTCTGTATATAAACCTAGTATATAGTGACTTTAGCACTGGAAAAAAAATTTTTTTTCTTTAACTGTTGCATGCACAGAAGCTTCGTTTGCGAGTAAAACTGAATTTATTCAAGTGGTCACCAGAGGTGACCACCATGCACTAAGGGTCTAGCAGTCAGTCTTGGTGGAGGCTAGCAAAATGTGCCCCGTTTCCTAGCAGGCGCAAGGGGACATTGCATGTCTCATACATAATCCTTGAAGGTTTGCGTTTTGTACTGCAGACAACACACCTCCGTAAAATGAACCTTTTAAGTGCGAATGCACTTCTTAAGCGACCCCGAAAACTCCGCCGGCATCCGCGCTCCTCCTCCTCTCCCCTAGCAACGGCGCGAGGAGCGGAGAGGAGCGTCTGTAGCAACGGCGCAGCGACGTCACGCCCCACGTGACTGCGCGCGCTCCGCCCTCCGCTCCGTGGCTGCGCGCGCCCCGCGCCGGCTCCGCACCGCTCTCCGCGCCGTGACGTCACGGCGCGTTGTGCAGCTGGCGCCTCCGCGCCGTGGCTGCGCGCGCCGCGCCGGCTCCTCGCACCCTCTCCGCGCCGTGACGTCACGGCGCCATGCAGCTGGTGTGCCTCTCCCCCCCGTTAGGTTTGCACTCACCCTCGGCCGCCGCCTCTCCCCTCGCGCTGACAGCTCCCTCCTCGCCCGGTAACAGCCCCTCGTGTGCGTACTCTCCCCACCGCTCACCCCCTCTCCAACCGCCTGGCGTGTTTCGCTCCGCCGTCACGTGTTGTGTGTGTGGCGCCGGCGCGTCAGTCGTGCTCTCTCGCTGCCGTCTCCTTCGCTCGGCTCTGCAGTTTAGTCGCGCGCGCCCCCTCATAGCATCACCCCGTGCTTCGCACTTCCTCATACTCCCCTTCGGGGAAATGCGGGTTTTTTTAGCTAGTGCTTGCAGTGAAGTATACATATTGTACTTTTTACAGAAGGCCTTGATTTTATTATCTGGACCACCTCTCAGAGGGATTCGAGAAGAGAAGCACATCTCACTAATGTAGTTGGCATATACAATTTGCTCTACTGCTGACCGTAGCAATTTATCTCAAAGACCAACATTTGTCTCAAGGATAGCCTCAAGAAAAAGCTGAAGATGTCACTTGCACTTATCTCTTGGTTCTGATTGGCAAATGACACTTCACTGTGTAATAAATGGTACAACGAGGGTGAATTTTGTAGGACGGACTCCTTATAGGGTACCTTTGCAGTCATGAGATGAACATAATCTTCATCAGCCCATGTATCTGGAGGCTCACATACAGTGCGAAGTGCTTTTCTTGTTCTGGCTGTTTCTGTATGCTTTACCCACTGTGGTTGCTTAGTGGCTTTGGCATTGCGCTGCTAAGGACGAGGTCGCAGGATCAAATCCCAGTCATGGTGGCAGCATTTCGATGAGGGCAAAATGCAAAAATGCCCATGTACCTTGCATTAAGTGCACATTAAAGTGCCCAACGTGGTCCAAATTAATCCGGAGTTCAACATTAAGGTGTGCGTCATAATCATATTGAGATTTTCCCTCATAAAACCGCAGCTTTTTTGTGTGCTTTCTATTAGACTATTGTGAGCTTAGAAGTCAGAATCGCTGTTATTTGATTTGTTTCAGCCTGCGAAACTATCAGAGTGCGATTGTATTTCCACAAACTCCAAATACTAAACACCAAGTAATAAATATAAAAAGTAGCCCTCTAAGACGCTTCAAGCCCTCTCAGGGGCATCTGCGTCGGAAGGCGTTTGGTGTGTTGCAACACCACGGAACCGCGCACATGGGAGTTGGACCCTCCCGCGTGTAGCTGTGCAAGGCTTAGCCGTGTCTGGGAAAAGGGGGATCCTGGGGGTTGAGCTGATGCCAGGTGTTTAGACCTTTAATCCTTTCACTGCCGTTTTTTTTTTCTGACTGCTCCTCACCCCCTGCCGGGTATTTTTTTCATGTTGGTTCAGTGGAAATTTCATGCTAGTAATGCACCATGATGTAAAGATGATGTAAAGGACATGTAAAGATGTTCATCAGCAGTTCTTGAATTTCTTTGTCCGTCAAAGAAATTCAGCCTCGCCATGGCTGCTGCGTTCTGTTGAGACGAAGCGATGCGGGTGTAAACACGTGCGCTACATCTGTTGTCTAAAATTTAATTTACAAGTTCTATGTGTTTAGGTGACCTCTTCATAGATGGCGGGACATGAACGCATTTTTTTGCACGAGTTGTCTCGGGAGTGGCAGGAAGTGAGTTTAAAAAGCAACACGAGTATACTCGGGAGTAGCAGGGGGTGCGCGTGGGTGGTTTCACGAGTTATCTCTGTAGTGACAGTTAAAGGGTTAAGGCCCCCTGGTGGAGGCAACACAGCCTTTGGCCCCGGCTTTACATAGACTGCACCCCTGGGCTGACCACCCAAGGGAAATCGGTGGTGGCCTTTTCCTATCCCCCTCTCCAACCATTTGCTTTTCTATCTACTTTCTTTTACTCTACCTTCTCTTCAATCACTTTCTAATTTTCATAGGTGGCTTGGGTTAACCTTGTGTATGTGCCCTCCCTTGGGTATAATATATTAGGTTACAGTGGAAATGTATGGTTGGCACCTGCAGCCTTACGCGTTAAGCACTACAGCGTCCCCTAGTTGGTACCCCGTGGTGGGTGGCCGCCATTGCTGCCGAAATAAACCAAACTATTACGGAAACACCAGCATTTCCCCGCACACTTGATCGTCCCCCTCTAAAGAGGGGACGCGCCGATGAACTGAACACGTTTCAATTGACCAAAAGATACCTATCCGAAATTTTATGTCGTGCACAGCGAGAACTCTGAAAAACTGGCCAGATCTATTTCTCCATTCATAGTTGCCAAATCTTTGACCAAAGCCTTAGGCTTAGGTTATAAAGTGATCAAAATGGCTAGCGGAGACCTTCTTCTTGAGGTCCCACAGAAACATCAGTACGAGAAGCTCAGCTGTCTTGGTACGATTGGCAGCATACCAATTTCTGTATCGCCACATTGATCAATGAATAGCTCACGAGGAGTATCAGAACTTGTATCAGAAGCAGACCTCCTAGAATTGTCAGAAGCTGAACTCCTGGAAGGGTGGAAAGATCAAAGTGTCACCAATGTGAAATGTATCATCATTAGACGCGGCAAGAAAGAAATCCCCACCAAACATCTTGTCCTAACATTTGCATCTAGCGTTCTGCCTGAAACCACCGAAACAAGATACATTAAGGTGAACTGTCCGACCATATGTCCCTAACCCTAGATCGTGCTTCCAATTCCAAAGCTTCGGCCATAGTTCGCAGAGCTGTCATGGTCAAATAACTTGTGAAAGGTGTGGAGTCCAGGGCCACTCCTCCGACAACTGGGGTGACACTCCTCACTGTGTGAACTGCAGGGGTGACCACACAGCCTACTCACGTTGCTGTCCGAACTGGAAAAAAGAAAGACATAATCACCCTAAAAGTCAAGGAAAACATTTCTTTCAAGGAAGCCCGTAAGAAGTGCTCACCTTTCCACAGCACACCTCATGCTGATGCGGCGCGTGGGGGGGAAGGGGTGGAGTGTCGCAGCGGCCACCGCCACTTGCCTAGCCCGCATGCAGCGAGCTGTTGCTTGTGGCTCCTGCCCCCGGGGTGGAAATAGTTAAGCCTACTCCACCCAACCAGCAAACGCACAGTTACCCTAGGGTTGCCAGCACCACAACAGTTCTAGGCGGCAGCCTACACTACGCGTAGCGAACCTGCAGGACCGCCAGCAGCCCCCACAGTGGGCGCAGTCAAGGCTGTCTCGCCCTCTCCGGCCCCTGCTGGCACTAGGAACAGCCGGTGCAGCTCGGACCCAAAGGAAGCCCCATCGACCTCCGGGCTGGTGGGCGCAAAAGTCTCGTCCTTCGAGGCGCGACTCTCTCACGAAACTCCTCGCTCGCAAGAGCACGATTGCTCTTGCGAGCACCTCGCTCGCAAGAGAAATCTTTTCTTCTATTAGCATAGCTTCCCCGTCTGATTACCTGAACTTAAATGGGAAGGTACCAAAAATCCTTATGGGAGCGACCACTTCCCAATACTACTGTGAACATCCAAAGAATACGAATCTGCGCCACAGGCTCCTCGGTGGAAGGTTGATACAGCCTATTTGGAGAAATTTCGAACTCTTACTAGTATCTCCTGGGATGCCATGTCTTCATTAGGAATTGATGCTGCTGTGGAGTATTTTACTATCTTCATAATTGATGCAGCTTCTAAATGCATATCTGAAGTAAGTGGTGTGGCATGCAGACCCCATGTCCCATGGTGGAACGACGAATGTGGGAACACTCGTAGCTAGGAAACAGAAGAAAGCGTGGGGGTTGCTACGAGATTCTCCCACTGAGGAGAATCTTATCAATTTTAAGAAGGTAAAGTCCCAAGGCAGGAGAACGCGCTGACAGGCCAGAAGAGAGAGTTGGCAGAAGCTTTTATCCCATGTAACATGTTTTATTCAACGTATGTAGATGATGTTCAGATAGAATTTAAATCGTGCAATCTTGCAATCTGTGAGCAGCAGGTTCAGCTTGTTCTGAACGAGGTGTCTAAATGGGCAGACGAGAATGAGTTTTGCCTAAATACACTAAAGAGCACCTGTATCCTTTCTTCTAGAAAGAGGACTGCACCTCGATCCCGGCATTGAATTGCAGGGACAGCGTCTACATGTAAAAACGGAACATAAATTTTTAGGCATAATTCTTGACACAAAGCTAACATTTGTACCACACCTAAAATATCTAAAAAAACAAATGCATGAAAACAATATATATTTTAAGTGTTGTCATGCACTACATGGGGTAGTGACAAAAATTGTCTATTAAATTTGTATAAAAGCCTCATACGAACACGCGTAGACTATGGTGCCATAGTTTACTAGTCAGACACCCCAACCGCTATGAAGATGCTGGACCCCGTCCACCATCTAGGTATTCGCCTTTCTACAGGTGCCTTTAGGACAAGCCCTGTAGAAAGCCTTTACGTGGAAACCAATGAGTGGTCACTCCATTTACAGAGGACCTACTCAACTTTCATGTATTTCCTTAGAGTGAACACGCAGTGAACATCCCACATATTCCACCGTAAATTATTTGTCCAACTCCCACCTCTTCCATAACCGGCATGCAGCAAGATAGCCCTTCTCGCTGCGTGTAAGAAGTCTGACTGAGGAAATGGGTGTCTCTTTCTTTGAACATCGTCTAATGACACCCATTATACAGGTCTCACTGTGGCAGTGGCAGATTGTAGACTGTGATTTGTCTTTTCTACATGTTATGAAGCACGCCCCGGTTACACACATTCGGATGCACTTCCTTGAACTGCAGCATAAATACTGCTGTCCGGAATTTTATACCGATGCATCAAAGTCTCCTGCTGGCATCTCTTACGCAGTAATTGGCTCATTGTTTTTAATGCCGAAGCCCTACAGCCCCAAACGAGCATTTTCACAGTAGGGGCTTATGCAATACTGTTGGCTCTTAAACACATCTGTGATGAGGTTCTTTCAATAAATTACTCGCTGCTGAGGCACAGCCTCAGCGCATGAAATGACGAAGTCGTTCGTTACCACAACAAGCCATTCATTAAAGAAAATACAGCGGAAGAGAAAACGAAACTAAGCAAACTAATCACAAAAACAAAAGAGGATTAAGTGTATAAAGAAAGCATAAAAAGTCAGAAGGGGCCTACAGTTTCATGGTTAGCACTGGAGCTGTGGGTTGGCCTAGAAGCGGCGACAGAGGTGGAGCACGAAATGGAGTAGCGGTGGCGAAACTAGACGCCGTCGATGAAAATCCTGGTCGCCCCCAGGCGAACACCAGGGATCCAATAATGCAGGAGGAAGTTCCGCCAGTTCCACTGTGACGTTGGGAACCTGGATAGATAGCCTTGGTACGGTAGAGGTCTTGTCGCCGGACACCAAGTCCAAGGGCTTCACCTCTGCGACCGGTACAAGGGCTTCATTTCTCCCACGTCGGTCGGCACCTTATCATCAGGCAGCCATGATCGACACTGCTGTGAAGACAGGCATGGTGGAGACGGGTAACGGCTAGACGCCCTTGCGGCGTTCGCCAGCCGAAGCTCGGGCACGGCACTGGAGACGCTGGGCCGCCTGGTTCGGACGCCCTTCCGACGTTCACCAACCGCAGGCTGCAGGAAGAAATTGGTTGTCGTGTCGATCCCAGGTGGGAGCCTGGAGCGGCCTTGCGCCAGGAACTTGACTGGCCGCTACTCCCGCACCCGGGTCATCTTCTCCCTCTTCTTCCAAATCTGCCACGATGGCTGTCGCTTGCTTGCTTCCTTGCTTGTTACTCATTTCTGGCACTTGCCCACTACGATGACGGCACTCGCGCACTTCACATATCACAACATCAAAGACTTAAAAATACCAAAAGCAAACATCTACACAGACTCACTGAGTGTAGTAAAAGCTTTAAAATCTCTCAAAAGGCACCATTACCATTACCATTACCAAAGGTACCATTATAAAAGGTCCCCCTACAGTGTTTACACTATGGGACCTTTTTCTGTACTAAATATATATACTTTTGTATCTGCACTAAGTATTCAATAAACTTCAAACTTCAAAAAGCCTGTAATAGTATCACTTTATTCACTCATATGTACTATTTATGCGTCCAGGCAGCTTGTTGTAGTGTGGTGGGTGCCAGGACACTGGGACATCGAGGGTAATGTACTGGCATACTAGCTTTCCACATTCGAGGCAAAAGCTGGCAATGCATCTATGCCTATACCTATTCGTGATATGAAGCCTTATCTACACAAGAGACTCGGTGTTTGTCGCATGTGAGACACCCAGACTAGTAACAAGCTTCATTTAATTAAGCCTCGCTTAGGGAACTGCCCATCAACCACGAAATCTAGAAGGAATGATGTCCCATTCTGTTGGCTCAGAATAGGACACACTTACGGCACGCACAACTGCCTTATGTCTGGAGGCCAACCTCCGACCTGTACTAGATGTGGGGAGGCACTTGTGCTTCATCCTAGTATTGTGACCACTAATAGAATCCAAAAGAAAAAAGCATTTCCCTAAGGCCTATAGAGAGAATGTACCCCTTCATCCAGCAATGTTTTTACCTAAAGACCCTGTATTTCATCACGATTCAGTATTAGCCTTATTAAACGACATCGACATTTTGCAAGTTCTTCACCCGAGAGATTCGTAGCAGCATCCGCTTCAAGAGGAGGCTGCTGTGACAGTATACTTGAAATGCAGTCTCCTCCAGGCCCTTGCTTATAAGGGTCCTTGTCAGGCAGTAGTGCCTTGTATGGCCTATACCTTTTATTATGTTTTTATGTTACATAATTATATTCATTGTGTACCTATCCCGTCATTGTCATGATTTTATTAAATTTCTCTGTTTTACGCACCTTTAGTGCGCAGGATTTTAGGCCCCTTTACAGCCACCCTACACTTACACTTACCCACTGTCATTGGTCACACCATTGCTCACTTAGTACACCGCTCTTTGGCCACAGCTGGCCCTTGCGTCACAAAGCAACACATATCATCAAGACGCTTCACACATGGTTTTCACCCCAAGTGACCACCACCTTCAGTGACATGGCAAGTAGTAATAATGAAATCTCTTACTTCGTTTCTTGCACGATAGGAACTTTCCATGCATAAAATGCGTTATCCTATGCTCTCAACCTAGTGAGGTCAAGACTTAATTTTATTTCCATAGAAGAGTTTTGGATTCAGCCTGTGTCACGTCAAGGAGGTCATTGCGGTCTGGAAGAAATGTTGCCACACGTGACATTGAAATCCAATAGCAGTGTGCTACCACCCCGCAGGGGCGTCTGTGTCAGTAGGCGTTTGGTTGGTTGCGACACCACGTACCCGAGCACATGAGGGTTGGACCCTCCCGCGTGCATCCGGGCGCGGCTTAGCCGTGTCCGGGGAAAAGGGGATCCTAGGGGTTGAGCCGATGCCAGGTGTTCGGACCTTTATGGCCCCTCAGCGGAGGCAACACACCTCTTTGGCCTCCGCTTCACGTAGACGGCAACCCCAGACTGACCCACCCAGGGGAAATCGGCAGTCACCCTTTCCTGTACTCCTCCTCAATCTTCGTCTTTCTCTGACTTTCACTCTTTCCTGTCTTCTACTCACTTCCTTTTACTTCTGATTTTCTGGGCGGCAAGGGTTAACCTTGTGTGGGTAGCCAACCTTGGATATACCATATTTGGTTATAGCAGTAACGTACAGCTGGTGCCTGCAGGGCCTGTTTTATAGTTTGTGCAGTGTCCCCTTGTTGGACTCCATGGTGGATGGCTGGCGTTGCTGCCGAAAAATCCATATATCCTTATGGCTAGCTCTTTTCCACCACTCCCTGATCGCCGTCAAAAAAGAGGGCACACCGAAGGTGTGTTCCAGTTCTTTGGACGTCAAAGACAATATTTCCCACGATTTCATGTCATCCACTCGTAAAAGCCAGAAAAACAAGTTCGAACAATCTCGCCTTTTCTTGTTTCTAAATCTCTAACTGAGGCTCTAGGACCAGGTTATAAGGCATCGAGGATGGCAAGTGGTGATCTCCTCTTGGAGCTCCATGATCGCAAACGATATGAAAAGCTGCCCAATCTAGTGTCCTTTGGGGACGTTCAAGTAACAGTAACTCAGCACCGTACTATGAACACCACACCCGGCATTGTTTCAGACGAATATTTGATGGAGCTGACTGAGGCTGAACTCTTGGAGGGCGTCATTGAGCAGAATGTCATCAATGTTAAACGGATTAAGATGACACGAGACGGCATGGAAATTCAGACCAACGTTACTAGACTAGCTTCATTTGTAAAACTCCCCGCCCGTGCGCTTACCGCCGCTGTCGCCACTCTTTGGGCAGCCGCCAGATGGCGGCGCCGTTTCGTCGCGCTCCACTGCAGACGCCTCGCCGCAGCCTTGAGCTCGTGCGGACGGGCAGCTTGCGCGTTTCACACTTGCTGGTGTTCTCCCTATAGTCCGAATTAGTGATAGCATGCGAAAGCGGTATCCACCTACAGCAGTAAGGTATATCGGGCTAGTTGGTTCATACTGAAAGAAGGGTAAACTCCACGATAGGAAGAAACACATACGACGAAGCGCAGAAGCTGCGTTTTTAAGTGTCATGTGTTTCTTCCTGCTGCCCTAAACCTTTCACGCAGCTTACCCTTCCCATATAGCAGCTTGGCACGTTTTCTCGCTGCTTTTACTTGCTGAACACTTTGGTCTGGGGCAGTTATACGCCAGCTAGCGATACCAAATTTGTTATCCACAAAAATGACAGCACAACTTTCTTGTAAACCAATGAATGCTTTATTAAAGAAAACGAAGTAAAAAACAACTGTATGCCCTCATATGTAGCTAAGACTTAAACTGTCAGAGGGGACATAATCTAGGCAAATGATTTGGGCCTACATGGAAACCAACTCCACCTACAGCAACTTAGCACGTTTCCTCGCTACCTTAACTTCAAGACTGGATCCCCGCCGCTGCTCCAGGAACCTTGGCTAAGAATGCATTTTTATGCAAGGTTCCTGCAAGATTTGCGTGTATGCATGCGCATGACTAAATAAAAATTAGCGTAGCTTGCACAAGTGGCGCAAAGCTAAAGAAACAGCGGAGCTGATCAGCACCTAGCTGGTCCTGGCCTTACGGGTTATGCTTTTCTGTAATTTATTGATTATTGATCGATTATCGATTACCTATTGATGGGTTATCGTAAGGTATTGGCCACGTATTTGGGCTAGGCTAATCACTACCAAGTCATCCCCAGCATTTCCCTGAATTTATTGGTTATTGATCGATTATTGATTAGCTATTGATTGGCTATCGCAAGGTAATGGCCATGAACTTGGGCTAGACTAAGCACTACCAAGTCATCCCTAGCATTTTCCAGAATTTATTGTTTATTGATCGATTATCGATTAGCTATTGATCGGCTATCGCAAGGTGATGCGAGGCGCAGCTGTGCGCACTGACGTCATCGCTAGGCGAGTTTTTGCGAGCACTGCGCGGGGAAGCAAAACAATGAAACAGCTCCACTGTTAAAAATTTAAGGATGCGTGCACTCAGTTCCTAAAAGCGCGAGGGGCTCCCAACACGACTCAGTGTATTCTCTGACAGCTCTTCTAAGATGGCCCAGAACAGGTCACCAAACATCTCTCTTCGTTTGCGTGTTTTTTTTTCCCTCGGTTTGGTTCGACAGATACGAGGAAAGGTTCGGAAACACTTTCGGCACCGCACCCTCAGCAAGTGTCCACTTGTCTCGTGGCACCTCAACCGTCTGTCTGTTGATAATATGCACAAACACTTTAAGGTGTCCTAATCATGAAATTGTAAATCACACACCATGAATTTCACAGGGAGTTCCCGGTCGGCGCGAGGAATCGCTCTGTTCAACGCTGAGTGAAGTGGCGCATTGCTGGGAGCACACAAGAAGTGGCGCGCCGAACTGTCGACATCGTTCGATGGCCGCTTGTTGCAGTCAGGGACGTAGCAGGTCAACATCTTCTGCTAATATCCTTAACAAACGCGGCGAAGGCTACAGTTTCGCGGATGACATGCTTCCTGAAATCTGCCGTCAACAACCAACCACAGAATACACCAACGCTGCACCGCGTGTTTTGTCCAGCCAGTTCGCGTAGCCGCGTACTGGGGAAGTGAAGCTAGGTGCGACGGCAGCACCATGAAAGCGCGGGCGGGTGGCAGTTCCGCGCAACGCTGCCGAGCTAGTCTAGTAACGTTGATTCAGACTAAGCACCTTCTGCTCCCTTTCGGCTCATGATCTGCCCGACTCCATCGAGGCCAGGTACATCAAACTTCATGTTAGACCATACGTGCCAAATCCCCTCAGATGTTGTAAATTCCAGCGATTCGGCCACAGTTCACAGAGCTTCCAAGGCCGCGAAACTTGTGCGAAATGCAGTGCACACGAACAGACTTCTGAATCTTGTGAAAACTCTCTCCACTGTGTAAACTGTGATGGGGAACACGCCGCATACTCGCGGTCCTGCCCATCCTGGAAAAAGGAAAAGGAAATTGTTACAATTAAAGTTAAACAAAACATTTCGTTTAAAGAGGCAGGAAGGCAGGTGTCCTACCTGCGAAAGACCAGCTTTGCCGATGTGGCGCGTCAGGGGCTGCGCCGCAACGGCCTTAGGCGGCTGTCTGGCACACATGTAGTGAGCCGGCGGTAACGCCATTCGCCCCCTCGGCGGCTGCAGCTAGTGCTGCTCCGCCATCTCAGAAGAAGGGGCCATCGACCTCCGGGCTGGTGGCCTCAAGGGTCTCGTCCCTCGAGACGAGGCCTTCAACGCGAGCAAACCGCTCTCAAGAGCGGGTGTCCAGCGCGCCGCAAGAGCCGGTGGACACATCTTCTAGCCAGACGGCGCAGCCAGCGCCTAAGGAGCGGCGAGAATCTCTCGACCGCTCCAAAGAAGAGTAACCCCGCATTACAGGGCCTCTAAAGGGTTCTGTACGCTAACTTTCTTTTCTTAAACACACAGCGCAACACTCTTTTTAATATGGGCACTCAAATAGTTCATTGGAACGTCAGAGGTCACCTTCAAAATCTTGACAATGTTAAAGAACTCCTCCGCAAGTTTTGTCTCGGGGTGCTGTGTGTTCAAGAAACACACCTCAAACATGCACAAACAAATTTCCTCAGACAATATGCTATTTTTCGCAAAGACCGCGAGGACACTGTCGTGTCATCCGGTGGTGTGGCTATCATAGTCGACAGACGTATTACCTGTCGGGAAATAAAACTTCGTACTCCCCTAGAGGCAGTTGCTGTCCAAGGGGCGCTGTTTGACAAGCTAGTCACTATCAGTTCTGTAGACATCCCTCCCAGTTATCAACTTAATAAAACAAAATTTAAAAACTACATAGATGAACTTCCCTCTCCATACATAGTTGTCGGAGATTTAAATGCACATAACTCATTGTGGGGAGACTCGTTGCGATGAGAGAGGTCGCCTGATCGAAAACGTTCTCTTTTCCTGAGGAGCATGTATACTTAATAAGAAAGAGCCAACGTACTGTAGCGTGGCGCACAAGACATACTCCTCCATAGATTTAAGTATCACGTCGTGTACACTAATGCCGTACCTGGAGTGGTCCGTTCTCAAGAACTCTTTTGGGAGCGACCACTTCCCAATTATATTAAACTTAACAAAACAAGATACATGCTCACCACACATTCCTCGATGGAAGGTTGACACAGCTAACTGGGAACGTTTCCGAGAACTTGCATATTTAAGCAGGGATGATATTGCTTCCTTTAATATAGAAGTTGCTGTGGCGTGTATAACAGGCTTTATAATTGACGCTGCCACGAAATGCATCCACCAAACTAAAGGACTTGCGAATAAACGTCGCATTCCGTGGTGGAATGAAGAATGTAAACAAGCACAGAAAAATCAAAAAGCTTTGGGACGACTTCGCGACTCTCCAACTGCCGAAAACTTCATTAGTTTCAACAAATAAAGTCCCAGGGTAGAAGAACACGTCGACGTGCTAAAAGAGAGAGTTGGGAGAAGTACATCTTCGGTATAAATTCTCACACGGATGAGACAAAAGTGTGGAATCGAGTAAATAAATTAAAAGGCGGGGAGGGACACCCATTACCCTTAGTCAGTACCCAAGGTGAGAGCCTGGAAGACCAGGCAGATTGTCTGGGCACTGAACATGTATCCAGTTCGTCCCATTGCACACAAACATTTCTCTGGTTCAAAGAACACGCAGAGCATAAGCCCCTTGATTGAAAATGTTCACAAAATGAAGATTACAACTTCCAATTCAGCCTAGTTGAACTTGAAGTTTCTCTTGTTGCAACAACTTGGCGCCAGGCGGCGATCGTGTCATGTATGAAATGATTAAGCACCTACATCCTGAAGCGCTGAAAACACTCCTGTCTCTTTTCAATGCCAGGTGGGCGGCTGGGTATATATATCCCGTCCTCATGGAAGGAGGCTATAGTCATTCCCGTGCTTAAATAAGGCAAAGACCCGTCACTAACCAGCAGCTACGGGCCAATAGCGCTAACAAGCTGTCTGTGCAAACTGTTTGAAAAAATTATCAACAGGCGCTTAATCTGTTTCCTTGAATATAACAAACTACTAGACCCCTTCCAATGTGGTTTCATGGGAGGTATGTCCACAACAGACCACCTTGTTCGCATTGAGTCTTATATTAGAGATGCTTTTATACATAAGCAGTTCTGTCTTTCAGTGTTTCTCGATCTAACAAAAGCTTACGACACGGCATGGCACTATGGCATTCTCCGAGATCTCTCTGCAATGTGTGTCTGTGGCAACATGTTAAACACAATCGAAAGTTACCTACCTAATTGCACATTCCGCGTAAGAGTGGGTAACGCTTTGTCTAAGGCGTTCACCCAAGAGACCGGTGTGCCGCAGGCAGTGGCGCACCGACGGGGGGTGATTCGGGGGTTGTAACCCCCCCCCCCCCCCTGAGGCCGACTGAACCCCCTCTTTTGTTTAACCCCTTTTCTTTCCTTACGCATTTGAGTACTGCAAGCAAGATGTAAGACGCGCAATCGTCTGCACACACGCAAAAAGCGCATTTTTGGACAATTTCCCCCGAAGAAAGTGAAATTAGCGCTGTTTAGATGGTATTGGCAAACTGTCAACCCCCCCCCCCCCCCCCCCCCTGGCAGAGATCCTGGGTGCGCTACTGCCCGCAGGGGGGCGTGCTTAGTTGCGCACTATTTGTTGTAAAAATGAATTCCCGGCACACAGTCATCCCACGCACTATGTTTTATTCTGTTTATGTCGACGATGTGCAGATAGCCTTCAAGTCATGCAATATTGCCCTCTGCGAACAACAAGTGCAGCTGGGAATAAACAGATAATCCAAATGGGCAGATGAGAATGGTTTTAAAGTAAACGCCCAGAAGAGCTCTTGCGTACTCCTGTCGTAATGCCTGTCCCAAGTATACAAATCAAAGGAGCATCACTTTCTGTGAGCAGCGAGCATAAGTTTCTTGGAATTATTTTAGATTCCAAGCTGACATTTATTCCTGATATTAAGTATCTGAGGGCAAAATGCCTGAAGACAATGAACCTTTTAAAGCTTCTGTCGTGTGCTACTTGGGGTAGTGATCGAAAGTGTCTGCTTAACTTGTATAAAAGTCTTGTCCGCTCACGCCTCGATTACGGAGCTATAATTTATAATTCCGCTACGCCAAGTGCATTAAAAATACTAGACCCCGTTCACCATCTGGGTATCCGCCTCGCGACTGGTGCTTTCCGAACAAAGTCCGATCCAGAGCCTCTATGTAGAGTCGAATCAGTGGTCACTCCATCTGGAGCGTTCATATAGCAGTTTCACATATTTTCTGAGCATACGCGCGAACACTGAACATCCTTCTTATTCAACTATAAATGACATGACCGCTGCCACACTCTTCCATAATCGACCGGCAGCGAGAAAGCCCTTCTCCTTGTGTGTGAGGAACCTCAATGAGGAAATGGGTGTTCCAGTTCTTGAACATTGTCCTATGGCTCCAGGGAAATTGTTACCACCGTGGCAGTGGCAACTCATAGATTGCGATACATCGTTTGTAGAGGTCACGAAACACGCACCAGAGGCACACATTAAAATGCATTTCCTAGAGCTTCAATGCAAGTACTTGTGCACAGCAGGGGCGTAGCCAGGGGGGGAGGGGTTCAACCTCCCCCCCCCGAAATTTTTCCGCCCCCCCCCCCACTTACCCGCCCTTTGTTTTCGTCGCTTCGCGCTGACATAATTCATGAAAACGGTGCTACTATCACAATTTCATTCCTGGGCGCGTCCGTTGGGTTGGTAATTTACAGCGAATCATGTCTGCATGTGGAAAAAACTGTCACGGTGTTTGTCAAGGCTTTGACACTCTGTGAAGTTTTGGGTGAGAATGTGGCGGCCGCATTCTGAAGCAACAAATGTGCAACAAATGAAGCAACAAATGCGGCAGCCGCATTTTAGATGATGGCGAAAACGCTCGAGGCCCGTTTACTTAGATTTAGGTGCACGTTAAAGACCCTAGGTGGTCGAAATCTCCGGTATACATTTCCGCCGCTTCCCTTCAGGTGCCGGTTAGGCCGCGCTCGCGCAGGATCCTAGGCTACGTTCACACTTGGTCTAGAAGCTGTAGGAAGCGGCAAAATCTTGCAAAAATCCGCCCGCCTAGGCGGCAAAACAGGCAGAAAAACGGGCTGCGAGCCAAATCAGTCTCGGGCCGATTTTTTCGCCATGGCGAAGCGGAAACGCGGCGGAAAGTCGTTCTGCTTCACTGGAAGCTACACTAGCATGTAAACAACCGGTCGTAAAATTGAACATGGCACCAGAAGTGTAGGCTGTAATGCTGATCGACGCGATCAAGAACCAGCCCTTGCTCTACGACAAGAGTGGCACTAAAACGTACTGTCAGCAATACTCGCGATAGTATTCAACGTCGCGCGACCGGAGGTGCGGCAACGAAGCCTTGGCGTGACCCAACTTCTCGCGCTTTTGCAAAGCCAGGCGAACCCACCACCGCCGTTTTCGAGGTGTCCACGTCTTCTGTTTACTCATTGTCCATTTCTAGAAAACAAGTAGGTAGAAGTATAAAAGCCATTTCTTCTTCCACTTCCACGGCAGACAATAGTTAGGCAGATTCCTCGTTGGCGCTCCACAATTCTCCTCGCACGTGTACGGTATGTTGCAGAAGTCGCGGGGTGCTTTTCTCGTCGCGACGATAGATTGGGAGCGTAGGTCTCACGTAGGACGCGTAGGCTTTGGCGAGCCCCAACACAAGGATCAGCCCGGGTTTTAGCTGTGGTGTTCCCGTTGCTCCTTTGGTGTCCTGGAGGCGCCGACAATACGAAATGATGAAATGTTATTACAACTTGTAAATAAAAGCTATTAAAGAAATATTCTCACGTCTAGGCACCAACCTGTGACTCAGCGCTACCGCGCCCGTGTGCGGGGAATTACGGAACGCCAACGAGGAATTTACCGAAGGTCGCAGATGACACGCGAAGTTGCGTAAAATGATCACTTTTGATGACGGTACGTGGGTCAAAGAATGAACATACCGCTCGACATAATGCGATAATGAGCGCCACCACGCCAACAAACGTACGCAGACGAGATGGATCCGGACGAAAACGGCAGCGGCGGCCGCGGCGGTAGCAAAACAAATGTGAACAACTTGGACAGGCGCGGAAAAAATTTTCCGGCCGCTTTGGCCTTTCCGCCCGCTTGCCGCTTCCCAAGTGTGAACGTAGGCTAAGTCTGCGCGAGAAACGTCTCTTGTTTGCGATTGCGCCCCTACGGAAGGCTGGTAATTACTGTTGTGTTGTTGAATCACAAACCAGCAATTACGGAAGGCTGGTAGTTGCTGTTTCAGTTGTGGAATCCCAAACCAGCAATGTACACACGTAGGGGTTGATGACAGCAGTGAAATTCCACCGACTCGCAATAGAATGCACGAAACAGACAGCCGACAAGCATGAATTACTGCTGTGTGCAGTACAGCGTAAGTAAACTCTTGTTGCAGGCGCTGACAGTTCTCGTCGGAGTTCACGCGTCCTGAGAAATTGATTATGTGCATTATGTACTGAACAATACCGGAGTTCATTCCTGCATCACTAGTACACCAATCAGTCGAGATTCTGTGAGCTACACAGCCGCTTCCTGTTTTCACCGGCGTAAGTGAAGCAGAAATGAGTTGCACGCACTACTTAAAATGCGTACACATGCCATATTTATGCTGTGCGGTGAAATATTCTGTACAATTCTGAATCTGTTGACGTAAAGGCAAATGACGGCTGCACGCTCGCACACAGCGGAAGACACAGCGGCCCATGCACTTGCCGCAGGCAATGCAACCCTCTCGTATGAGGGAGCAGGGCGACGAAAGCTTCGAAAAAAAAAAAAGCCTTGCGCGTTTTTGCGCGTATTTAAGTTTTCTAGCGCAAAGACGCAGCGAACAAGCTATTGCTATGGGAGTAGGTATAGCCTGGTCACACGTGCATTTTCACGCGTATAGCCGTCCTTTACTTGTGAAACGCACTTCTCTCCGACGAGGACGACGCCATCTACGCTTAACGGAAATTAACAATGAATGATGTCTTCTCCGATCGCACGGGTCGTCTCAATGATGCGTTTTCGAAGACTGGTCCATTCAGTGGCGCGATGAGAGACCGTTGCTCCAAACGCCCACTGTACCTGTCGTACTTACTGTATTTACTGAGCTTACTTTACTTTTTACTTAATTTCTTCACAAGCACACGCACACGCGAGGGAGGGGGGGGGGGGGGGGGAGTCCCATGTCTTTGATATACATGTAGGGAGTCTGCTTGAACTACCGACATTTATTATCGATCACGTGACCTAGAGGAAAGCAGAAGCTTGTTCCCCCCCCCCCCCCCCCCGGTCGGGCCGGTGAACCCCCCCCCCCCCCCCGAAAAAAATTTCTGGCTACGCCCCTGGTGCACAGAGTCTGTGTTTCTAGGTCACATGCCGGCATGTCGTATGCAGCCGTCGGCCCATCCTTCTCGGAATCCGGTGTACTGCACCCGGAAACGAGTATCTTTACGGCTGAGGCCCATGCACTATTGTCGGCCGTGAACCATATATAAGGAAATCAAAACTTCAAAAGGCAATTATATTTACAGACTCCCTAAGTGTCGTGAAAGCCCTGATGTCATTCTGCAAACACAAAAATCCTATAGTAACTGAGCTCTATTCCATCCTATGCAGAGCGTATATATCAAACTGGCATGTCATTATATGCTGGCTGCTGGGCCATAGAGGCATTGAGGGTAATGTACGAACAGACCAAATGGCCACATCAGCTATATCGCACGCTACTAATCATACAGTTGATGTTCCTGCAACAGATCTGAAGCCTTTTTTTGCGAAGGAAACTGCGAGGCCACTGGAAGCGCTTCTGGGACGCTGAAACAAATAATAAGCTTCATTTGATAAAACCACAGTTAGGTTTCTGGCCCCCCGTAACGAAAACACGACGAACTGATGTCTTGTTCTGTCGTCTCGGAATAGGACATACATATGGCACCCACAATTTTTTGCTGACTGGTGATGAACCACCAACCTATGGTAGATGTGGCGAGAGGCTGACCATCCTCCATCTCCTCGTGGAGTGTCGGGAAGCCGAAACAGAGAGAAAGAAATATTTTCCACAAGCGTACCGATATCATGTCCCTCTTCATCCCATTATGTTTCTTCGTGAAGAACCGCTTTTTAATGCCAAAGCAGTCGTAGATTTCTTGAACGATGGGGTGCTACATGTTATTAGCCCAATAAGTTCGTAGTGCATCGTCTCTCCAGAGGATGCCGCTGTGATAGTAGTTTTTTATAGCACATGCCTCCAGGCCCTTGTGGTTCAAGGGCTCTGTTTAGGCAGTAGTGCTTCTTGCCAATTTTTATATCCTACATATTTTGTATATGATATCATTCTTTAGCAATGCATTTTTTACGTTTATAGTACACGTCACTAGTCATTGTCATTATCTGACTACTTGTTGATTTTACGCACTTTACAGCAACTATTTTTAGGCCCCTTTACATCCCCATCACATCTACTTCTCAGAATTCATCACTTCACTGCGAACTAACAAACACTGACAAGGCGCCCTTTGGCCATACCTGGCCCTTGCGCCACTAAACCACACCCATTCATTCATTCAGTGTGCTACCACTCTTGAAGTAGCGGAAGCATGAAAGAGCACATCATTTCAAAGTCAACACGCTATGTTGGTTTGATTGAGAAAGACCTTCAGATAGTTCTGTGAGGCAAGCATTAATTGCTGTATGTATGATACAGCATGCAGTTTATGGTTGTTTTGTGAAGGAGATCAGAAATACGTGTTCTCACAAAAGAACAAATTTGGCGGCAAAATATGCTTTTCTGGGCTTTACTCTGAACACCATGTTCAGTTATAAATAGGCCAGAGAATTAAAATGCCAGCAACGTTTGTGATGAAAATAGCATGGTGCCGAGCTAATAACAACAGCCAGAAATAACTCGCAAAGGAAGAGGAACCAGGTTTGCTTTTAGCTTGCATGAAGCTCCTAAACATTATGCAAAGAAAAAATTTGCTAAGAACAAGATCGCGGGATCACGTCCCGGCTGCGTCGGCCGCATTTTGATAGGGGCGAAATGCAAGAACCCCTATGTCCCATGCGTTGGTGGATTTCCTGGTGCTCAAAATTAATCCAAATCTAGAGTCTCCCACTTCGGCGTGCCTCATAATCAATTCGTGGTTTTGGCACGTAAAGCCCCAGAATTCAAGTCAATTCAACTCAAACCAAAATTTTCATAAAAAGGCGTACAAGTGACGCTGTTTAAATTGTGAAGCTACCAATTTGTCAGTCAATGATGACGTCATCAAATTTTAGAGATACTTGTGCCAGCTGTAGCTGTAAAGAATACACTCCATCATTTAAAGCAATATTTCAAGTGTTTTGAATGGTTCCAATATTCTTAGGTAATTTTCTGCAGTGCAAATATTTGTCTTTGGCTCATAAAATTGCAACCAAGCATTTCTTTAAAAAAAACTAGTTTTGCTTCGACCCAAACAAACGCTGTCTAAATTTTCGCTAGCAAAATAAAGATTCATGCAGTAAAGGGTTAACATCTTCTTTGAACAACTTCTGAGATCCATTATAGACCTCAAAAGGCCACAGTGGCAGGCTTAGCTTTTTGGTGGTTTAGATTACAGCGGAATCTTGTTGATATATGGTTCTGCGCGATATGTTTTTCAGGGTACTTTGTTTCTTCTTTTTTTCTTTTCCCGACCAACGTTACCATAGGAGCAATGTGTTTTCATACGGCTATTGTGATCGTATTTTCACCTCAAATTGGATAAATATGACTGCAGAAACGGGCTTTTACTGGCATTTCTAGAACTCATAGCTTTATATTCTAGTGTACTAGCTTAATAATATTTGAACGACGTGTTAAGACACACTGGAGTAAAAACGCTTGCTGTGGCACACTGTGATTCATGCAGTAAAGGGTTAACATCTTCTTCGAACAACTTCTGAGATCCATTATAGACCTCAAAAGGCCACAGTGGCAGGCTTAGCTTTTTGGTGGTGGTTTTTGGTGGTTTTGTAACGGTGCTGCGGCAGTGCGGCCACACTGACTGGCAGTGTGCCGCTGCTCAATTGAGTGAGGAAACATTGGCTTCTTTTTTCTAGAATAACTTTCTTACGGACATTGAAAAGAAGAAAGAACTGCGCAAACTGATGAGCTATTTAAACGTTACTGAATAAAAGAGCGTTTGCTGTGGTTTGTGTGGCGTCGAGTGATGCAAAACAGGTTATGCGGAGCAGCATCACTAAACGCCACACGAACCTTTGCTATTGAGTTTGTCACCGAGTACACCTATTTTCATACTTTTTGGAGCTTGCTTTGGATAATACGATTTTCGGATGATGTGTTTTATTTTCCGGTTCCTGTGAAGATTGTATCAAGAAGATTTACATCACAAATTTTTTGCCAGGACTGTGGTGTCATGAAATCAATTGGCAAATTGAGACTAAAGCTTTGTAAAAGTAAATGTAGAGAATTGAGGACCCTTCCTGCAGTGCACAGAAAGTAATTCTCTTTGAGGATGGGGAATTGTAATGTATACATTATTTGATGGTATTATTCCAGGATGTAGAGAAAAGACGGAGTTCTCACTTTATTATTTATTGTAAGAAGGAACACAAGCCTCACACATTTGGGTGGTTGCCTTATGTTACCTAAGATTACCACAGCTAATGCTAATGCCACAAAACTTGATTTGACATCTATGCAAGTAGTCTCTGTGCTGTTTCAAAACTAGTGACAACTGCGTTACAAAATCATGTTGTTCAATGCATTGTCCCTGTTGAACGTTGTAGTATACTGAAGGTTTATCTTGCGGCTTTTTAATACTCTAAAATTTATTTTTTTCACATTCTGTAATGAGATTCTGCCAGTCCTCGCATGATAAAGAAATAGCTTGCATTTAGCTTTGTAGGCAAGCTGCCAACATTATCCCAGAGCTGTTTGTTAAAAGTATGACTACTTTTGCGCTTGTTCACAGGGCAGTTCTTGCTAAAGTGCTCGGAGTCCAGCGAGCAAGTGGCATGTGTGAAGGCTGAAGCAGCTGGATCGATTAAAACTGCTGGTGCGACGAGAACTGAAGGAGCACCTGAAGATACTGGCACAGCCCGGCCAACCGACACAGCCCGGGCAACTGAAACAGCCCAGGAGACAGAAAGTGGAGGACCAACCAGTACTGTCTGGGACAAGTATGGCATTGGAGCATATAAAAATGCAGAGATAGCCAAAGATGCAGAAACAACTGAAAGCACTAATTCTGATGAACTGGAACAAATAATTATAAAAGCAATGACCTCTCCAATGCCTACAATAGGGCATGTCAACAGCCCCCCACTTTTCATGTCCAAAAACCAATATCCACAGGTGGACAACCTGCAAGTAGGGAAACATTATGTTGTGTATGTGTCACAAATATATAATGTACACCACTTCTACATCCAAAGGAAAGACACCAATGCCTTGGTTCGTCTGGAAGCACTCATGAACAAGGTGTATTCGGTGAGTTTAAAATTTATCTGTTCTTTTAAGGGAGAGGGCTCCTATCTTAATACATGGAGATGGAGAAATTTTTTCTCGGAAAACACTGCACTGATTTTGATGAGGCTTGTTGCGCTCTAAAAGAAAGTAAAAATCTAGTCTGTAGGAAGCAGATTTTTTTATTTAGACCGTCCATATTTTAATAAAAAATAGTTGAAAATTGTTAAATAGAGAAGAAAGTTGGTAATCAAGTTCACAACTGTTTAAACGGCGCCTAGTAATACATCTAAAGGGGACAAAATTAGTGTTATATACCGATTTTGATGGTATAGTCCGAAACGCCCTTCTCTGGAGTGGTCGAGCAGCCAGCTGCAGACTGCAACATTGTCCTCTACAACTTTTTTTGTTTTCTGCTTGTGATATGCAGCTGGTGATTTTTGTGGTTGATGAAGAGAAGCCATTTTTTATTACACAAGAGATTGCACACATTAAATGCTTCAGAAAGCTAGAATTAAGTTTAAATAAATAAAAGAGCACAGAAAACAGCACTAGCACTCACTAACGATTTCTGGAAGTGAAAGGGCAGTTCAAAATCTTCACAAGTGCGAAGACAAACACCACCATGGGTGGTCAAAAGAAAAAAAAAACTTAGCTTGTTCTTTATTAGAACCAAGGACCTTGTCAGTTTAACCTTTCCAGCAACCTATTTTTACCCTTTCTCAAGATGACAGATGCGTCGCAGATGAAATTGCCACCCTTCAGCGTGATGAAAAAGGTTTCCAAAAGTTAATGTGCCAACGGTGTCCCTGCTTCTACCATTATCTTTATTTGATCAAATCATGGCACGCACTTGCAGCTTTTAAAGTGCGCAGGCAGATGTGTGTATTCCTTGTTTTTTTTTAATGACGTGATGTGTTATTGGGCCAGGTCATCAACGTACCTACCAGCCTGCCCTACGACATACCCTCCACAATACAGAGGTACAGTTAAGGGAACAGGGTAGGCCCTATACCTCCCATGTATTTTAGCCTATGCATGTGGCCCTTTTTCTCGGGATCTGCTAGGCTTAGAGGATTCATGTTGGTATCATTGTATTCAGCTATCTGTAGTTATCGTGACCTAACTAGAAATATTGTTATGTATAGTTTAGTTCTTTTTTGCTTTTGTTTTAGTGGACCCTTCCAATTTTCCAGGCAAAATGGTCAATAAACAGCTTGTCAGACAAAATTGCCTGCATTATTTTCCATAATACTAGTTCAGTAGACTCTCCCTTGGTAGTGGGGAAAATACTTCTATCTTTTGTGGTTCCAGAGAAAAAGGGTTAAACGACGCAAAAATTGATGTTTTGAGATAATTGGCCTTGAAGTGATACCGGCAGCGTCTTAAGAATGTGGCTAAAATTGGAAAGCTAAGCAGCTTTTTGCTGTTGCCAAACGAGTAATAACTATTCCGTTAAACATAAAGGAAGCCTGTGTTTTTCTTTCGGATTTTTTTTAATCACAGGAGAGATACAGATCACTTATATGTGTAAAAGGGGGCATGGCCGGAGACTGCCTAGGTTTTAGAAAAGGTAATTTTCCGTGTAAATAAATTGTGCACACTAAATGACACAGTCAGCAATGTTCAGTAAACACTGTGGAATCCAAATCCAGTGATTCCACTCCTGTGCCAACTGCGCCAAAGTTCGCCAAATGAGATTTACTGCGCCATCCTGATACAATCGACGAAAATTGCGCCCAACTACGCCAAACAGTCTCGGATTTGACGGCAGCGTCTATCGCCGACAATTGTTCCACCGGGGAATTAAAATGTTCAACGTGATGATAGGGCAAGCCTTAGTTGCAACCTTAATTGCAAACAGGAGACGAAATAGCACTAGCGCGTGTGTCCCGATTAAAGTCACTGGAACCTGTGACTTTAGTCTCGCCACAGCGCCACGCACGGCGCTGACGCGGCGTCTGCCTTGCAAGGTGGCTCGACGGCAAAGTGCGGTTTCTGCTGAGGCTCGTGGCTTCAAGGTCAATTGACGATTTACCCGCCGTGGTTGCTCAGTGGCTATGCATGGTGTTGGGCTGCTGAGCACGAGGTCGCGGGATCGAATCCCGGCCACGGCGGCCGCATTTCGATGGAGGCGAAATGCGAAAACACCCGTGTACTTAGATTTACGTGCACGTTAAAGAACCCCAGGTGGTCCAAATTTCCGGAGTCCCCCACTACGGCGTGCCTCATAATCAGAACTGGTTTTGGCACGTAAAACCCCATAATTTTTTTTTCAATTGACGATTTATCGGTGGACGTTATGTACTCCGTAAACGCAGCTAGTAGCTTGTTTGATGCGCAGCATGACATGTGATTTGTGGGGTCTCACACATGCTCTTGGGACAAAGGAACGACAACACAGTAGTGTAAACAATCAAAAGGGCATTTATTGCACCTTTATTACACTAATACACACTAGCCGAATTACAACCAATAGAACATTCACATGGGCGCGCGACAAATCAAGGAAGTCCGACTCACCGTGACCCGATAGCGAGCGAATACGTTCGCCCCATGCTATGACGCCATCGCCTAGTCGTTCACGTGTACAGTCACGCGAACGGTGGCGCGCTCGAACGATCCGTGTTCGTCCATACCGGCGTCGTGCTCTTAGCCTCGCGCGACGGTCGCGCGAAGCGGGCCGGCGCACGCGCGAAAAGCGTTCGCGCGTGTTGGCCGCCGATCCCAAGCCAAAGAGAAAGCGCCCTCGACCTTTCGCTCCCAAGTCACCCCGCCGTTCGGTGGCGTTAGCATCGCGACACTCGCAACGCGCCGCAACCACTACGACCACCGCCAGCACTTAGCCACGCGGTGAAGCCGGACCGCAGGAGACATGCGGGGAAAACAACATCAGGGGACGCGTGAGAGTCGCGCATCCCCACAGATTATAATATCTGCATGCCGCCAATGTGTCCCATCATTTCTCTTTCTGGATATTTCCGAATGGCATCTGGGAAAACTAGCAATATTTTAAACAATAAATTTGTATGTGTGTCGCATGCACATAAGAGCATTTTTTTTTCTCCACGAGATCTGCAATGGATGGAAACGTTTACCAAACTTCTCGTAAGAATGTACAAATTATTCAGGTATTTGAATGTAAATTGCAACTCTCTTTTTCGAAATACTTCAGGATATGGAAAATCAGCTGCTTCAAGCTGCTCCCAAATGCCAAATTGCCTGCTCCAACGTGCTCCAAAATGAAATTTCTGATGCTCCAAAAATTGCTCCAAATCACAAGTCCAAAGTAGCATCACCGCGAATCTCTAAGGAAGAAAAAAATTAATTTTTTGCGAAGTTTGCCATACCATGTTTCCTTATACCTCGATATAACAAAGTATTTATTTTTCATAACTTCTTGTCCATAGAACATCATGTACGTCAAATAATATTTTAATATAACGATATTTCACTGCCGCCGCAGGGAATACTGAGACAATAGAGAGTTTTAGTAGTGTGGCATGGCGATATGTACGCAGCATGCAAGCTGTTTGTAGAACGTGCTTTGCGGAGCTTTGTGCGTGTCACGACGGGCTTTTAGTACATGGGAGTACCCATATACATACATATGTATACATATACATATACATACAAACAATATAAAAAAATGTTTGCCTGGTAGATGCAGATATGCCTTCTTCCGAGTTTATTCTACTATACAGTGGAACCTCGTTTACATGATTCTGCTTAATACATTTTTCGGGATAAGATTTTTTTTCTTTTCCCGAAAATACGATTTGGTTGGATGATACGATTTTCGAATGATACGCTTTATTTTCCGGTTCCCATTAAGATCGTATCAACAAGGTTCCTCTGTACATGGATTTGCTTTGTTGTTCGTAAATAAGCTGTATTGCACGGTTTTGCATTACATGCAGCTCTTGCTTCGCACACGGAACAAGATACACAAGTCAGACGGGAAAATGCAGATTGTAAAGTGTATACTTAAAACATTTTTATGTAAACTGCTTATCAGTGCCTCTGTAAATGAAAAATTTGAAAATAAGTTGGAACACAGTTTGTCTACATATTCGTGAAACTTGCGGCAAATTAAAAGTAATTAGTGTCGCAGCAGCCAATTAGAAAAAAAACGGGAACGTTGTCAAAGTTAGCATAAAAAGCATCCTTCACATGCAAAGATACTCCTAATGAAGGAAGTAAGTGGCGAGCTAGAATTTGTAAAACTAGCTGCAAACAGAAAGACTCGTCGGAATACCTCTCACCAACTGTGTTTTCTTTCAGCTCCTTATCGTGTTTTCCCTCATTGAAAATAAGCTTCATATCAGACTAGAATTCTAGCACATGTGACTAGAAGCACATGTAATTAGAAGTGAATGTGATACTCGGCCTCTTATGTGCAGCTATGCAATTCATGTAACAGACGTACACTTCAGTTATGCCTGACAGGTTTATTGATGCTTTCATGAAAATATTGGTGCCTAAGAAACATTGCTAAGTTACAGTGGAATCTCGATGATACGATCATGGCTAATACGAATTTCCGGATGATACGAATTTTCCTGTGGTTCCGACCGAGCCCCATTACTTTGCAATGTGCTAGAGAACGGTTGTTACGAATAGATTGTCGACCCGCGTTGGTTGATACGAATAACCGCCGCCCCACCGACGGCCGCCAAAGAGAACAGCGCACAGTCACGTGCTTTCTCCCTTTCTCTTTTGGTGCGGAGGCTGCGAACGCAGCGCCGGACAGCGCGGAGGCCGCGACTGGGTGCGCAGAGTTTGAAGCGGTGGCGCTTTTGTTGCTTTTGTGCTTTTCCTCCTTTTCTCCATACCATCCGGCCGATGGCACGGCTGCTGTGCTTCGAGCCGCGTTCTTTGTGTTTGCGCCATTTTGCCTTGTCGCAGCGAGCTATGTCTACCGAGATACGATCTCGGCTGATTCGTGCGGCCATATGCCGAGGCGCGGGAGCCTCCGTTGGCGCGTCTTCCGTCGACTGTGTTATCGGTGCCGATGGCACAGGGTGATTGCCGGTTTCTCTGCTGGAGTCGCACGGTGCAAGATAGTGCGGCACGTACACGGTGCAAGGCAGCGTGGCACGTTCAGTCGGGTGTTCCTCCGCTTCTCCCGCTAATCGCCGTATTTTTTCTTCCCGTAGGTGGCTTGCACTTCCGTATTCCGAAGGCGTGCGTCGTCCAAAATTTATTCTCCAATGAGCGACGATCCATCACTAACCTGGGAGCTCTCAGTAATCCGAATTTGCGTGTCAAGTGAAGACGCCGGCATGGTTTACTAAGCAGACAACTGCGGTTGCCATCTTGCCTCTGCCACAGCAGCAACCAATGGAGAGACGCCTTTCAGCACGGCAGCCAATCGGAGGCCCGCTTTCATCGGAGGGCCCGTGTGACTACCTTCGCAGACCCATGCTTCTTTTGTGTTTGTGCGTCGAAATTTTGAGCTTTCGAACGATACCAAGCTGGCGGCACTCGGTGGAGGGAAATACGATATGTCTCTGTGAACTGCGGTGATTTTGCGCGATTTAAAGCTGTTTTCTTGCCCTGCGCACTGATGAATTAATATTTTTTTGGCCGCTTTTAGTGCGTTTTCAGCCAAGCCATTTTGATGCAGCGTAGATTAGGCGTTGCAGATACCGAAACACGTGGTTTTCAAAAATCGATTTTTCTCGCGATTTTCGCGATCTGATCCCCACGTCCCCTTAATTTAGCTATTTTTAATTGTGTTTCAATGGTGCGAATTTCAGCTAATACGAATATTTTTCGTGATCCCGTGAGATTCGTATCATCGAGATTCCACTGTATATAGGTTTGACACCAAGGAAGGATTTCCAAGTAATTTCTCATCGAATGAAGGACAGTTGTCAACTTAAGGCCCTACACCCTCTCCAGGGTACAGAAGCTAGCAGTTTGCTCATACTGTCAATTAGTGTATCCACAACACCCTGTGTTGGAACCTCTTCCTCACGTCACCTTTCCACCCTCAAACATACTTTCCCAATTGCAGTCTTCTCGCCCCTCCTCTGTACTTCAGTCATGCTTAGTTTGCTGTTGGGCTCTGCAGCATCAATTGAGCACTCAGCATACACAAATATACATTCAGGAGAGCAATTTTTGACCGAGATGAGGGAACTTGAGTCTCAAATGTTTGTTCGGCATTATTTGCATCTGTATTGTACATTGGTGAGGCCATTTGTGTCAACGCCACACATATTACGGGCTTCGTTTTGCACAGAACTTGGTCGCCTTCATTTCGGCATGGAAAATACCTGGTCACAAATAAATGGTTCTTTCCACTTCTTTAGCAGCGAGTACTTCGGAGAGTCCAGAAACTTAGTAGAAAAGTCATACGGGAAAATTGGCCGAGCACGGGTGTTCTCAACAACCTCACTGTCAATCTTTCTCTAGAATGCATGCTGTACAATTTGAGCCTCAAAGTGATGTTCATAGATGACACTTCCTTTGTCAATGGATTCCCCCCCCCCCCCTTCAATGTCTTCGCGGGAATCATACTCGTCTGCAGCATGAAAAATTGACAGGGCTTTTTCACCTGAACGGCAGCCACAGTTGCTACCCAGTGCGAAGCAGGTCTTGAATTGCTTCTTCCCCCACCTTTCTGTCAATTGATTGGAATTCTGCTGTATCACAGTAGTTCCTTTTAGCTGCACAAGAAATGCACAACAAAACAAAATACTGCAGGCTTCATTCACAGCCGGTGAGATGATTAACTCGCTGAACACAGGAATGTGCGTATGGGACAGCGAATGTGTTGTAGCATGCCTGCTGAGGACAGTGTCATGTCGCGGCGTCATCGCAGAAGCGGCCCCCTCGCCTTTGTTCATTCGTGCCTCGGACGGCACACTTCCCAGTATTTTAGTACACTAAAGCCTATGCTATAGCTGGATCCCTAGTAGCCGCTATTTTACTAAAACGAAAAGTCTCATGCTGTCACGCACAAACAAGAGCTAAGAGAGCAGCATGCCGAGGCCCCCATGTACGTGTGCAAGAATCCCAAAATTTCATCATGCAAATACCTTTCAACCTGTGCTTGTTTGTGGCAGTGAAAATTGCTGCTCGTTGATAAGCTATCGAAGTCTTTCGGCAGTGTTGATGTGGAAGGAGCCTTTTCAGTAGCTTTCATTGTTAAAGACATGTCTGGGTTCTTTGGTGTTGAAATATTTCTTGCTTCTTCTAAAGCGAGGTTTTTAATCCAGTTTGACATCGAAGCATCCTGGTGGTATTCAACTAATTTAGAACAAGGGTCTAAAAACATTGCCAATTAAGCTCGTTGCTTGCCAAATTTTTAGTTTAGAAAGCATGTTTTTAGTCACTTAGCAGACACAGATGTTTCCACCTGGCAGCTGGTGTTGTACAGATGCATGAAGAAGCAGCACTGTGTTGTTACTTGAGCTCATAGTGTCGGGTAGCCATAAGCACCAGCAGGGACCCCGTTACAGTGCCCCTTCTTATTTTTGACATCCTTCACTGTAAGGGCAAGTATGCTTCACCGCAGTATGCGTTATATGCTTTGCCGCATAACACCGCTGTACTGCGGCAAAGCTGACTTAAAGAACTGACAACAGCAATTTTTGAGGATCCGCATATTTCGAATAGTAAGTGTCCTTCGAATCGAATAGTTGAAGTTGAAGCTAAAGCATCCTCTGTTTTAATTGAGTTGGAAGTCTTCATCAATGATGTTGTATTGCACACCTGCCCATCAACGTTCTTCAGAATTGTCGATTGACGTGGGAGCGCGTTTGTGACAAACTGGCTTTGTAGAAAATTTAGGTCTATGATTGGGGAAAATGTCTCGTATTATCAGTGCCCTTCGATATGCACCCTTGCTGTTCTGGACTTTTTGACTTCATGCTTTCTGACTAGATTGTTTAGTCCAATTTGTAAATACAGTATTTGGCAACTGATACATATTAAGTATGTTACTCAGCACCACCATGATTAATACCCAATCAGACAGGCAAATTTATTGACACTTCAAGCTATTGCACTTTTTCTTGCTAGTGTCACTTTGGTGGCACAGTGCTAGACGGCAAAACGGTGTCATTTGAGATTGGTGACAATGACGATCTATGAAGTCATAGGGCTTATGATTTTTAGCATTTTGAGGTTTAGGAACGGTTACTGTTTTATAACAGAAAGAAGTGCTTCTTTACAACAGCCTGTGCAATAAAAATAGAAGTACTTTAATCTCAAAACACGTTTATTAATTTCAAACCAATACAGGCAAGCAGCGTATTCAAAATGCAGTCAAAATGGCAAACTCTGTGTCTTAGAATTAGTGTCGACTCTGCATTGAGTATTTGTTTATTTATTTTTGAAGAACTGCTATCAAGGCTGCACACTTCAGCACAATGAAGTGAGTTTGTCAAACACATTTGTAAGCAAGTGCACTACACAGCAAGTGTCGCTAAACATTTTCTTGTGATAGCCTGCGAATGACACTAACGGCGAAGTGCACTCACACAAAGTGACACTAAATTTCCTGTCAGATGGGCATGTGAGACTGTATGGCTGTTATGAACATGTATGAAAACAAGTGTTTCATGCACATTGCGTTGAATGTTCTTTCTTGATGACACCATTCTTCAGCACGATGACACCACTTTGCAGAGTGATGACAGTAATTTTTCGAGTGGCACCATGGTGTTGGCACTAGATTAATTGGGTTATTATACTCTGGGGGGATGTCGTAGTTGTCGTCCAACGGGTACTTAAAGCGCGTTGCATCTTATTTGTTGTCGTCATCCATGGCCTCCGGCGGGGGTATCTGTGGGTCCCCCAACAATACAAAAGGCAGAGCAGGCGGCTGCAGGTTGCCTTGCTTGCTCCGCAGACGCTCGCTCTGCCACAGAGTGAACCTCACACCTGGCAGTGCCCAACCACGCACACAGTCTCGGAGAGATAATCATTGCTGCCACCTGTTGCAACGGTGGCGCAGTGGTTGGCGCACTCAGCTACGGAGCGGTAGCAGTGGTGGTGGGGCAGAGTATTGAATCCTCACCGTGGCCACTTTTATTTTTCGTTAGGTGAAGGTGATGTAATTTGTGTGCCGCTTTTCTGCCACGGCTTTCTGCCATGCTTCCTGATGACATCAGGGTCAAATTTTGCCAATTTCCTGTGTAATGGATGCAATTTAACGTTAACCTTTTGACTGCCACTCCCGAGTATACTCGTTTTGTCTTTTCAGCGCATTACCTGCCTCTGAAGGAACAACTCTTGCAAATGTGGACATCGCGTACCTGTTGTACCATCTATATAGAGGTCGTACAAACACCTAAAACTTGTAGTTAAATTTGTAATAGCAGGTGGAGCAAACGTCTCGGTTTCCTGTCGCCCAGTCCCAACAGGACAGCCATGGCAAAACATTGTGGCAAGTCTGTCTGCACTTGATAGACGAACGGATTTGTAAGCTATTGATGAATTCGGTGTCGGAAGAAAGCGACGATGAAGAAACAGTTGCACAAAATGTCCACTAAACTACCAGTAGTCCAAGGGTGAGAGGCACAATTCAGGCTCAGAAATTTGATGTTGTGGCCCATTTCTATTCTCTACCAGAAGGCAGGGATAGCTAAGTATGTTTGATGCTGAACTGGAGCATATAGCTCAAGGCTGTAAAGTTGTAGGCATCATCTATTGGGCCATTAGTAGGAACCGCTGAAGTGACCTTTTTATTTTTCCTCCAAAGTTGTAACTGGCGTGTTTTTGCATCCTGTTAAAGTTTATTGGTGTCCTTGCCAGACTTGCTAGATTGGTGTCCTTGACAGAATAAGACTTCGTTAACTCTTTTGTCCCCTTGTCAGGTGTACAACGGACCCCAATCCTATGACTACTTCGTTGATGAGAAGCTGGTGTATGTGGGGATGCCTTGTGCAGCATCATATACCTACAATGAAAGCAATTCCGATTGGCACCGAGCATAGGTGGTTTCCCTTGACCCTGACCGCAGCACTTGCCAGGTAAGGGCTCTTCATTCAGTAGCCTTAAAAGAAAAAGCCAGGATGCCTAGGTAGAAAATTAAAATTTGTCTTGTATGAGATCTAGTGTGGATTTAGGATGTCATTAAAAATCTAAGTCATTAAAAATCTAAACTCAGTGGGCTGTTTATATTGTCTGTGGATGGGCTTTTTTGTCTTTTTGCACTCTAGTTTCTGAATATAAAGCTAACCTTGCCTATGCCCTATTTCCCCCCCCCCCCTGCCCATTTTTTTCTTCTTGGGTGGTGGTGGGAGTGTGAAGGTACACTGGTGCTATCACGCTCAATATGAGCTTCAATATGCAACTACTTTGCCACACACTTTCGCATTGTAGCTCATACAAGCACGATAATGCACATGTACTAGTAACACAAAATTGCACCATATCACTGCAAAAGCACTATTGCATATAGTTCAGAAACGGTAGTGTGCAGAAAGATAGAATGAAAATTATGACTACTCGCAGGCTGTGATGTTTCACTGATACTGAAATTTCTGTCACACCGGAACTGTTGCAGCCAGTTCAAGCTGTCTACAGCTGAGTTCTGCCATGCATATCTCACACTCATTGGTATGCGTCGGAAGAAGTACATTTAGTGATCAGGAAAGAACAAGACCTGCCACAGTGGCCGAGTGGCTATAGCATTGTGCTGCTAAGCATGAGGCTGCAGGTTCCATTTTTGGCTGCCATGGCCACATTCTGCTAAGAGTGGAATGAAGAAATGCTTGTGTACTGTGATTTAGGTTTACAAGAACTCTAGGTGACTCAAATTAATCTGGACCCCTCTTCTGCAACATCTCTCATAACCTCCGAGTTGCTTTGGGATGTAAACTCCAATTTTAATACAGCATAGACCACTTATAGCATTAGTTGCCGGAGTGGCAAATTTCCGCATTATAAGCGAGGTGCTACACATTTTTCAAAGGCTGTGCACATGTGAAACATGTAGACCAAGCAGCCGCGTGTCTCTTGGAATCGAAGCATACGACGGGACATTATGCCCGTACTTTCATTCGCGAGGTGATTCCTCCACTTCCCTAGTGCCTTACAGCCACTACGAAGCATTTCGTTGACTCTGCACCAAACCTCAACATTGGCCCACAGATTCCCACCACCACCCATGAAGAAAAAAAATGGGCAGAGGAGAAAATAGGGCATAGGCAAGGTTAGCTTAATATCACGTTTAATTTAGAAACTAGCGTGCAAAAAGATAAAACCATCCCATTGAGTGTAAATGGCGCTGTTAAGGCCTAGCCGGTGGTGGTGTAGTGCGGCATGCTGTCACGGGAAGCTCGTTCTTGATATATGTTTTTACTTGTAAACGAATACACGGAGATCTTCCGCGAGAGGATGCGCACAGGCTGCACTGACGGCAGCACGCGGGAGGAAGCGGGGTTTGTGGGTTATCAGCTGGCAACTACCACGAGCGCGTATCACTAAAGTTTGTATGTGTGCATACTGGTCTCATGTAAAGTGTTTCAAGCTGAGGAATTTGGGGAACACAGATTAATCTGACAGAGTTGCGGAGTCAAGATTGCACATGCAATATTTGCACTTCAACATGACATGCACCGTGACGAGGGAACACGAAACACACTCACGGTTTAGGGTTCTACAGCTGTGGCATCTGCCTGAGACATGAGGTATAACATAGCTGCTGAACCATGGCCACTGCCATGTTTCTGGCTACAAGTTTGCATGTGCTTTAGTATCATATAAATCAATTTTGTATTTTTAAGTTCTTTTAACATTGAAGAGTATGTTAGCAAAATATTACTTATATTGGTGTTCAAGAAGACGAGCAAACCACCATCACTCACCAGTTGTTGCCGAATTCTAGAATGTATTAATGGCGCAACCATACTATTTTAATTTCATTAAAATCAGGCCAGGGGCGGTATTCTGTAAGAGTCTACCTAGTGGACTGTCCATTTCGGCGACCGCTGATTCGCTGCTGCTTGACGCGGAGGAAGGAGACTGGCTGGCACCTTCCTGCACGTCAAGCAGCAGCGAATCAATGGTCGCCGAAATGGCGAAACGGATAGTCCACTAGGTAGACTCTTACAGAATACCGTCCCAGCACTCAAAAGTTAACTCTCATGCACTGTTCCCCCTTTAAAACTGAATTTCTGTAGGTGAGGTTAGCATTTAAATAGAAAAACAAAAATTACATGAATCATGGCATGCATACTCTTTTATCCCAGGTCAGCCAACCTTCCCTAATTCTTTACTCATAATAAGCCCTCTTCTAGCTTGCCTGTGGGAGGAGTGTTCGCGTGTGTTAATAGTCTCTAAAGCCCATAATTATGACAAACGCCAACCAGCGTTGAGTTGTAGGGAGTTTGGTGTATGTCAGTGTCACTGTTAACACTCTCCTTTAAGCGACTTGTACAAACTGCCTTTAGGTTCTCAAGGCAAAGCTGTGGTCTTCATGCAGGTGCTTTTTGTCGACTATGGCACACTGATAGTGCTTCCAAGAACAGAGTTACGCTTTTTGAGGTAAGTTTTCAAATTACAGGGGCAGCTGACAAAGTCGGAAAAGCACAGTAAATCATTGTTTGTGCAATATGGCAGCCAGAAATTTTATTAGCAAATGAATGCACATACAGTCTTTGTCAAAATTATCTGGGCTATGTTGACTGGTTATGGCATTCTGCTTGCTGAGCATGAGCTTGCAGGTTCCACTCCCAGCCACAGCAGCCAGATATCGTTGGTGGCGAAGTTGGGAACATTCATGGGCTTGAGGTTTTAAATTTAGGTTGTGAGGATGGAGGTGCGTGCCCCGGAGCCTTTGTGCGGGCATTCACCTGTTCTGTTGTTCCTAAATGTTCTGGAGGTAACCCTAGGCCCTTGAGCGTCAACGGCGCCAAAGGATCGGCGTGCCTCGTTAGAGTGTGCCTGGACAGGAAAACTCTCAAGAGTTACTGCGCTTGTGAAAGGGCCAGTAACATAGCTGTACAATCTTGAATACAGAACCACTTATTCCAGCTGCAATGGCTGTACAAATGTTATAATGGAATGTCAGAGGCCTTATTCATAATCTAAATGATGTAAAAGCGTGGTTGCTCAGTGGTTATGGGGTGAGGCTGCTGAGCACGAGGTCGCGGGATCGAATTCCGGCCACAGCAGCTGCATTTCGAAGGGGCCGAAATGCAGAAAACACCCGTTTACTTAGATTTAGGTGTATGTTTAAAGAACCCCAGGTGGTATAAATTAAAGCAGAGGCCCCCACTATGGCGTGCCTCATAATCAGATGGTGGTATTGGCATGTAAAACCCCATAATTTAATTTAGATGATGTAAAAGAACTCTATCTGAATTCCAACCAAAAGTGTTCTGTATTCAGGAAACCAGGAAACACACTCAAGACCCTGCCACACAAATTTTCTAAAACAGTTTGTAGTATTTCGGAAAGACCGCGATAACTGTCTTGCTCCCTCAGGTGGAGTGGCTATAATTACACACAAATCAGTTGCTTGTCAACATCTAAATATTCAGGCATGAGTTGAAAGTGTAGCAATCTGTGCCATACTCTTTAGCTAGTTGGTAACGATTTGCTCTTTGTACATCCCTCCTAATCATCATCTAGCCAGGGTTGAGTTTGAGAACCTAATAGACCAATCTAAAGAACCCTTCATAATACTCGGAGACCTGAACGCCCACAATCCGCTTTGGGGCGACCCACGTTATGACTCTAGAGGACGGCTCATAGAAAATTTTCTTATTTTAACAGGTGCATGTCTTTTTAAACACATTTTATAACTCAGCACACCACACATTTTCTTCAGTTGATCTTACCATAGGTTCCTCATCACTACTACCATATTAAGAATGCAATGTAGTAAAACATCCTTAACAAAGTGACCATTTTCTACTAATTTTGACCACTACAGATGCGCTCGATCTTCTTGTCTACCCAAAAAAAGGGGAAATTTAGTACTGCCAATTGGAATGAGTTTAGAGAACTCTCTGTTCTCTCATGTGATTCAATCATACACTTAGAAATTGAGGAAATGAATGCATTTCTCACGGAACACATATTAAACGCGACCCAAGAGTCCAACATGTAAACAGGATGCACTCAAGTTAATACCAAGCCGTGGTGGAACCGCGAGTGTGAAATAGCTAAAAAGAGGCAAAATAAAGCGTGGGGTAAGCTTTCGTGTTAACCCAACACAGAAAATCTAATCGCTTTCAAGTGAGTAAAGACTAGTGGAAGGCACATCCGGCGTGAAGCCAAGAGAGAAAGCTGGAGAAACTATCTATATCACACATAACCTCATATGAAGATAAAAAGAAGGTCTATGCGAGGGTGTGAGAGCTTAAGGGCCAAGCTTTTAGCCCATTCCCATTGGTAAATAATCTTGGCGACACACTAGAACAAGCTGGTACACTAGGTGAGCATTTTGAAAGCATTTTTAGTTCACTTTACTATACGAAAGAATTTCTAGTGCACAAAAAACAGGCTGAACGCAGACCACTTCTTTCCCATAAACGAAGTCAAGAGGGCTATAACAGCACTATAACAATACACGAACTAAACGTCGCTCTAAACATTTGCCGAAGTTAAGCTCCGGGTAAGGACTAGATTAGTTGCGACCACGGAGTAAGATAAATAGGAGCGCCGACTCCGCCGCCGCGCAACGCATTCGCTCGGGACAAACCGTGTAACACTAAATTAGTCATCGCGTAGCACCATCTGACGAGGCGCGTGGAAAACATTCAACAGCTTGCTTCCATGTGCGCATGCGCTGAGTGGCGAAGGCTGGTGACGACGGCAGCGCGGAACCGGCAGGGCGGCACGCGTAGAGCTTGTCGTCTGCTAGAAACGTGGGCCCTCGTCCGCGTCAATGTGACAGCAATCAAGCACAAAAAATATATGCGCACAAATAATAAAAACGCAAATAAACACGCGGTAGTGCTTTTATGCACTTATGCAAAACATTTTTACATGTCTTTAGAGGAAACAGACGATAAATCATGCCATACAAAAAGACACAACAGAAGTACTTGTTTTTCACTCAACGTCTGCGCGGAAGCGAAGGTGCGAAATTTTCATCTTCCTCGCTTTGTTTACCATGTCTGCAATATGTTTATTCATGTGTGAGGGAACAAGGTATCTTGATACTTGTGCGTGAAGAGACTGAGCAACAGGACAGTGTTTTGTTCCCGGCTGTAAATCTGGGTATGGCAAAGGACGCGAGAAGCTTTCGCTGTTCACCGCGCCATCTGATCTTCAACTACTGCACCAGTAGCGTCAAAAAACTCCTGAAAGTAAGCAGCGCTTATAGCAATGGACAAAATATGTGCACGACACTTCGAGAAGCAGCTTATTTTTGATAGTTACTTCAGCAAAGACAAAGGAGATGACCTACTAGATGTAAAGAAAGTGCCTCGACTTCGAAGCGGAGCAGTTCCTTCAATTTTTTTAGGGAAGCCTGGCATAGCTCAATGATGCTGAATGCCAGGCGAAACCAGAAGACGCCAATACGGAAGGACGGGAGGAGCTCAATTTAAATTTGTCTACAACTACACACAGTGCAGGTGCCTTTCCTTGTCCAGAGACATGCCGTAATGTAGAGAGAGAGAAAGGGAAAGAAAGACAAGGAGGTTAGCCAGTGTAAATACCGGCTGGCTACCCTGTAAATTCTCAGCCTTGCCTTCGAGATGATTCCCCCAGTTATGCAGACACATAATCAGAGCTTCTCTTGTGAAATAATAAGCAGGAAACACTGGCAGGAATTCCGCATTATTATGTTTTAATGAAAATGCGGCAATTTTGCTCGCAAGAGAACCGGGCGACACGAAAAGCACCGCGAGAAACAAAGAAGCAAGCGAAGCATCATAAAAAGAGTGATAAACGTTAGCTTTGCATTAAAGGCTTCTTTTCGCTGTCGTCTGTCATTGCTTGAGACCACCCAAACTGCCATTATATCGCCTTACCATTTGCTATAGTTTTTCTTTCCGTCTTAGTTTCTGTAATTTGTTTATTTTCTGTTCCTGTGCCTTGTAAAGTTCCATGCAGGCCACCTGACAAATGCCCTGCATAAAGTAAACTAAATAAAGTAAATGCATGACTTGTTTCTCCTGCTAATTAACGTCACTCCATGAACCGCAAGAGCTATGTGCGCTACAGGCGTCGGGGCGTGCGCGGAGCAGGCGACAAAACGGATAGGCAAGCAGACGCCGCGAGAGTGTTTCCTGCGCCTTTGCTCCTTCGGTTTGTTGGGCCCGCCTCTCCGCTGCAGAGTTTTTCCTCATTCGTATGCGCCATCTGGCGAACACGCTGTGAAACAGGAACCGGCGTTTCAGAATGTGTCCCTTCCAGACGAGCGGAGTCGGCGCTCCTGTCTTATCTTACTCCGTGGTTGCGACACACTAAATAAACTGCCGAAAGAGACACTTAAGTGTTTGCTGGGCCTTTTTAATAAAATTTGTGGTGCTGCCTGTTTCCCAACAGTTGGCAAGAGGCAATCGTTAAAATAAAAAAAATTAATTATGGGGTTTTACATGCCAAAACCATGATCTGATTATGAGGCATGCCGTAGAGGGGACTCTGGAAATTTGGACCGCCTGGGGTTCTTTAACGTGCACCTAAATCAACGCACACAGGTGTTTTCGCATTTTTCCCCTATCAAAATGTGGCTGCCGTGGCTGGGATTCGATCCCGCGACCTCGTGCTCAGCAGCCCAACACCATAGCCACTGAGCAACCACGGCGAGTAAGAGGCAATCGTTATACCGATCCTCAAACAAGGCAAAGATCCCTTTATGGTTGCAAATTATTGTCCGATAGCTTTAACAAGTTGCTTATGCAAACTGTTTAAAAAATTGTGAATCGCCGCATCATACACTTTTTGGAATACAGTGGAAAACTAGATACACTCCAAGCCAGTTTCTGTGCCGGTAGATCTACAACCAACAACATGGTCCTTCTCGAATCGTACATACGCGACGCCTTTGTCCATAATTAGTACTGCCTTTCTGTATTCTTTGATCTCAAAAAGGCATACGACACAGCATGGCGGTATGACATGGTGCAAGATTTGACCGCATATGGGATAAGCAGAAGCATGCTCCATGTCATACAGAGCTACCTCTCCGACCGAAAGTTCCGAGTGAGCATAGGAAACAGACATTCTCGAACCTTTGTGCACGAAAATGGTGTTCCCCGGGGAGGTGTACTTAGTTGTATGCTGTTTATTGTGAAAATGAATTCTCTTCGAACTTCTGTACCGCCAACAATCGCCTATTCGGTCTATGTAGATGATCTGCAAGTGAGCGTTAAATCTTGCAAGATGTGAGCACCAAGTGCAGCTTAGTGTAAAAAGACTATCGAAATGTGCAAATGAGAATGGTTTTCGCTTTAATACAGAAAAAACATGCATACTATTTACAAGAAAGTAAGGCCTGCACCCCAATCCATCCATTGAATTAAATGGATGCAAAGGGACGGTCAAAAGGGAACATGAAGTTCTCGCCGTCATTTTCGACAGCAAACTTACATTTTCCCCACACATCAAGAATTCAAAACTAAAATGACTAAAATCAACGGACTTCATTAAGATCCTTACTAATTATTCCTGGGGAACTGACACGCAATGTCTGCTGTCACTCTTCAATAGTCTTGTGAGGTCCCTAATGGACTATGGCAGCATAGTATTTCAGTCAGCGTCTAAAACAATGTTAAAGATGCTTGACCCCATATACCATTTAGGCATTCGGCTAGCTTCTGGTGCTTTTTGGACCAGCCCTGTTCAAAGCCTCTATGCAGAGTCTAATCAATGGCCCGTAGTGTATCGGAGAACATATTTAGGAATTACATATGCCCTCAACATACTAGTTTGGAGGGAACACCCGTGCAGAGCACTAATGAATAATCAAACATTGGAACAGCTGTACGTAAATACGCCATCACTAGCTCAGCCATTCCCTTTGGCTATCACAACTGTTGCCGAAACACTTGGGTTTAGTTTTTCAGATCTCGACGAAACTGGGCGTAGTGATCTCATTGCTCCTTCATGTCTCCGCCCAGTTCTTTGTGACATGTCCTTTAAAGCACTTGATAAGAAAAAGATGCCACACGAGGCTATTATGCAACACTTCCTATCCCTGGAAGACAAGTACAATGCAACGTCCTTTTTTACAGACGCCTGAAAGGTGGTTATGGCAGTTTCATGCGCTGCACATAGTCACTGCTATAATATTTCAAAGACTCTGAATATAAACTGCGTATATTCACTGTGGAAGCATATGGAATTCGACTGGCTGTGGATCATATATGGCAACATAGGATACAAAAAGCTTTTTATCTACACAGATGCACTAAGTGTCGTAACTGCACTAGCTTTGGGAAAGGTGGGGGAGAACCCTGTTTTTAATCACCTGCTAAAATCCATTTATGATGCTTACAATGAAGAACTTTCCCTCGTGATAGGTACCGGGGAATTGCGGCATAACAGGAAACGAGACGGCTGATCAGAGTGCTAGAGAAGCTGCTCTACGTGGTGACGAAGTTACTGACATCTATACAGTTGAGATACTAAAACTTATATCCATAACCGGCTGAACCAGCACTGGCAGTCCCAGTGGGATAAAGAAACGGAAAACAAAACATGCAATAAAACCATAACTAGGCAAATTTTTCTAGCAAAAAGTCTCAAAACTAACTGAAACCACACTGTGCAGGCTACACATAGGACACACATACTTAACACACATATGCCTGTTAACAGGCACACAACCACCCATATGCAAAAAATATGGAGAGCAACTCACAGTCTGGATGCATCTTAATTGAATACTTCACCAAGCAAGAGTACAGCGTTTTAAAGAATTTTACACACATAACATACCATCTCACTTTGCATTATTTTTATCCCATGACCCTATGTTTAGGGTCAACAGAGTTTTTAAATACCTCGCTGATCTCCAGGTTTTATACACTGTGTAATGCAATCCAAACCACCATGCTCCATCACATACGTGAGGAGCCTGAGGTATTGAATGCCTCGAGGTCTTGCAGCTTTTCGTATGGTAAAAGTACTTTGCTGACGGCTTCGAGGCAAAAATTTATCGGTTATAATCAATGAAAACTACAAATTTGCATAATGTATACATAGCATATAACATATAACAAGTGATCACTCATAGTAACCTAAATCTCTCTATATAACCCATACACAGTTGAAATGTCTGACCCCCGCAGGGGCGTCTGCGTCAGCAGGCGTTTGGTGTGTTGCGACACCACGTACCCGAGCACACGAGGGTTGGACTCTATCGCGTTTCACCTTACGTGGCTTGGCCGTGTCCGGGGAAAAGAGGATCCTGGGGGTTCAGCTGAAGCTGAGTGTTTTGACCTTTATGGCCTGTCGGTGGAGGCAACATACCTCTTTGGCCTCTGCTTCACGTAGACGGCGCCCCCGGACTGACCCACGCGGGGAAATCGGTAGTTGCCTTTTCCTGTCCTCTTCTACACTCTTTGTCTTTCTCTCTCACTTTCAATCTTTCCTGTCACCTCCTCTCTTCTATTTACGTCCGATCTTCTAGGCAGCGCGGGTTAATCATGTTTGATGTAACCAAACTAGGTTATATCATATTAGGTTATAGCAGTGGCGTACAGCTTTCGTATGCGAGACCTATCCCAGGTTTTGTAGCGTCTCCTCGTTAGGCTCCATGGTGGGTGGCTAGTGCTGCTGCCGAAAATTTCATCTATGCCTATGGAAAGTTCTTTCACCCCACTTCACGATCGCCCCCAGAAACGAGGGCGCACCGAAGAAGTATTCAAGTTTTTTGGCCGCCACGTTGATAATTTTTGAAGATTTCATGTAATACATTCTGAGAAAACAGAAAAGTCAGCAAGAATCGTCTAACCTTTCCTGGTTGCGAAATCACTGATGGAAGCTTTGGACCCAGGTTATAAGGTTTCCAAGCTGGCAAGTGGTGATCTGCTTCTCGAACTCCATGATAAAAAGCAGCATGAAAAGCTACCTAATCTTGTGTCTTTTGGGGATGTTCCCGTGAGTGTCACCCGCACCGTACTATGAACACCATTCGTGGTGTCATCTCTGATGATGATCTGATGGAGCTAACCAAGACTAAACTTTTCGAGGGATGGAGTGACCAGAATGTCATCAATGTGAAAAGAATTAAGATGAGGTGTGATGGTGGGATGAGATGTGATGGAAAATAGATTAAAACTAAGCTTATAATTCTAACATTTGGCTAAAGTGTGTTACCTGAGGTTATCGAGACAGGCTACGCTAAGCTTTGCATCACACCTTATATCCCCAATCCCCTTCGAAGCTTTAAATGCCAAAGGTTTGGTCACAGTTCTCAGAACTGCCGTGGCTGACTAACCTGTACCAAATGTGCCCATGAACATTCTTCCAAATCTTGTGAGAAGGCTTCACACTGTGTAAATTGTGATGGGGAGCATGCCGCGTACTCGCGATCATGCCCATTATGGAAAAAAGAAAAAGAATTTGTGACGATCAAAGTAAAAGAAAATATCTCATTCAAAGAGGCACGTAGGCGGATGTCATATCTGCCGAAGAACAGCTTTGCCGAAGTGGCGCGTCAGGGGGCAGCGCCACAAAGGCCTCCAGTGCCTCTTCGGCCCACACACAGTGAGCCGGCAGTGACGCCATCCACCCCCTCGGTGGCTGCAGCTAGCGCTGCTCCGCCATCTCAGAACAAGGGGCCATCGACCTCCGGGCTGGTAGCCTCAAGGGTGTCTCATCCCTCGAGGCGAGGCCTTCACGTCAAACCAACCGCTCACAAAAGCACGTGTCCACTGCCTTGCAAGAGGCGATGGACACCACAACCGGCCAGATGACGCCACCAGCGCCTAAGAAGCGGCGAGAGTCTTGCGATCGCTCCAAAGAAGAAAAATACCACATCACGGCGGCCAGAAGGGGCTCTGTGAAGTAACTCCTCTTTCTTAACACACGGGCACAAAAACCACATTCAACATGGATGCACAAATATTACAGTGGAATGTCAGAGGTCTCCTCCACAATCTCGATGACATGAAAGAACTCCTACATAAGTATAATCCAAAGGTGCTGTGTGTCCAAGAAACACACCTCAAACATACGCTGACAATATGCTATTTTTCGCAAAGACCGCAATGACACAGTCGTGTCTTCCGGTGATGTGGCTGTCGTAGTAAACACAGGTGTTGCATGCCGGGAATTAAAACTTTGTACGTCCCTAGAGGCAGTTGCTGTGCGAGGGGTGTTGTTTCACAGGCTAGTCATTATTAGCTCAATATACATCCCTCCCAATTATCAACTTAATAAAACTGAATGTCAAAACTACATAGATGAACTTCCGGCGCCATACATAGATGACAGAAATTTAAACGCACATAACACATTGTGGGGAGACACTCGTTGCGATGCGAGAGGTGGCCTAATTGAAAACTTCTTTTGCTCAGGAGCATATTTACTTAAGAGCCAGCGTACTACAGCGTGACGCGTAATACATACTGCTTCATAGATTTAAGTATCGCGTCGAGTACACTAATTGCGTGCCGTTCTCAAAAACCCCTTTGGGAGCGACCAGTTCCCAATCATGTTAAACTTAACAAAACAAGATGTATGCTAACCACACATTCCCCGATGGAAGGTTGACTTTGCTAACTGGGAATGTTTCTAAGAACAAACCTATTTAAGACGGGATGATATTGCCTCCTTTAATATAGATGATGCTGTAGCGTTTACAACAGGCTTAAAAATTGAGGCTGCCACAACATGCATCCGTCAAACTAACGGACTTGCGAATAAACGTCGTATCCCATGGTGGAATGAAGAATGTAAAAAGCACGGAAAAATCAAAACAAAGCTTGGGGACGACTTTGGGACTTTCGAACCGCCGAAAACTTGCTTAGTTTTAAATACATAAAGTCTCAGGGTAGAAGAACACGTCGACGTGCTAAGAGGGAGAGTTGGGAGAAGTACATCTCCGGTATAAATTCTTACATGGATGAGACGAAAGTGTGGAATCCAGTAAATAAATGAAAAGGCCGGGAGGTTACACCCACTCCCCTTAGTAAGTACTCAAGGGGAGAGCCTGGAAGGATCAGGCAGCATAGGCGGAAAGTTTTCATTTTTCCAGGGGGGGGGGGGGGGGGGGGGTATGGCCCGCGTGCCATATCTAATTGTTGGTAATCACTGGTGGGTGCAATGATAAAAGGTGACCAGGGATGGCTGCTAACTTCATGTATGCTGTTTTTCTGCGCCCCTAGTGTTGCAGAGTTAAGAGACAGAGGTCATCGCAGATCACTTAGAAAGGCCGTCAGTAGTTGGCATAAACATAGGCAGATAATGATGATGAATCCAATTTTCAGAGTTGCGGTGAATTGCGCGGCTGTGCGAATCGTTCGCCTCCGCTGCCGGCGTTCTTCACAATGCATGTGTTGTGAAAGCGAGTGCTCGAGGTCATCCAGTGAAGTAGTTACAGGTTTACATGGTCCGTGCTTACTATGTCCACTATGACCACTATGCTTACTATTTTAATTTTAGGTGAATGTTTACTACAATTTATATGGCCACTATAACTAACGTATAGACTCGTGTAAGGGCCACACTTTTCTGTCGCAATTTTGACGAGCCTTTCATGGGACCGGGCCATTTGACCTCATTTTTCCAACTACGATCGAGTATGAAATCCGCCGTAAACCTCCGCGATCGCCTCCTCTCGACATCCAGTAGCGAAGCACGCTGCGCGCGACATTTCGCTGTTGAGCCCGATCAGAATCAGCACACGGAACGCGATTGCTTCTCGGTTGGATGTCTTTTTTAAAATTTTGGCTGTCAAGTTATGGGTGCGGCCCTTACACGGGTGCAATACTTACGCGGATTTACACGGTAAGAATCTTCCTTCGTGTAATTGTCTTCTACTTCTCTATCACTAATGCTGCTTCGCCTTCCCAGCCAAACTGCACTCTTTTTTATTTTTTTAGTACTTTGAGTCCGAGTATAAGCACTGCTGCGCATGACTTCTAGACTTCTATTTATTCTGATTTTGAGTGAATCCGGCTTGGCATCATTTCGGTTACTGAGTGAGTTCTATACACAAGGTGTTTCAGCGAACAGTTTCCAAAATTTTTAAAGGTGCCCTGTGGCAGATAGTACAATTCTAGTTCATGAGCTCGTCTACTCGAAGAGGCGGGCATTACTTGCACAAAAAATTGAAATGCATAATCGAATAATCAACAAAATTAACCAATTAAGGTTTTAGCTAATTACCTTATGGCCCATGTTGCAATTTACAAATTCTAGCCGTGGAGTGCGGATCCACTTTGAACTAACTCTCAGGTTGACACCAGTCTCGAAATATTAATTCTCTAACTTTGCAGAAAAATACATTGGCGTGCCAGTCACTTTCTCAACAAAACGTCGTTTTATGCATCAAAGCACAAAAGTATAAAAAGAACAAATTATGGGATTTTACGTGCCAAAACCACGATCTGATTATGAGGCACACTGTAGTGGAGGACTCTGGAATAATTTAGACCACCTGGGGTTCTTTAACGTGTACCTAAGTCTAAGTATACGGGTGTTCTGGCATTTCGCCCCATCAAAATGTAGCCGCCGTGGCCGTGATTTGATCCCGCAACCTCATGCTTAGCAGTCCAACACCATAGCCACTAAACAACCACGGCGGGTAAGCGCAAAAGTAACTGGAACGCCAATGCATTTCTCCGCAATGTTCGGGAATTAATATAACTGGTGCCATCCTGAGAATTAGTTCCTAGTGCATCCGCCTTGCGAATTCCACGACTAGAATTTGTAAATTGCAACATGGGCATTAAGTTAATATGTTAAAAACCTAATTGGTGATTTTTTAATTAGTCGATTATGTATTTCAATTTTTTGTGCAAGTAATGTCCACCTCTTTGAGTAGACCAGCTCATGAACTAGAATTGTGCTATCTGCCACAGGCACCGTTTAAACATTTTTTGAAAGTGTTTGCTGAAACGGGGTGTATTTATGGCCTCTGCATGCAAGAGGCGATGTTTCCATCCTTAATGCGTAAATGTTGTAAATAATTAGAAGAGCTCTTTTTTTTCTTTTATTTTGTGGCCAGTCGTTAGCATTGCCTACTGGAAAGAGAATCAATATTGAGACACATATCACTCGCGTGCTTTTCACACGCTGTTGATAGAAGACTCTGCCGAAGGGGTCACTGAAGTCTGCAGGTTTTTTTCAGGTTCAAAAAAGCACGCAAAGTAATTTGAAGTGAGGTGAACATACATCACCATATTCATTCTCTAACTATAAGCTATCTATTTAGTTGGCTGCCTTCTCTTTAAAAAATATAATAAACATTGTCCTTTGTATATATTTAAATATATTGTGTCTGTGCATGGTGTTCGCAGCGGCAATTAAAAAAAAGTTTTAAGGTGAGGAAACACGGACGAGGTAGCCGCCGCTGGTTTATGCGCTTGTCCTCCTATTGTCACGATTTGCCGAAATAAAGCGAAAGTATAAATTAAAAGCCGTGCACGTCTGCGCCAACAATGGTGCCGTAAGCTTTTAGCCACAACAAAAGTGAAAATGTGGAGCCAACGCAAGAGAATCCTCAAATTATGTGGGTAACAGAACTCCAGTAATGACATTTTAGGGGCGGGGAGGGGGGGGGGGGGTGTAGGCTGCGCATCACCGGGGGGGGGGGGGGGAGGAGCTCCCCCCCCCCCCCCCCGGGAAAATTCCGGAGGGGGCTCGAGCCCCGGAGCCCCCCCCCCCGTAGTCGGCGCCTATGTCAGGCAGATTGTCTGGACGAACACTTTGAATATATCTGCAGTGCGTCCCACTACACGCAAGCATTTCTGATGTTCAAAGAATGTGAAGAGCAGCAGCCCCTTAAACGTAAGGGTTCATCGAGTGAGGCCTACAACTGCCCATTTACTTTAGCTGAACCTAAGGCATCTCTCGCTTGCTGTAACAACTCGGTACCAGGCGGTGATCGAGTCATATATGAAATGATTAAGCACCTACATCCTGAACCTCTGAAGACACTCCTGTATCTTTTCAATGCCATGTGGGTGGATGGGTATATCCCGCCCTCGTGGAAGGAAGCTATAGTCATCCTCGTGCTTAAACAAGGCAAAGACCCATCCCTAGGCACCAGCTACAGGCCAATAGCGCTAACAAGCTGCCTATGCAAACTGCTAGAAAAAATGATAAACAGGCGTTTAATTTGTTTCCTTGAAAATAACAAATTAATACGCCTCTTCCAATGTGGTTTCAGGGAAGGTATGTCCACAACAGACCACCTGGTTCGTATTGAGTCTTATATTAGGGATGCTTTTATACATAAGCAGTTCTGTCTTTCAGTGTTTCTCGACCTAGAAAAAGCTTACGACACGATCATGGCGCTACGGCATTCTCCGAGATCTTTTGGCGATGCCATGGCAACATGTTAAACACAATCGAAAGTTACCTATTTAATCGCACATTCCGCGTAAGAGTGGGTAACGCTTTGTCTAGGGCATTCACCCGAGAGACCGGTGTGCCACAGGGGGGCGTGCTTAGTTGCGCACTATTTATTGTAAAAATGAATTCCCTGTGTTATGTATAGTTGCTAGCGCCCCCTACCCATGTCTTTGTGTAATAAAAAGGCTAGGCAAGCCAAGCCTAGCCAGTGCTTGTTCGACACTCATGGCTAGAGTGTACTAGAATATGGTCGAGTGGGACGAGCGGCTGGGGCGGCGCATGCTTTGCAGTGAGGCGCCCGACGTGGAAAAATAGTGGGGAGGCGCTGCGGTCGAAGTGGATTGGGCCGCATCAAGGTCGCGCCGTTGGAAACTGCTGACGATACTGCTCGGCAGGGTCATTCGTAAAACTTCGCGCGCTGGTATTTGCGTTCAGACCAATCAAATGGGGTTCATAATTGCATATGACATGTAGTTATGCCTTAAGAATGAATTCCTTATCTTTCTTTTATTTATTTATTTTTTATTATTTTCTAATGCCACTCGATGATTGCGCGTGCATTGCGGCCGCAGTGTCGGCTTTTATTCTACTATGTTATTGTACGGTTCTCTTTGGAGAAAAATACTTTTCTCGTTCTTCAAGCAGCATGTATCTCTCGTGTGTATTGTTACGCATATAGTTTTTTATCAGTAGGTCTTGCGAAACGCAGACGAAGCAACATATGTAACCTTCCTGCTTGCCGCTTCAAACAAGTAAAGCATATCTGCCCCATTCGGCGCCTTGTACTCAGATTTACAGGAACCATTGTAATAGATAAAAAAAGAGTAAACTGCAGCGCAACATTCCATTCAAGATTCCGCCTTTCTCGCGTAACAGAATGCGGAGTAATTGGTACGGGGTTATTTATTGCAGTCGGACCTCGAGCGCCGAAAACGGTTTTATAGTTAGACATTCTATAAGCTAATCTTTGGCCGTAAGACGTACGTGGAATTTTTTGTTTCCAGTCGATACTTCAAAAAAGAAAAAGAAAAGAAAGAAAGCCTGCGCGGTAGCCTAATTAGTGCCTATATCGTGGATACGGCTTTGCGCTGCTAAACTGGAGCTCGCGGGTTCAATCCAGGTGGGAACGAAATGGAAAAAGACTCGTGTACTTCTATTTAGGTGCGCTTTAAAGAACCCCAGGGGCAAAAACTAAACCGGGCGCCTCATAATCATATCGTGGTTTTGTCACGTAAAACCGACGAATTTGCTTATATTAAAAAAAAGAAAAAGGTAGGCGGCTGCGCTCTTTGGCTTATTTCTGGGGGGTGTAAACAACATAAATTATTCTCAAGTCTGATTTCCGAGAAAGACATGTTACGCTTATCCTATATTTCATGTTTATAATATACAAGCTGCAGAGTTGAGCGGTCATACGTTTGGGAACGGCATTACATTTATGCATGCATGCATAAATGTAATGCCGCTCCCAAATGCATGACCGCTCAACTCTGCAGCTTGTATCTTGTATATTATAAACGGCTGCGTTCAGTTATCCGGTGCACGATCATAACGACCCTAATAAACAATTAAATAAACGGCATGTCTACCATACAGAGATATGTGCAGATCTGTTGCGTTCGTTGAAGAAGATAAGTGTACGTACCACATGGGGCACCCAGTTTTAATGGTTACAAACATGGTGAGACTGTCAAACAAAGTTTTCCTTGTCTGAATCAAGTTAGCAGATTTACAGGCTGTCCCAAAACGGGTCGTTTTGGGACGATTGCTAGCTAGGAACTTGTTAAGCAGGACTTATTGACACCCGTCCGTTAATTCTCTCAGGAACTGCGCCTCTACGCAACAGCCACGGCTCTCATGCAGCAAAATCATTCCGAATAACAGTACTCACTTGCATGCAGTCACTCACCTTTGAGATTTCAATAGTGCTGTCATGCGTTACATTCGAACGGAAATATATATATATATATATATATATATATATATATATATATATATATATATATATATATATATATATATATATATATATATACTATATATATATAAGTGTGTTACTGCAAACACGTGCGCTTATTCCGGTCGGGAGTTCTCACTTTTTCATTTCAATTATTGCGTTTCGAATATTTGTTATTTTTTCCCTTACCTATACATATCGTAAATGTATATGTCTATGTACCCTTTGATTTAATTACCTATAAATACATTGGTCATTCTTCGCGCCACGCAGTTAATAAATCTGGTTTATTTCACTCTAGTATTGTTTTCTTCGATCATTGGCCCTGATCAATATCCACCAACAAGATGCGCGTGTAAAATGACACGATATCAATAATAAAATTTTTTATGTAGCCTTCACGGTGCGGAGATACCAGTTACTTCTAGAAGACAGTGGTAAAAACAGCAGTTCACCTGGCTAAAACTACATTTGGCACCGGCCGTCAAGAGTCACGGGCGCACTGAAGAAACTAAACCATTAAAAAATGTACTGCACAGAGGTTCTGAGAGAAAAACTGGGCGTCCGCAAGCGGCCGCGTAGCGAACGCGCGCTCGCTAGCAGACGACGCGCTTGACAACGACAGCAAAATTGAAGACGTCGCGTTGTATAATCCATGCCTCAAATATATATGTTTGGCAAAATGATTTAAACATAAATTTGCAGTTGAAATAAAGCGCTATTTTAAGAGTGTACTATGCGCAATCGGCCTCGGCGCCCGCAGCGAAAGTACGTAGAAAATGCCGCGGAGGTGCGTCTCCGCCCCAATCCAGTTCGCTCGCAGCGCCCTCGCACTATTTTTCCACACGCGGCGCCTCAGCGGCAGAGCGCCGTTCGGCCCACTCGACCATTGTCTAGTACACTCTACTCATGGCGGTATCTCACTTGCGGCTCCGTGCCGTCGCATCGTAACCCGGGTCGTACAATAACCGTACGACCCCCAAACAACATAACATGGTGTAAGAAGATTGACTGACATTGATTGCCCGCAACCAGCAAGCATGGCCAGTGCGTTTATCCAGCCACCACCGCAATTCGAGCCGGGTGACGACCCACCGTCCGCATGGGAAGAATGGCGGGAAGCATACACGATATATGAACTGGCTTGTGAATACGACACTAAGCCTAAATCAGCACGAAAGGCATTGTTGCTTCATGTACTGGGACCGTATGCTCGTCGCATCACACAGACTTTTCCTGCGGATCCTGCCGCCGACAGCGACGACGCAGACCCAGTGAAGTACATTCTTGACAAGTTTGACGCGCTGTATTGCCCGTACAAGAACGTCATACAGGCAGCGGCCCTGTTCAACTCTATGGTGCAAAAGCCAGGTCAGTCAATTGACGATTTTGTAACTGATCTTCGACGACAGGCGCAGAAGTGTGACTTTGGCGACAAGTGCGACAGACTCATTGGTGACCACATAGTGGTTGGCATTCGTGACGGAGCTCTCCGTGAACGTCTCTTACGAGAGCGCGACGTTACACTTGAAAGAATTGTGTCTGCATGCAAGGCAGCTGAAATCTCGAAGAGACATGTACAAGAAATCGCAACAAGCGACCAACAGCCAGAGGTTAATGCCATTCACGAGCATAAAAAACCCACGAAGCGATCGGATCGCCCGATAAGTGCCAACAGGCCTCAGCAGCCTCAGCAGCCTCATCGCTCGTTTGAAAATTCTAATCGTAAGTGTTCTCGATGCGGAACCTCGCATATCCCTCGACAGTGCCCAGCTTATGGCAAAAGTTGTCACAACTGCGGAAAACTTGGCCATTTCGCACATCTGTGCAAACAGCCACGTCGGCAGCCAGCAGCGTACAGACCGCAAGTTGGATTGCTAAACGAGCATCTACAGCAAGACTCACAGGAGGAATTATACTTGGGCTGTTTGACTGCGTGCAGTATCACTGTCGACACAGCTGACTGGAGCGAGACTGTCAGTGTGAATGGGCATGAATTGACATTCAAGCTAGACACCGGGTCAGATGTCAACGTAATTCCTGTACAGATGTTCACACAGTGGCCGTGCAGACCAGCAACAAAGCCAACGACAGCAAAAGTCACCACCTACAGTGGGCAACAGCTTCCAATAGACAGCGAATGTGAACTTACTTGTGCAGTAAACAGCAGGGTGTGCCAACTCAGATTTCTGTTGGTGAAGGAGCCACTAAAACCAATACTGGGAGCCACTGCATGTACAACTTTGGGATTGCTCTCACGTGTGAAGACTCTTCATGCAGTAACAAACTCAGCCAACAGACTGCCCCAAGAGCAGTACCAGCAAGTGTTGGATGAATTTCCTGACATCTTTGAAGGCATCGGTCAACTTCCAGGACTGTACAGCATTCACCTGCGTGAAGGTGCCATTCCAACAGTTTGTGCGCCTCGCAGAATACCATGCGCGCTTGAGGACAAGGTGAAAATGGAGCTCAAACGAATGGAGGAGAATGGCGTGATAGTGCCAGTGGCTGAACATAGTGAGTGGGTTCATCCAATTGTGGTGATAACAAAGAAAGACGGGACTGTTCGTTTGTGCCTGGATCCACGCAACCTAAATGCAGCCCTCAAGAGGCACCACTACCCCATACTTGTCCTGAGGAGCTCTTTGCGAGCCTAAGTGGCTCAACAGTGTTCTCTATTCTTGATGCCAAGAGCGCATTCTGGCAACTGACCCTGGATGAGGCAAGTTCAAGGCTGTGTACTTTCACAACACCCTGGGGCAGATACCGCTTTCTCAGAGTACCCTTTGGGCTTGCCACAGCTCCCGAGCTGTTCCAACAGGCCATTGATGAAGTGTTTCAAGGCCAAGTCATAGTCAAGCCATACTTCGACGACATACTGGTCGCCTCAAGGACTTCCGTAGAACACATGGCCCATCTTCGAGCGGTGCTGACTATTGCAAGAAAGAACAACTTGAAGTTCAACAAAGCAAAATTAAAGTTGGGACTTTCAGCCATCACATATCTGGGACATCGGCTTTCCTCCGAGGGGCTAGCTCCAGACCCCGAAAAAGTCAAGTCTATTGAAGCCATGGCTGTGCCAACCGACAAGTCACAGCTACAAAGGTTTTTAGGAATGGTGACCTATCTGACAAAGTTCATCCCCAACTTTTCAGCAACGACCACCCCATTGCGTGAGCTACTCAAGGCGGATGTAGCGTGGCACTGGACAAGTTGCCATACTGAGACCTTCAACCTCATCAAACAGATGCTCTCAACAGCACCAGTATTGCGTTATTTCGACCAGTCTAAGCCCATCACTATTTCAACAGATGCCAGCTCGTATGGCATGGAATCGGTTCTGTTACAGGAAGGCAGACCAATTGCATATGCTTCTGCAGCTCTCACAGCGCCCCAGCAGCGTTATGCTCAAATCGAAAAAGAACTCTTAGCAGTAGTGTTTGCATGTGAGCGCTTCCACTACTACACTTTTGGCCGATCGATAACTGTGGAAACAGACCACAAACCTCTAGTTGGACTGCAGACTAAGGATCTAACCAACATGTCACCTAGACTTCAAAGGCTTATGCTCCGGCTTCAGTGTTACAGCACTAAACTCGTGTACGTACCAGGGAAGCTACTGTCTGTGGCTGATGCACTGTCAAGGTGCCCAGATCCTGAATCCAAGATAGAAACTACAGACAGCGACCCAGGACTAATGGTGTCGACTCTGGTTCAAGCGTCGCCTACAAAACTAAATCAGATTCAAGAAGCAACAGATCGAGATCCAACCTTACAGCAACTAAGTGAGTAAATTCAACATGGATGGCCAGATCGCCTTTGTGATGTCCACCCTGTAGCAAAACCACACTTTCACATAAGGAGTGAACTCTACATCACAGAAGGTTTTATATGCTGTGGGCAACGCCTTGTAATTCCAGCAGCCCTCCAAGCTGAGGTTCTAGCGAAACTGCACCAAGCTCATCGCGGCATTGTGGCTTGTAAGGGATTGGCAAGCCAGAGTGTTTATTGGCCTTCACTCAACAAGGACATCGTCAACCTAGTCTCAAGCTGCGACATATGCCAATCCAACCAGAAGTCAAACCCCCAACAACCTTTACTTGACAGAGACTTGCCAGTAAGACCATGGGAAAAATTGGCTGTTGATTTCTTCCACTGTCAAGGCAGCACGTATATCCTTGTAGTTGACTACTTTTCAAAATACGTTGAAGTGAAGCGTATGGAAACTACGACAGCATCGTCGGTTATTATGGTCCTGAAAGACATATTTGCACGCTTTGGAATCCCCAATGTCCTTATTTCAGATCAAGGGCCACCATTTGACTCTGAAGCATTCAAATCATTTCTGCATCAATGGGACATTGTTCATGAGCCATCATCACCCTTTTATCCCAGGTCCAATGGGCAAGTGGAGAGAACAATACAGACGGTCAAGACGATGCTGATCAAGTCATGCAGCGATGGCAAGGACTTGTCTTTGGTTCTTCTCAATTACCGTGCCACCCCAACCATTGGAGCACGCTCCCCTGCAGAGCTGTTAATGGGCAGGAGATTGAGAACTTTTATGCCAACATTACCAATAAGCCTAAAACCGTACTACTCCACTGTTGCGCATCAGCAACTTCTTAAACGCACACAGAGTGCGCAGCACAAGCATGGAGACAACCGCACTCGTACACTTCCAACTTTGGAAAAGTACCAGCCTGTCTGGGTGAGGCACAGAAATACCTGGCAAAAGGGAGTTGTCACTCAAGTTGGTCCCCAACCAAGGCGCTACACTGTGCGAACCACAGATGGAGCAAAATATGTACGTAACCGTGTACACCTAAGGCCACGTGTTCACTCCATCCACTCAGCAGAAGACTACACCCTGGATGAATATGGACCAACCAACGAACCTGTGCCAAGTGCAAGTGTTGGTGATGCTACACCTCGCAACCTACCTGCTCAAGTCCGACAAAGTTCGACCTATGTGACGCGTGCTGGGAGACACATACAGCCACCGGCCAGGTACCGGGAATGAACGTTGTTATTGTGTTTGTGCCTCTCACATTAGTTTCTTGAAAACAAAAAAGGGGCGTGTTATGTATAGTTGCTAGCGCCCCCTACCCATGTCTTTGTGTAATAAAAAGGCTAGGCAAGCCAAGCCTAGCCAGTGCTTGTTCGACACTCATGGCGGTATTAGGGTGGCCTAGCGGTATCTCACTTGCGGCTCCGTGCCGTCGCATCGTAACCCGGGTCGTACAATAACCGTACGACCCCCAAACAACATAACACCCTGCAAACAGTCATCCCACGCGCGATGTTTTATTCTGTTTATGTCGACGATGTGCTGATAAGCTTCAAGTCATGTAATATTGCCATCTGCGAACGACAAGTGAAGCTTGGTTACAGATAGTCCAAATGGGCAGATGAGAATGGTTTTAAAGTAAACGCCCAGAAGAGCACTTGCATACTCCTGTCGTAGCACCTGTCCCAAGTATACAAATCAAAGGAGCATCGCTGTCTTAGCAGCGAGCATAAGTTTCTTGGAATCATTTTAGATTACAAGCTGACATTTATTCCTCATATTAAGTATCTGAGGGCAAAATGCCTGAAGACAATGAACCTTTTAAAGCTTCTGTCGTGTACTACTTGGGGTAGTGATTGAAAGTGTCTTCTTAACTTGTATAAAAGTCTTGTCCGCTCACACATTGATTACGGAGCTGTAATTTATAATTCCGCAACCCCTCGGCATTAAAAATGCTAGACCCCGTTCACCATCTGGGTATTTGCCTCGCGACCGGTGCTTCCTGAACAATTCCGATTCAGAGCCTCAATGTAGAGTCGAATCAGTGGTCACTTCATCTGCAACCATCATATACCTGTTTTACATATTTTATGAGAGTACAAGCGAACATTGAACATCCCTCTTATTCCGTCATAAACAATATGATTGCTGCTGCACTCTTCCATAACCGACCTGCAGCGAGGAAGCCGTTCTCATTACGTCTGATCATAGTGAGGAAATGGGTGTTCCAGTGTTTGAACATCGTCCTATGGCTCCAGCGAAACTGTTACCGCCGTGGCAGTGGCAGATCATAGTGTATGACACATCGTTTGTAGAGGTTACTAAACACGCACCAGAGGCACATGCCAAATGCATTTCCTAGAGCTCCAGTCCAAGTACTCGTGCACGGAGTTTTACACAGACGCTTCTAAGTCACATGCCGGGTTGTCTTATGCAGCCGTCGGTCCATCCTTCTCGGAATCCGGTGTACTGCACTCGTAAACAAGTATTTTTACAGCTGAGGCCCATGCAGTATTGTCGGCTGTGAATCATATAAGGAAATCAAAACCTCAAAAAGCAATTGTATTTACAGACTCCATAAGTGTCATAAAAGCATTGATGTCACTCGGTAAACACAAAAATCTTGTACTTACTAAGCTCTATGCCATTCTGTGTAAAGCATATTTATCTAACCAGCATGTGATTATATGCTGAGTGCCCGGCCATAGAGGCATCGAGGGCAATGTGCTAGCAGACCATTTGGCCGCATCAACTACATCGCAAGCTATTAATTCTGTCACTGCTATTTCTTCCACAGATCTGAAGCCTTTTTTTTTTGCGAAGGAAACTGCGAGGCCACTGGCAACGCTTGTGGGACGCTGAAACAAATAATAAGCTTCACTTGATTAAACCACAGTTAGGTTTCTGGCCCCCCGTAACAAAAACACGACGAACTGATGTCCTGTTCTGTCGTCTCAGAATAGGACATAGTTTTTTGCTGACTGGTGATGAACCACCAACCTGTGATAGATGTGGTGAGAGGCTGACCGTCCTCCACGTCATCCTGGAGTGTCGGGAAGCCGAAACAGAAAAATATTTTCCACAAGCGTACCGATATCATGTCCCTCTTCATCCCATTATGTTTCTTGGTAAAGAACCGCTTTTTAATTCCAAAGCAGTTGTCGATTTCTTGAACGATGTGGTCCTGCATGTTATTAGCCGAACAAGTTCGTAGCGCATCCTCTTCCCAGAGGATGCCGCTGTGATAGTAGTTTTTTATAGCACATGCCTCCAGGCCCTTGTGGTTCAAGGGGTCTGTTTAGGCAGTAGTGCTTCTTACCAATTACTGCATCTTAAATATATTAATATCCTATCATTCTTTCTCAATGCATTCATTTTCATAGTACACCTCATTAGTCATTGCCATGATTTTAGTACATGTATATTTTATTCACTTTACAGTGACTATTTTTAGGCCCCTTTACAGCCACGCCTTTACAGCCAGCTTCTCAGAATTCATCACTCCACTGCAAACTCACTAGCAACTGGCATGGCGCTCTTTGGCCATATCTGGTCCTTGCGCCACTAAACAACACACATTCATTCATTCATTCAAATGTCTGACATAACAGTAACACCATTGTTTAGCTAGGCTAAAAACCTCTGTCAGTATGAGAGTTTTGCCCCTTTATATAGCACAGTTCAACGTCCTTACCATTCTTGTCCAACTTTTGTATTTGTATTATACAGTCAAACCTCGTTAATACGTAGTCGGCTGGGAATGACGTTTAGGTACGCACTAAACGATGTACGAATTAACCTCCAATACCAGTTTAGTGGCTACTTACCGGCCGGAAAAGAACTACATCACGATGCTCTCAAACACACGCACTCAGACAGGCTTTATTTGCGGGTAGGCATCAAAAATCGGTAATCTTCACTTGCTGCCGTGGCGGCCTCGCCGCGACGGCGGCATCTTCGAACTCGATAAGCCCGCGAGCCAGTTTGTCCATGAGGCCCCGCTTACTAACTAAATTAACAAGCACGGTGTAATGCACGCAGAGGTAAACACGAACCCATCTCGCTCGATGACCGTGGAAATTCGCTCTCAAAATGCTGGATTGAGGAGGCGCGGCAGCGAGCGTGCCATCTCTCGTTTCAACGCGAACTAGACGTTGAAAGCGCAGCACATACAAAGCTACCGGCACTAGTTGCACTTTGTCTGCAGATCGCTTTGAAGATGAGGCCTGCGGGGGCGCGCACTTTTTCCACGTCGCAGATCGCTTTCAAGATACAGCGGCCGCTGCTGAAGTAAACTCCTCCCTTTCTCGCCTCCCCCGCCGTGCCTCGCGCAAAAGCGCGCTTTCACCCCGGCTTTTATCCCTTGCGCACCTGAGATTTAGTCGGCTGACCCCCGCAAGCTTAAGATTATTGTGTTGAATTTGAATGTGGCAACTACTTCCAACAATTTTGGCGAGAAATGCTTTCCAAGAACATCAAAAATGGTGGACAAACTTGCCTCACACGGCTTCACGGGCGCCAGCAGATTATGAAGCAGGGTGTATGTGGCCGGGCCACAACACGTGCGCAAGGCAGCTCGTTGCTTGTCATCCGGCATGTCGTTGGCGATAAAGTACTGTACAGTCCACTTTTGGTATTCTTCGCACCTCATCTGCACGTAGAATGGCTCCAGCTTGCCTACGCCTGGCATTTCCAAAGTACAAGAACGCAGCCCAGGGCCGCAGCGGCACTAGAAAACAACCTCCAAGCACCTCAAGGCGTCTTCCTCGTCGCCATTGTGACGTTTGAGTCCCCGCCTGAAATAGGCGGACGAGAGCAAACAACTAGGCAACACAGACTCCGGTGATCGACAGACTTTATTCCAATTTGCGCGCTCTGCTAACTGTGCCGTTAGCCAATGAGATGGGGCGGTGTCACCATCTGCAGTTCTCCTCTGGAAACATGACCGTAAGATGCAGAAACATCACAGATTGGCCACGTATAAAGGCCATTTTAATACGTGGAAGTCAATGGGATTTACGTCGGGACCGTGAAGACTCCACGTAGCAGCTGGAAAAACGCAGCAGCGAGAAATGTATCAATCGGGTTCCACTGTTATGAATTTTTTCTGCTAAAAATAAATTTATTTTTTCTTGATTTGGTGTATGTTTTGATGATATGAATTTTGGATGATTTGAATATTTCAAGCGACCCCGCAAGATTTGTATCGCCGAGATTTCACTGTAAATCATGGAAAGTATCCATAGACTTGGGGCTCTTTGGCCAAAGATGCCCTTGCGCCATTAAAACCCATCAATTGCCTTTTTCCAGCCGCGACAACTGTCGGAAGTGGCTTTTTTTTCATACCGGTTTGAGGCGGGGCATAGCTGGTCAAAATTTTGCCGTCTACTACAGCATCTCTTGTCGCTTGCGATGCTAAACCCATTAAATCAATAAGAACACAAAACATGTTTTACATGCCTTCACAGAAGGACACACTGTGAAGAAATGCGTCTTTCTATGCCAGGGCAGTAACTTCTAGATTAGCCCGTTACGGTTGCCAGATGTACGAGTGGGTGACCAGCACTGGACTTTCGAACTGATACACAGCGCCCCCTTGTGGACACCGCGTGCATTGTTTAGGCATACAAGCAGAAGATGGCTAGCAGAGGTATGGTGGGGGACATTCAAGAGCCGTGAAAAAAAAACCAAAAAGCTTGAACGCCATAGTTATTCCTGGGTGGTTAATTGCCAGAACTAGTTCAGCCGTAAAATTGCCCTATCATTATATAATTTTTGTGAGAACTATGAGCATGAGTGACAGCGACGTTGGATTTAAACAGCCGCAATCGCATACCATTTCAACTATTTCTACAGATTCTCTATTTCTACAGAAACCCTGAACCGCGGTTGTTGGGTGTTATTTTTCTCTACATAGCAAACAATTATCTGTATGCAATCCTCGCCCTTCTCGAGTTATTTTGCATGAAAGAACTCTTACAGTAAGTTGATCATTTTGAAACCATAGCGCAACACTATCGGCAGTAAAAGCTTGCAGGTAGGTGCTCTGGTGGCTCCCAGTTTTCTGCGCAAGTACTTCTGGGGTGTTTCTCGCAAGTAATTTTGTCCTCAAGGATCATAGCGTATTCACTGTTTTCAGTATCGTACGGAGTGAAATTAAAAAGAAAAAACATGCAATCTCTCTAAGGTAACAGCTTCGTAAAATGTAAAAACAATGTGCTTGTGGCGGCTCCACATTTGTTTGAGAGAATAAAAGTTACGGTGCTTTCTAACTAATGGCACTGAGGGCCATTTTTCACGAGCGGCCCCCTGGGCAATGTTCGTTTCCCATAGCAATGTAGCAGCACATCTTCTTTTGCCATGGCAGGCCAGCATCTTTCTAGGAATTTTTAGCTTGCTTGTCCCTCGTAAAGAAAGTGGAATGGTTTCTCAGCCAGTAAGTATAGCACATAGCATGCATGGCAGTGAAGTGCAGTTAGTCAGCGAATGCAATATCTTAAAGGGGGCAGTCTGTGGCCTCTCAATAATACTTTGTTGTAAGATGTAACAATGTTAGACAATGGGAAGTAGTGAAAATTAACAACAAGGTTATAAGCACAAATCAAACTGTGCTAAGTTCAAGTACAATGGACTACTCATATAATGACCATCTTTGGCAGACCTATTGTGATCTAAGTGGGTTTAACTGTATAATACAGATACGGTGGCTAGATGGGTAGGTGTGCCGACCGAGCGTAGTTCACCACTTCTCCGCATCATGACGCAGAAGTGGCGCTGCGGACAGTATAACGGCTAAGCTGCGCGCAACGTCGGCTGCACTGTATAGACGAGCAGCGTGTTTGATAGTATCGCTGCCTCTGCTCTAGCTTTCAATTACGCGTTATACAATGCCGTTTTGAGCAGTGTAGGTAAAGCCAGAATGGGGAATTTGTTACTGTCGTCTAGTCAGAAGACACGATATGCTGAAGTCAATTTTCTAGCTTGGCAATTGGTTACATTTATTGGTACAAACGCGGCGCTCCGGCCCATTGCATTAAATACGTAGATGCATTTTTTCCATGCATAAAAAAATACTGCAGTGGCTTTATACGGTATATGGAAACGTGTTTACGTGATATTTAGTGAGTTCTAATGTTTCAATTTGAGAAATCCAGCTATTGTGTTTATTGCTGCCTCAGTTACGGTATTTAAATTGTTACGAGACGAATTGTGTTGGTAAGTGCATAGGGTTCACTGTTTGGTTGCAATAAAATAAAGCAATATATCTTGGGCTAGATTAATGAATATATTTAAAATACAAGAAATGCTCTCATAACTTCAGTCAGCAGACGCACCAACATAAATAGCCTAGCGCCAGCAAGGTTGCAACGTTGGTCCACCACATCATAACATTATTCACAGCACACGCCTCCGCTTCAGGTGCTTCCTCTTCTCCCTGTTACTTTCGCGCGCCATGTTCTTGCCCTTGACAAGAAAGTAAAGGCGTGTAATTCTTCGCAACATCGTTTGTGAGCTCTTTCTTGTGCCGCTCACAGACGATCAAATTCCTAGGATTCAGCTGCAGAAAGGATGCAAAGTCGGCGATACTGTTCCTTCGTAACTGTACTGAAGCATAGCTTGAAGGTGTATTCGAGCGATGCTACCAGTTTTTTTAGTGCTTCAGAAGGCAGCAACAGCCCTGACCTACTCATTCTATTGAATTCAGTAATGTCCCTGAGCAATCGGGTACTTGGTTCTTTGCAGGAACTTCCTTGCTACATAGCCTGCTATATAAAATATAAGCCTAGAGTCACTTTTCTTTTCCCTGTAGCAGCGCAGCGGTGCTTGATGTCGCAGGCGCTGAGCACCTCATGTGCGGCTTGCAAATTTCCAATGTCGAGGAGCTCATCGACGTACGCTTTTCTGTGTACGGCTTGCTCATTAACGTCGCCGATACTGAGCATGCTACTGATCAGCCCGGGGCGAACATTTCCGCTGCCTTTCTCACAAATTTAGAGCCCAACTTGCAGTTCGCAGCGAAGCAGTAAGTCTCCTTGGTTGTCTTTGTTGGAGCAATGCTGCTGCTAATCTCGCCGGTCATTTTTCCGACCTGGAACAATCCACATCGCTTGGGAACTTGCAAACAGTACGATAGACGTGGAGCTCTTCACCTTTGAAACTGACACAAACAGACGACATACAACTATTCCAATACGGGTTTTCTTTCTTTATTTATTTTTATTTTTTTGCCCGACGCCAGCTTAATTGCCTGTAGCAGACGACGCACGCTGCGGAACCGTTATACCGACCGCAGCGCCAATTTTGCGTCATGACGCGGATAAGCGGTGAACTACGCTCCAGACGCGCCGGTCGGCACACCCAGGCGCGGATCCAGGGGGGATGTCCGGATGTCCTGACCCCCCCCCCCCCCCCCCTCAGATTTCTGTATCGCCCCCTCGCTGATAGGGGGATGGCCCTGTAAAAAAAATATGGCCACCAGCATTCTTCAAAATTATTTTTTGTGAGTACCAGTGGTATCAGCCATGTAGAAGTAAAGGTAGCTCGCTCACAAGCTTAGTTGTACTCCGTAGGGGTGTGGTGTCGCGAAGTTGCCGTAGTTAATTTTTCTCATGAACACCTTGGACCTCCTGGCGCCGGCCGTGCCTTACTCGCCCCGTCGGTGGCGTCGAATGAACGAGCGGAAGTCCCTTTTGCCAAGCACGCCGATGTCCGCGCGAGCGCCTTCGCGCCTGATCAACTTAGTTCCGCATTGGGGTGTCATCGGTTGCCTCATTTGCTGTCATCGGTTCCGCGACCAACCTGCTTAATGAAAGAGATATCTTGCTGAAGTGTTCATATATAACTAATAACAACAGCTAAACTAAGAACTACGCATAGGCAACTTTTTTTTAAACTGTAGCACCCATTGTGATCACAGTTACACGTTAACAATATACAGTACGAGCACAGTACCGTTCGTACGCTACAAGTTTTATTGCGATAGCAATTATATGGACACTTGAACCGGATTTCTGCCGTCGGCGTCGTCGTCGCCGTCGTCGTCGCCGTCGCCGTCGTCGTCGCCGTCGCCGTCGCCGTGACGTTCCCTATAGATAAAATCTTCGCCGCGCGCCGTATGCCCGAGAGGAAGCGTGCGGAGACGCGCGCTATCACGGAGAGCGAACGCACTCAATCTCCCGCGCGCAAGCAAGGAAGCAGGAAGCCAGCGCCGGAGGGAGCAAGGGGGGGGGGGGGGGGGGGGGGGGGGGGGGGGGGCGCACTTCTCTGCCAACAACCGCGCTCGTCGCTCGCTCGCACCGTCTCTTATCTCCACACGGCTCTGACCTTTAAGTGCATTCGCCGCTCAGTTTCCGTTGAAGCGATAGACCGCACGTACCTTCGCCCGTTGCGGCGTATGCTTGCTGCCAGCGTTTTGACAGTCGTTGTCTGCTGTCATTCAGTGTGATCTCTCTTCGTGTTTGTGCGCGCTCACACCACGCTTGTTCATTCAGTTCGTAATAGTCGGGCCACATTTTCCAACGCACGCTACACACGCAATGCTGCCCGGATCGGCAGTGCAGCGCTACAGGTGTGTCCCTTCGCACGCGCTGCCCACGGGAAGCGCTTCTCATCAACACCACCGTTTCACATGCGCCTTCTCGTGGTCATCGAGTCTCTCTTCATGTCGGTCTACTTACGCCGCAGCACACCTGCTTACTTAATCAGCTCATGTTTACTACAATTCATATTGCTACCAAAGCCGCTCACCTTACTTCGTATGACATTGCTGTGTTGCTATCGCATTCATTGCTTCGCCCTTAGGGCGAAACTGTGACATTTTTCATTGTAACTTCGCAGTTTTATTGTCGTACATTAAGCATAGGAAGCTCGAAGCCGCCGGATCCATTTATCTGAGTGGGCGTTCTCGCGGAGCGGCGCGAAGCCTCGAGCAGCGGCTGCGTAGTGGGGGAGCGTGACGTCAGCGGCCAACGCCAGCGCGCGGGCCTTGGATGGCGTCGCGTGGTTAGAGAAACGGGAGCGGATGCGCGCCTTGTGTAAAAGGATGACGTCGCGTGGGAAACAAAACATGAAGACGCTGGCTCGCGCTCACGGCTACTACGCCACATCGTTCTTCTTGTAGGTGGCGTCGTGAGACTTCATGCGCGGTGATTCGCATATCTCAAACAACCAGCGTAGTGGTTGCCGCGTTGAAACGAAGGTGTCTCAGCCGAACACAAAGAATCTTCTTAAGGAAATCAAGGTGTCCCAACAGAACTCCTAAGACGGACCCGTGCTTACGCATTTATAACGAACCTGCGACAGACCATCCCTAATTTTATTTTAAGAAATAATACAGGTTGATATACCGGGTGTTCAAAATTAAGCTTTATGGTGTTCTTAAAATTCGGCACTGGGATGCACGTGAAGACCACCTGCGCAAATAAGTTGCGTGGCCAGGGGGACACAAAGTGAGATAATTATCGCTGTCAGCAACCGAATTAATTAAAATTGAATAATTAACTTTTTATTGACTGCAGTAAGTGTATGTTTGTATTCAAAAGTTAAAGGCAATCGTGTTTCTGCACAGTTTCACTTGGAAGAATTCTTCTAGCATGTCTATGCTCCGAGATATCCAACTCCAAATTTTAATTGTCGTTCGCATGATTACGCATGCAAGAGAGTGAGGATCGGCGCAAAGCTCCTCCCTGATGTGACGCGGCTGTTGGGTGCGGCGTTTAGTCTGACAACGCGGCGGAGGCATTGGCAAAGATAATAACTGTCCCCTTCCCCTCACGGCTGGCGAAAAAAAAAAAATCAAAGAACCTGTAACCGCTGTCGTAACACGCGACCGCGCAGCCTGTAAAGATGGCGGCAGCTGCCATGCCGAGATAATGGCTCGAGCGGAGAAGCCGGAGGGCAGTGCGCGTGCGTAATGGTGACTAGACGACCGGGCATGGTCCTTGTTTGGGCTATGCAAATAAAGTGACTGCTGATTTCCAAGTATTGTAAGTTTTATTGAAATCAAAAGCAACAACTGCACCATCAACAGCAGAAACCTTTTTAGCTATGCTAACGAATATTTCATACTGCCGCTTTAACTTTGGTGTTGTCATGCACAAATCTCATGACAACACTTCACCCATCAAAATGTCAATGCCCTAAAAATGTTCAAAATGCCTCCCTTCCACAGCAACGCAAAGCATAAACCGCTCTCGCGTCGAGTCGATAACTCTGCGCAGTACAATTGAAATTTGGAGTCGGATATCTCGGAGCACGAACACGCTAGAATAATTCTTCCGACTGATACTGTGTAGAAACACGACTTCCTCTAAGTTTTCAGTACAAACATACCCACTTACTGCAGTCGACAAAAAATAATTGTTCAATTTTAGTTAATTGGGCTGCTCACAGCGATAATTATCATCTCACTTTGTGCCCCCCTGGCCACATAACTTATTTGCACAGGTGGTATTCGCGTGCCTCTCAGTGCCTAATTTTAAGAAAACCATAAAGCTTAGTTTTGAACAACCTGTATTATCAGGCACAGCCGCCAAGCACATGGCTGTATTGGGTAACGTCCTTTTCCTATAAGCTCGGAGAAACCGATACCTGGCTTAGCTATAGGGCTTCTTCCTCTTTCTGGGGTTTTACGTGCAAAAACCAGTTCCGATTATGAGGCGCGCCGTAGTGGAAGACTTCGGATTAACTTTGACCACCTAGGGTTCTTTAACGTGCACTACAACGCAAGCACACGGGCGTTTTTGCATTTCGCCTACATCAAAATGCGGCCGCCGCGGCCGGGATGCGATCGCGTGATCTCGTGCTCAGCAGCGCAACGCCTGAACTGACTGAGCCACCACGGCGGGCTACAGGTGTTGCTCTAGCCGTATAAAACGCGGGTTTATCGTGAGCAGAAACGGTGAATTTCGGTAAATGATAAAGGCTACTATCATCATCATCATCATCATCATTGACAGAAGCTGACCCCCCCCCCCCCCCCTCAGAAAAAACCTGGATCCGCCCCTGGGCACACCTACCCATCTAGCCACCGTAATACAGATGCAGACATTTGTAGTGTGATGAAGCTAATGAAGATGCCCATTTGTGGAACTGTAATGATGAGACTGGTGAAGCCCTCCCATAGGTGAACTGAGCACTGGATGACACCTGAGTGTGTTGATCTGTGCTAGCAGCCACAGCAGGCTTCATCGCCACATTCGATATATTGAATGCTGTGGCGCACCGTGTCCCTGCAAGTGCGCTTCTCCTAACCGAGTGCGACTCTTGCATCGTTGCAAATATTTAGTGCCGATGAATTTGAAGCAGCGCTGTTTTAGCAGACGGCATTAAACGGGAGATTAAATCTCCCGTTTAATAGCGTAGTACATGTAATGGAGAAAAAATGAGCAGGCTGTTCTACGCATATGGAATCATGACTCATGCAAACTGCGGCCGTTCAATAACGGCAAGAGCAGATTGCCACTCTGTTTCAAGAAAGTGCAAGGCCTCCCACACATTACACTCGGAAGCGTGGATAACACTCGATCTTTTTACTGAGTGGGGCCGGGCATGGGATGCGAACTGGACATGTCTAGTTAAGGCTCAATCACACTAGGCCAACGCGACACCGATTTTGGTCTGTCGACTGTTGGTGACAGCAGTCATGTGTCCCTGAGAGTAACATCACAATACAACGATGTACATAGCGCACTTGCGATATATATATATATATATATATATATATATATATATATATATATGTCACTCTTCGGCTGAGAGAATGGCGCTGCAGCCAATGGTTTAAAGGAAGGAAAACGCAGTCGCCAACAGTCGGCAGACCAAAATCGTTGTCGTGTCGGCCTGGTGTGAATGAGCCTTCAGTTGCGCCACCGGCCAGGGACAGCATTTTAGGGTTGCACGACTACCCAAAAAGAATCCGACCCAACCCCCACTTGGACGGATTTTTACACATTACGGATACACATTACAGTTTGAATTCAGAAACCACTGTACGCCACATACGCATTTTGTGAAAGGACCCCCCTCCCCATTGCGTTATCGACATGCAATACTCATCGCTTTGCGATTCACGGGCCCGCACTGATGGCGTTTTATTCGTGATTGCACGCTTACACAAGTGGGAATGGATTCAAATCTTCTGCAAGTTGAAGGCCACTGTCAGATGCAACAGCGTGTGTGTAGTGGCAGTCACTGATGCAGCAGCCGGAATAGAAGGGCCAAGAACAAAAGGACCACGAGGCTTCGGAGCACTGATTAGCATGCGAGCAGACTAAAGGCCCCTCGCCAGGCCACTTAGAAAATTTTGGTTATATGCTGGAAGTTGTTACGTACCCTCTAGGGAGTGTTCTAACGCAAGAATTTTTCATATTGGTTCATTAATAGCCTAGATAGAAATATTTCAGTCCACGAACCAACGATTTCAGGAGGTGAGCATCACCACCAACATAAACACACTCTCCACTTGCTCCATCTAGCCTCTGCAAGTGAAATACCTTCCCTGCGTTCTCCGATAGCGGAGCTGAAGGATCGTGTGATGCATACGTCACGAGCCCCGCCCTCTTTTTTTTTCTCTCTCTCTCTCTCACTTTCTTGCTGTGCGGCGTACTTCCGCTCACGGTTGCTCGAGCTGTTGATGTTTGCCTCGTTTCGCGTAGCGCACGAATTTGCGCGCTGTGCACAGAAAACCTGACTGGCGGTATAAGTCAGTGCTACACGAACACTGAGGCATACACAAGTGGATCACAGAGCACGATCACGCGCTGGAGCATGGTAGAAAATGACAGTTTCATTGTCTACGCTCGCGACTGCACGACGTGGGAACAAGCAGACTAAATCTCTCATAACCACATTCATGCATGATTTGCTGTACAATTGTGCTGATGGCGGCACAGCGTGTATCCATACAGGCTGGTGTGCTTCCACGTTGCACCCATTGCTACCTTGAATAAAAACACCCAAGTGCTTCCATGCAAGTGAGTTGCACTGCTACCTTACATCGGAGCTATACGGGCTTTTAAGTGTTTGGAGTTGCGATCAGTGTACTGTACTTTTAAAAAGCATATGGAGTCGAAAATTATTTCGCATTTCTACATAAAGCCATCTGGCTTCAAAATTTAATTTACTGCTCATATTTTGTCACCTTGAAATTGTTTTGCTCAAATGATGTTTGTTTTTTAAATGTTTTTATTAGAAAGTTTGTTTGCTGATTTCAGCAATGACTTCTTTGACTTGCCACCCCAAGCCGTGCGAGCCACCATGGAATACTTGAAACCTGCGACTTCTGTAAGCATGCCTCCTTGATATTCAATTCATTGCACAAGAGTTACCACTGTCTAGCTGTATGTAAACTCCACAGTGGTTTTATGGATGACCTGCTTTGACAGTTTCATTGATTGCTCTATATATCGTAAATATTATTGCAATTTATTTAGGAGTAATGACGATTAAATACTTTTGTGCACTGCAGTAATGCTCACTGCAAGCTGAAATAAAATGGTAATTTAGGAACAATATACATGCATACATCCATGCCTACTGTAGTGTACAGAGATTAGTTTCTGAAACTTCCTTCAGTATCCACTGAGGTAGTATGCACTAGTGTTCATATATCATTTTGATATGTTGCTCTCTGAGTGGGAATGGATGTATATCTGAGAAGGAAGGTTAGAGCTCAACGAAAATGCCATGGTTGCATGACTACAGTCAAATGCACTTAACAGTCTCACTATGTCTCCTTGTCAGGGTCAGAAATTTCGTTATCACTGTGCTAAGTTCAAGTACAATGGACTACTGATATAACGACCATCTTTAGCAGATATATTGTGCTTGATATACGTGGGTGTAACTGTATAATACAGATGCAAACATTTGTAGTGTGATGAAGGTAATGAAGATGCCTTTTTTGTGAAACTGCAATGATGAGACTGGTGAAGCCCTCCCATGGGTGAACTGATCACTGCGCGACACTTGAGTGTGTTGATCTGTGCTAGCAGCCACAGCAGGCTTCATTAATCTAATCTTTGAGCAGCATCTGTGTGCTGGTGTCATGTTACATGCCCTAATGCTTCTTCTTGATTGACTCCCTCCCCGAGAGAGTGCTAAGTGTCTGTCACACAAGGTGTATAGCGCCCGGGAAATCCAGGAAATGTCAGGGAAATTATTAACAGCTGATTGAGTCGGGGAAAATTAGAGCACTAGAAACAGGAGCATTTCCCAGAGATTGGAAGACTGCTTATGTTGTGCCTGTCTTCAAGAGCGGTTTGCAGTCATCTGTGTGTAATTATAGGCCCATCTCCTTTATTCCATATCCTCCAAAACATTTGTGCACATTTATAGCACTATATTGAAGCACTTGTAGTCAAAAACCTTTCTGCCCAGCACAACAAATTTTCAAAAGGGCATTTCCTGTACTGCTCAATTAGTTGAGGTCTATGATGACCTAGCAGGAACCAGCTGAAAATATGGTACAGACTGATGCGGTGTTTTTATATTACCGAAGAGCGTATAAATACTGTCTCTCATGAGTCATTCCTGTGTAAAATGAGAGCTCTAGAGATTGATGATAGTGTCATAAATGTTATTGTCGATTACCTTAGAGTTAGAAAACAATGTGTTATTGGCAGTAAAAAATAAATATTTGCTGAGGGGTTACTTCAAGTATGCTCCAGGGCTCACTGCTAGGGCCACTTATTTCTAACCTGTGTGAATGTTATTTCTTCAAATGTTTCCTGCAACATGAGGTTGTTTGCAGACGACTGCGTGGACTATAGAGCAATTCGCAAAAGACGCAGTGTTCCAGCAGGATCTTTACAGTCAAACCTCATTGATACGTAGTCGGCTGGCAAAAGCGTTTAGGTACGTTACGTACTAAATGATGTACGAATTAACCACCAATGCCAGTTGAGCGGCTACTTATCGGCCGGACTACGTCACGACGCTCTCAAACACACGCACTCAGACAGGCTTTATTTGCGGGTAGGCAGCAAAAAAATCGGTAATCTTCACTTGCCGCTGTGGCGGCCTTGCTGCAATGACAGCATCTTCGAACTGGATAAGGCCCCGAGCCAGTTTGTCCATGAGGCCCCGCTTACTAACTAAATTAACAAGCACGGTGTAGCGCGCGCACAGGTAAACATGAACACGTTTTACTCGATGACCACGAAAATTCGCTCACAAAACGTTGGAGTGAGGAGGCACGGCAGCAGCAATGAGCGTGCCACACGTCTCTCGTTTCAACGCGAACTAGACGTCGAAAGCATGGCGCAAACTAAGCTACCGGCACAAGTTGCACTTTGTCTGCAGATCGCTTTGAAAATGAGGTCCGTGTGGGCGCGCACTTTTTCCATGTCGCAGATCGCTTTCAAGATACGGTGGCTGCCGCCGAAGTTTGGCCAAAGGAAACCCCATCTCTCCCCTCCCCCGCTGTGTTTCGTGCGCGACAGAAGCGTGCTTCACCCCTCCTTCCTCCCTCGCGCGTGCGAGATTGAGTCGGCTGTCCCTCGCAAGCTTTCACTCGCACACACAGCGTACGGTGCGCGGCGACGATGTTGCCGTCGGTAGCAGCTGTATGAGCAGGGGAACATGCATGGTGGCCATGTTTTAAGATCACTATCGCTGGCGACTGTCGTCTGGGCGTCGCAACTCAAGAATCGAACGTCTGCACACATGAGATTTTTCCGATTTTGTGCCTGTGTGCGTAGAACAAGAAAGAAAAATAGTACGCAGTAACCGTTTGGAGGGCAATGAACAACTACGGCTTAAGCGGTCTGCCAATATATGGGGTTCAATGGGGGCTGGGTGAGAGAATCTTTACGACTACGTTTAAACCGCAATTACACATTAAACGGATACGTATTAACGAGGTTTGGCTGTACAATATCTGCTCGTTGAGTGAAGGAAACTGGCCTTAAATACTAACAAATGCTACCATATGAACTTATCTAAATCGAAGCATTTAATCAATACTAACTGCAAAATACGAGGTGTGTTCAAAAAGAAACCGAACTTTTGAAATAGCGCACCAACCGGCAGAGGGAGCGTGCTGCAGCTACTGAGCGCATGTAGCGGCAGGTTTAGACAACAAACTGCCCTTTGCCGCGTTTCACTCTGACCATTAGTTGGCGAGCTACAGCTGCTGAAGTGAGCACATGAACAAGCTGTTCTTCGGATTGGTGCCAAAGTGACAATGAAGGAATTGGATGAACAGCGTGTGTGTGTTAAGTTCTGCTACAAACTTGGGAAAACTTTCATAGAGACATTTCAGTTGCGTAGCCAAGCATACGGGGAGGACTGTATGAGTCGCACGCAGTGCTATGATTGGTTCGAGCGTTTTGAAGATGGAAGAATGTCGGTCGGTGACGATCCCAAGCCTGGACGACCTTCCACATCCACAGATGATGACCCCGTCGAGAGAGTTCGAACTGTGATTCGTTGAAATCGTCATTTGACTGTTCGAGAAGTCAATGACGAAGTGGGTATCAGCGTAGGATCATGTCATGAAATTTTGAGTGACAAACTTGGGATGCGTCGTGTCAGTGCAAAATTCGTGCCGCGTTTGTTGACTGACGAACAGAAGCAGACCCATGTTGAAATCAGCCAGGAACTGCTCGCCGCTGCCAATGACGATGAAAACTTTGTTAACAACATCATAAAAGGTGATGAGACATGGGTTTATTGCTATGATGTTGAAACGAAAGTGCAGTCATCGCAGTGGGTGACCAAATGTTCTCCTTGTCCAAAAAAAGCGCACATGAGTCGGTCAAAAATGAAGGTGGTGTTGGTTGTGTTTTTTGAGCGCAAAGGCATTGTCCATCAGGAATTTGTGCCACATGGTCAGACGGTAAACAAAGAAGTTAATGAGAGCAGCATTCCGGGCAAGTTGGTAGTCCATTACTAAAGTATTATTGCGCAACAAAAGGACATGGACGGCAGAGAAGAACACACACACCAAGTGGAAACTTTCAACTAAATTTATTGTGCCACTGAATCAGTTTATATGTGTAAAGCAGTATAGACTGCGCATGCGTTTACATGAACTAAAAGGATTTCGTATTCGTGTAACATAGTTACGAGTCAAGGGATGCCACCTCCAAGAAACTTAGTTCTTTTTCTGTGAGAGCCAGTGAAGGGAAACTAACACACTTATCACCCAATTTCGCAATCATCTGCGCTTCAGTTATTTCACGGATAAGCTGCGTCCTGCCACGGGACACAATCGTGCACTCGTCCTCGATAGGTTTGCAGCCGTGATCGCGACAATGAATCGCCAAGAACCCACCTGTGCCATTTTTTTCATTATTGCGGTGTTCGCGGAGCCGATCATTGAGGCAACGCCCAGTTTGCCCGATGTATTGCTTCCCACACGAAAGCGGGAGATTGTACACCACGCGGTGAGCACACTCGACGAACTTTTTTCGGTAATGCTTAGTGGACTTATCAGGGGGGACGGCATTTGGCTCCGTCAACTTGCAAAGCTTGCCGAGCTTGTTGGGAGCAGAAAAAACCACTCTTACATTTGCCCTTTGGGCCATCTTTTTTGAGTGATGGGATATCCTGTGCATGTAGGGTACAACACTTACTTTGGGCCGTTTGCCGGGAGAGACATCGGCAGCAGGTTTTGGCGTGCTGGGTCGCGCTTCTCGTAAAATGCATTCCGCGACAGACACCTGCATCAGCTTGGGATATCCAGCCAAGGACAAACGTCGAGTTTGCTTCTCAAAACTTGCGTCCACTACATGGCAGCAAGGTTTGCTAAGGGCATTCTTGAAGCACAAACTGATAATAGCCCACTTAACAAGCTTATAATGTGCAGACGTATATGGCAGAAGTGGCTTAATTGTTTGCTCCCGGCTCATACGACCAACACAAGTGGCTATCCTGAAAGCTCAGGCGAAGATCAAGAAAGTGAATAGACCTCTCCCCGGGAACTCATGAGTAGTTTGAAGGGGAACTAAGCACTTTTGAAACGTTTCTAACGCTTTCTTTGTTTCCAGAATGAAGGCATCAAAAGAGCAGTCAATAAAAAATTAGAAAGTCATCAACATATCTAAATATCTTAAAAACTGCAGTGCCTTGCACTTGTAATGAAATGTCATGGTCTAAAAAGGATAAAAATAGGTCACTAAGAATGGGAGCAATGCAGGAGCCGATACAAACTCCACTCTTCTGAAAAAAACATTCGTTATCCCAAGTGAGGTACGCTGTAAAAATGTTTACACCCTTGAGGGTGTTTGCTTGTCACACGGGTAACACCCCTACTGTTAGGGCCTTACAAACAATCTATAAAGGACGACAACGGAGCTCTAACTGGACGTGCGATGACAAAAGACGTAGTTGAAAACTATGTAATCATTCTGACAGCCATGGGCGCACAGAAGTATCCGACGGGAGAATTTCCCGTCGGATACTTTACTTAATGCACTTTTTTATGTCGCCTGTAACAGCTGTCATCATTTTTTACTTGCAAGAAAAAGTCGGCAAACAAGACGCCATCATTGGTTCCCAACAAGCTCTGCTCCCAACAAGCTTGGCAAGCTTTGCAAGTTGACGGAGCCAAATGCCGTCCCCCCCCCCCCCCCCGATAAGTGCACTAAGCATCACTGAAAAAAGTTCATCGAGTGTGCTCACCGCGTGGTATACAATCTCCCGCTTTCAGGTGGGAAGCAATACATCGGGCAAACTGGGCGTTGCCTCAATGATCGGCTCCGCGAACACCGCAATAATGTAAAAAATGGCACCGGTGGGTTCTTGGCGATTCATTGTCGCGATCACGGCTGCAAACCTATCGAGGACGAGTGCACGATTGTGTCCCATGGTAGGACGCAGCTTATCTGTGAAATAACTGAAGCGCAGCTGATTGCGAAATTTGGTGATAAGTGTGTTAGTTTCCCTTCACTGGCTCTCACAGAAAAAGAATCAAGTTTCTTGGAGGTGGCATTACTTGACTCGTAACTATGTTACACGAATACGCAATCCTTTTAGTTCATGTAAGCGCATGCGCAGTCTATACTGCTTCACACATAAACTGATTCAGTGGCACAATAAATTTATTTGAAAGTTTGCGCTTGGTGTGTGTGTTCTTCTCTGCCAACCATGTCCTTTTGTTCCGCAATAATACTTTAGTAAACAAAGAACTTTACCAGGGAATCCTATCACATTTGAGAGATTCTGTGTGCAGTAAGAGGCCTGAATTGTGGGAAAATCAGGCTTGGATGTTGCATCATGACAATGCCCCGCTCACGCGTCGCTCCTTGTCCGCAGTTACTTAGTGAAACATCACACTCCTGTTGTGCCCCACCCACCATATTCTCTGGACCTAGCCCCAGCAGACTTTTTTCTATTCCCCAAGCTGAAAACCACCTTGAAAGGACGTCGTTTCTGAACCGTAGAGGAGATCCAGAACAATTCTAGAAGATACACCATTCCAGAATGTGCGCTCCAGGAGGCTTTCCAAAAATGGAAGAAAAGACGGGAAGAGTGCATTGCCAGTAGAGGGGACCACTTTAAAGGGGACAACACTTAAAATGTTGTACCATAAGCAGTAAAAGTGTTATAGCCAAAGTTCGGTTTCTTTTTTAACACACCTCGTAGGTCAAAGTACACTTAGAAAAAGATTTGAGGTTAAATACCTGGGGGTAATGTTTTTGGAGGGCTTGACTTTTAGCGAGCACATTGACATGATTGTGAATAAAACCAGGAAAATACTAAACCTTGTCAAAACAATTAAAAATGCCCCTCGGGACCTGAGAGAAGCAGCACGCTGTTCTTTTATCAGATCCCACCTGGAATACGCAAATGCTGTATGGGATCCTTACCAACAATGCTACATAGATAAGCTTGAAGGTTTACTAAACTGTGCCACCAGATTTATAGTGAAAAAGTACTCATGTAAAATAAGTGTAACAACAATAAAAGAACAGCATTGGAATTGGGCCACTCCATACGAAAAGGATAAAGTCCAGACTAAGCTTTTACATTCGAGGAGGTTGCATAATCTCGAGTTTCGGCGACGTGTTGAAGGCGAGAGGCAGGCGAAGCATTCGCTCACCACTGCAAGCCACTGTTTCAGCCGCAGGGAGCCGCAGGGAATGGTGGCTTCACTTTATACCATCAATTTGAAGATACCGTTGACACGGCATGGAAACGTATCTTTTGTCGTCAACTCTCAAATCATCAAAATGAATTTATTTCTCCTTAAAATTTTCTCTTTCCGATTGCTTGATTATTCAAAACTTTTTGCGGCGCAGTCTTATACTGCGGTAAACATTGCATGCAAGGCAATAAAGTGTCTTGTATACGCTCCAAAATGACAAACAGGTCATGTAGTGAAACATTGTGTGTTGTGGTGAAACATGTTGATAGCTTCAGAGGTGAACCTGGCACATCGGGTCACCGCCAATGATGAGCCTAAAGTTCTACTCAACCACAAAGCCATTTACCAATTTTGTTGATGCCACGTAGTGCCAGCCTATTTGGAAATAATACCACATTGCTATTACAGACAGGTATTAGTGTAGCAAATGAAGTTGGTTGTGCTCAAGGGCAGATTTAGGGTAGCCTTGATGTGGGGGAGGGGGGGTTATCGGAACGATCGAGGAAAGGTGTTTACTAACTGCACATTCAGTTTTTTTTTTTCAATGCTTAAGTGCCGTTATGCTTTGTGTTTTGTGGGGGGTGCACCAGGGCTCAACCGGGGCACTGGATCAACCAGCAGTTGGGCTGTTTTATGTGCAGTGCAACAGCATGTGGAGGGACTAGCTAGATGGTCAGGCAGGGCATAACGCTGAGGTGAAGTGCAGGGTTGCCATGACTGCTGTGGTAATGCATTTTATTACATTGTAGAAAGCTGCATTTAGTAATGTCATTATTGGGCATATATGTGGAACGGAATCTGCCGCGATAAAGGAGCTTTTGCTGCGCATCTGTCTTGTAGATTTTGCAAAGGGCTCATTGTCTCCAAGAAATGCCTGTCTACAGCATGAATTTCTGTCGTAAGTGTGGAGTGCTCAATTAAAAAAATGGGACACGAAAAACTATGTGCAGTATGTGTAGTGAAAGCTGTGTGTCGCATCAGCCAGCTGGGAATCTGAACTGGCGGTACGAGTTGGATAAAAGTCGAGGGTTTGCCCATTTACTGTCGCAACAACCCTGGTGACATTCAACCAGCGTCATGCACAACAAGACTAGTGAGGAGCAGTAAGCGAGAGATGGAATTGATTGGCATTCTAGGTTGGCCCATGCAACCGTGGACGTCGGTGTGCTACATCGAGTTAGGCGCAGCATAGCCGATGCAATATTACTGCATCTGCTGCCCATAACAAAGTGCCAGCTATCACTTTTCACATGCCTTCATGCCTGCCCGATACTCGGAACTGGTGTGACAATGGCTGCTTCTGTGTGTGGCAGACACACACGAGGTCATCGAATACACCTGACGCATATATTGCCACTGCTGCAGTAGTTTTAATCTTTGCTTGAAGGACACTAGTGACATCATGTGCAAGTCTTGTGGTACTACACAGGATGTGCAGGACTCTGAGGGTCTGTTGCCCTACAAACCTTTATTTGAAACGCAAACCCAAGTTAAATTTTGACTTGTATATTTGTTTTCAGTAGTGGGAATGCTGCACCATCTGTTCTGTTCAGTTAAAGGGTCACTAAAGGCAAATAGTAAGTCAACGTGCACTGTTAAAATGCCATTGCAAAAACCTCACAGCGCTTGTTTCATGCCAAGAAAAGACTTAGTTAAGATAAAATCGCGTCTGAATGGTCGGCATACCTCTAGCGTGATTCAAATCACCCAACCTCAAGCGAGGAGTGATGACATTGTATACGCCATCACCGCCCTTTACTGCCGTCGGTGAGTAAAAGAGTGCCCAACAGCCAGTGCTACGGTTTCTTGCAGGACACACAAAAGTGCGGCGAGAAATAATCAAGCCAAGACATAGCCAACAGTGCAAAAGAGGAAGGGAATGTGCACATCGAGTCATAAACACGATTTTCAACGCTTGTCACAATGGCCTCGTTCTCTGCTATTTGCAGTTTGTGTGAGCTACATAAGCCAGAAAAACCAGCGCAGCATTATGCGTTAATGATACTACTAAAACACAAAAGCGTGGGCAGCACAGTAGTAGTAGTAGTAGTAGTAAAACTTTCTTATATTCAGAAACCGGACAGGCTCCTACCCCAGTCCTCAGAGGGGGTAGGGGCTTAAAGACGAAGTTTGTCCAGCAGGGTGGTGCCCCTATTCCAAGGCCCCACTAGCACGGGCCTTCCGCTCAGCTTCTTGGATCAGTCGTAGCTGATCTTCCAGGGCCGGGCTAGACAGCAGCGCCTCCCATTCGTTCCATGTGCCGTTTGTTTCGTGTTCTTCTCCGTGTTCTGCACACTCCCACGTGATGTGAAAGAGTGTTGGTGTTGCTCCACACCACGGGCATATGTCTCTGTATGCCGTGGGGTAGATCAGGTGGAGTGTGTGCAAATTTATGTAGGTGTTCGTCTGTAATCTTCGCAACACGGTTGCCTCAGCAGCGCTGAGTTTACCATGCGGGGGTGGATAGATCTTTCTATTTTCTCTGAAGTATTTCAGAATTGTTGCAAAGCAAGGGTCTAGGGGTGTAGGGCCCTCTATTGCAGAGTCTGGGGCGGCACGGTAATTTGTAAAGCCTCGAGCCGCCTCGAGCCGCCTCGTCCGCATGCAGGTTCCCGGTGACGCCCTCGTGCCCCAATGCCCAGGTCACAGTTTGGGTGTATTGAACCGTGGGGTCCCATCCAGTCCCGACAAGTATTCGGAGCGCCTGTGCTCCAACTTTACCCCTTAGATAGTTTCTGCAAGCTTTCTGTGAGTCTGTGATTATTGTTAGTGGAGCTTTTCGCGTCCAGCCCTCTTTTATTGCGAGCGCTATTGCAACCTCTTCTGCTGCGTAGAAGCGCGATCTATTGAAGCGCAGGCTGTAATTTTCCCTCTACGGTCTGTGACCACTGCCACCGTGTTCCTTGCATCTGTCTGATAAGGCGCAGCGTCTGTGAATCTTGCCGTATTCCTGTATTTTGTCATTTTTTTATGTATTGTGCCCTAGCCGTTCTTCTCCCAGCATGCAGGGTAGGATCCATGTTATTTGGTATGGGGGATACCGTGTACCATTCTCTAAGTTCGTTGGGTATCTCATTAGTTTCTTGATGTTTTTGTATTAGTGTATCACGCCCTAACTTGCTTAAGAATTCTCTGCCTGTTGGAGTCTGGAGCAGGCGATTTTCTTGTGTTCGTAGCTGTGCTTCAGTTAATTCTTCAATCGTGTTGTGTAGACCAAGCGCCAGTAGCTTGTCGTTTGAAGTATTCTAAGGTAATCTTAGAGCAGTCTTGTAGGCCATTCTTATTATTTGGTTTCCTTTTTCTTTCTCTTCCCTGTTCATATTATGATAGGGGAGTGATTATGTGATGCGACTGACGACGAGACTTCTTACTAGTCGGAGGGTATCTTGTTCTCGCATCCCCGTACGATTGTTTGTTATACGGGTGATCATGCGTGAGATCGGTTGCACTGCTGATTTGAGGGTATTTAGTGTATGCAGGCATCTCTGATTAGCTTGCAGCCACATACCAAGTATTCTTGTGGTATCTTTCTCTTGAATGATTTTTCCTTCTAGCTTGACTTGCAGCTTTAGACTCCGGTCTGTCCTTAGTGATTTTCTCTTTGTAAAGGGGTAAGTTCCGACTTTTCCGATGAGCATTGGAGTCCCCGTAGTCTCGTGTACCCTTCTATGGTGCTAGCTGCCTGTTTTAGTCTATAGTCTTTCTCCGCTAGGCTACCTGTAGTTGTCCATACGGTTATGTCGTCAGCACAGATTCAAGCTAGGCTACCTATAGTTGTCCATACGGTTATGTCGTCAGCACAGATTCAAGCAATAGTGAAACCTTTCAACCTGCATCATTGTCAAGGGCAAGAATAATAAGTTCTTTTTTCTAAAAATTGAATAGAAGTGTCACTTTAGCTTGCCTTTAGTGTCTCTTTAAAGCTGCTATATTCATGCTACAATTGAGAAAAATTGTGCCAAAGCTGCGCCAAGAAAAGCTGCAGTCAATGCAGTTAATGGGAGGATATGCAGTGATTTTTGTCATTGCATCTCTTCTTACCATTTATATGCTAAAGGGTCACAGCTGACATGTTTATAAGTTGATTTCTGTACATAGGGATATATATTGTCACTTATCTGTTTCGATTAAAAGGGCGAGAATTTGCACTTTATGACTACAGTTGCCAACTGATCCAGTAAATGCCTGCTTTTTTGGACCTGCTAGATTGTTTGGGCACCCCAGCAGCACCATCGCCTACTCCATAGAGTAGACATGAATGCATGTCGTTGGTGAGGCAATTTCTCAACCTTCCGCATGCCATTTGGGCACTAGAAAAAGATTTTGTCAACATAGGCCTAGCGTTGTAGTATGACAATGGCAAAAATTTGTCACTGCCTGTGAGCAGCAAGCATTGCGAGAAAATTGGTGTTATTATAGTCGCTTTAGTTTAGTATCAACAGCAGTTGAGCCTGAGATCGAGCTTGCTGACAGCTGATGCGTATCTGTGGGCAACCATCCAGGAACTACCAAGTCCACCTATTATCAAAGTTGATATTGCTGGGTTTTCTTTCATTTTTGAGACTGCACAACTATATGGACAGTCCCCTCTTTTTGAAAATTGGTAGACAGCTATACGAAGTAAGGATGGTAGTTTTATTGGCAGTGTAAGCATGTAAAATTTCTCAAACTAAATTAACAAGCATGGTGTCACGCGTGCACATGTAAATATGACCATATCTCACTCGATGACCGCGAAAACTCACTGTCAAAACGCTGGAGTGAGGTAGCGTGGCAGCAGCAGCGAGCGAATTGGCCTTCGTGCTTCCTCGCTTCAACAGGAACTAAGCGGCGAAAACACTGCACACACGAAGCCATCAGCACTCGCACTCTGTCCCCATCGCAGATCGCTTTCAAGATGGGGCCCGCGCGGCCGCGCCGTACCCAGCGGCCGCCTGGGTAGAACATCCTTCACCTCCCCTCCCCCAGTGCCTTACGCGCGGTGGAAGACGGCGCACTTTCTTCCCGCTTTCCTCCTTCGCACGCACGAGATTGAGGGATTAAGCCGTTATCGTCGGCTCACCCTCGCACGCTTTTTCTCGCATGTACACCATACTGCACGCGGCGACGAAGTTATCGCCCATGGACTTTATACATAACGTCACGGCAACACTGGAGACAGAAATACGCCTGGATTGTGCATTTAATTGCTATCACAATAAAAGCAGATTGGAATTGCTTTATGTTATACCACCCCAGGGTTGATTGCGGCTCTCTCTGTCTGCGGTGACATATGGTGACCCAGAAATTGTTACAGCGGCGATTGGACCGCCTGATTTGAGAACATTTTCTGCTATCGTAAGCGGCGGTACAGGAATATATAGTTCGATTGTAGTGCCACCGATGTTTTTGGCTTTACTAAAAAGCATGCGCTGTGTCACCACTTAGCCCACTCTTCCGTATTCTAGTACGCTTTAGCTACAAAGCGCGCTTCTTCTATGTGCTTCGTGTTGGTTTATTCTGTGTTTCGTTGTGGTTTCGAAGTGTGCTGCCACATTCAATTATTCCACCAAAATTCAGATTGGCCTGCTCCAAACTGCTTCAAAATGAAATTTTGTCTGCTCCAAATTGCTTCAAAATGAAATTTAGTCTGCTCCAAGCTGCTCCAAAACGCAATTTTACTTGCTCCAAATATTGCTCCAAAATGACTTTGGGCAGTCCCACCCCTGATTAGGTGTATAAGTGCTCTTACTGTGATAGGAGACAGCGGATGCACACGTGTATAATTAAGGAATACATATTGCGTCCCGTGACAATTGTCCCTTCCCTCTCAGGGTGTGCTTTACCGCGTAAAATTGCTGTATTGAGGCAGAGCTGACGTTCGGGAATCGGCATTATGCAACGCGTCGTGCTTTCCGAGCTTCGAAGCTGTTGGCGGGGATTACAAAGGCGGAGTCAGCGCCATTGGTGACAGTGGTGAATTCTTTCAATAAAAAACACAGCACCGAACAGCAAGAAACTCGGTAGCGTAACGTCGAAGCAGGAAGGCGTAGCGTTGCCGCGGTGGTAGCTAGCTGCGGCTGCCAACGGATCAGCACGCGAGAGTGCTTGTTTGAGTCAGTGAGATAATCAAAATGGCGGCGGTCCTGGCTTCGATAACGCCATTTCGGACCTGTGCTCATGGCAAAAAGTTAGGAAAATCTGACGGCAAAGGTTTTCTGCGTCCAAAATTTCAGACGTTCGTATACATTGACTCTGTGGGGTACATGGCGGTGACGCAAAGGCGTCTGATTTATCAGTCATGTTCAAAAGATCAGTCATTGCCCGTACTCTGCAGCATAAGCAAGAAGTGAGTACAAATTATTCTTGTTCGCTCAAGGCAAGTTGATGGTCAGTTTGTGCACGCCCGCATGCCTGGTATTTCAACATGATCGACCGATTGTGACTGCACGTTATCAATGTGTCAAAATAAAGTCATATTGAGAAGCGAATTAGTAGCTTGCATTGAACAGTCAAATGTTTCCAGGACCCGAGCAAATGTGAATTTCTGCTCTGTTAAAGCATGGTGCTTCTAATTTAATGGATAACTCTGTACATTGCAAAGGCAACTGCACACGGCATCTTTGAATTTACCTGTTACGGTTATATGCCAAGGCTTCTTGGAAATTCAGCTTTTTTTTTTTTTTGCAAATTCCATGTCCCATGAACTTCTGTGGCTGACTGTACATATCACTGACGATGTATATTTAAAAAATTTTTTTGAAATTTCCAGCATCCCATTCCAAGACTGTTTAGGGATAAATAAAAATTATAATCTTGTAATTTCGAACTAAGCCAGAATTAAATGCTTAATGTGAATGTCTTCAAGCAAGAATCTCAAAAATGATAATCTTGTAATTTCGAACTAAACAGAATTAAATGCTTAATGTGAATGTCTTCAAGCAGGAATGTCAAAGTTACTAGATTGAGAAGCATTATTTGGTGTGTAGTTAATGAAAACGCTTCTGTGTTTGGATAGTCCATGCAGAAAGTTGTATGCAACCCCTTAGGTATGCCTTAATTCTTTATTCCAAATCTCAAAGTGTTCATGGTAAGGCTAGACGGTACCTTTCAAGGAATTTGGTGTGGTCTATGCAGTGGTGGGAATGCTGCTCCAATCTGCTTCACAGCGCATGCTGCCGTGAAGCCGCACATCAAGGCAAGGTTCTCCGCCATTCAAAGTTTCGTTATCTCCTAGGGAACCCTACCCTCTCCCCACTCTTGCGTGTTGAAGCTCCCTTCTTTCCTCCTTCATGGTTGCCAATTCTCCTCCTCTTTACGGGTTACCATTTTCTGTTAATAGTTAGCGAAGTGCACTCGGGGATAGTGATAGGACACGAGGCTCCAGTGAATTGGAACTCTGATTGCGATGACCTGTGCTTAACGGCCATTTTTTACAGCACAGCAGAATGTGAAGATTATCAGGATCGCCAAAGAGAGCCACTGACCGATGATGCAACATGGACGAGTCATTCATGGTTGAATGGAAACTGTTTTTGCAAAGATATGAGAGTTGTTGTATGAAGTTATTTGCGCAAGTTATATGCATGAATTTTTTTTCCTGCCTGTATTGAGGGTGCGGGTTATAGGCAGTGGTGGGTAATGCGCATAAAATATGGTAAGCGTCATTTCCGGGTTTTGTAGTTTAGGGTGTTGTGGGGCATAGTTGTTCTTCTTGGCCAATTCCACATTGTTACCATGTCCCGCATTTGTACTGAGTGGCCTTGGTAGGAGAGGTGTCGACGGCTATGTCATGACACTCAGCAAACTGAAACCTGCTCAAACCTACTCCCTTTGATGTTATTGGCTGTTTTGCTGTGATGTGTTTATATGTGTGTGCTTGTAATGCAGCGGAATTGTAGTGCGCCCATTTTACTGGTTAAATCTGACTTTAGGCCTAATATAAGATTGCTCGAACAGCCGTCCTGCCTACTATGTGACTGTATTGCCACAAGTTCTTTGTGCCTTTTTGTGGCTTACTTTACTGCTTGGGGACGGGTGGTATTTATTGTTCCGACTGTGCAGGTTAACTCAATGAGGCTGCGTGATAGTTGTAATTCGTTCGGCTAAGTGGCACCTAAACGGATTATCTTCCACGAGAATAGTTGCTATGATGTGCGCTGGTACTCCAGAACCATTGTCGATGCGCATGAGTAGTGTCCGGCTGATAGCCATTCAGAATCAGTCATTGTTGACTGCTACGGAATCTGCTCCTAAAACGCTCTTGACCATTCCCACTACTGTCTCTGTTACCAATATTCATAATATAATGAGAGCATGTATGTTTCAGTTTCTTGACCACACATCACTTCATTTTGTGGCCCGCCGTCGTTGCTTGGTAGCTTTGGCGTTATGCTGCTAAGCACAAAGTTGAGATCAAATCCCGGCTGCGGCGAAATACAAATACACCCTGTGCTGTGCATTGGGTGCACGTTCTTGGTTATTGCCACTACGGTCTATGATACCAATATTCATAATACACGGCTAGCATAAATGATTCATACGTTTTGAAAAGGCTATATTTTCAAAAGTATTCCACGTACACACATGAGATATATATATATGAAAAGAATCACTAACTCACCAAATTTATACACCCTCTACAAATGTTCGGTAGGTTCCCCTTTGGTGATACGACACATGTCCAGGCAATAATCGAGCTCATGCCATACATTTTGCAACATAGTCCTGTCAATTGTCTACACTGCAGCACTGATGCGTTCTTTGAGCTCGACTAAGAATTGCAGTAGTGGGGGTACGTAAACAAGGTCCTTAACGTACCCTCGCAGGAAGAATTTGCAGGGAGTTAAATCAGGTGTTCTTGGAGGCCAGGGGAACAAAGCTAGGTCACTCCAGCGCCCTCTCCAGCGATGCGGAAGTTCATCGTTTAGATAGTCACGAACTGGGATGTGCCAATGAGGGGGTGCCCCGTCTTTTTGGAAGACAAAATACACAAAATACAAACTTGGTGAGTATGTGGTTCTTTTCATATATCTTTTGGGTCTGTACATGTAATACTTTTGAAAATAGTCTTTTCAAAATGAATGAATCATTTATGATAGCCCTGTATAATGAGTGCATGTATGTTTCAGGTTTCTTGACCACACATCACTTTATTTTGTGGCCCGCCATCGTCGCTTAGTAGCTTTGGCATTATGCTGCTAAGCACGAAGTTGTGAGAATAATTTTGACCACCAGGGAATCTTTAACATGCCCTCAAAGCATGGGACACAGGTGTCCTTGCATTTCACCCCCATCGAAATGCAGCCTTCTCGGCCAGGGTTTGATCCCGCGACCTCGTACCTAGCAGGGGAACACCAAGGAACCCATGTGGTCGAAATTAATCTGGAGTCCTCCACTATATGGCGTGCCTCATAAATCGCGGTTTTGGCATGTAGCACCCCAGAATTACTTCATTCATTCATTTTGATTTTCTTTCTTTTTCTGTATTCAGTGTCTTAGCTACTGAAATTTTGTAAACTTAGGTATTTTATGTTTTATGTTTTTTTTTTCTTCCTTTTTTCTTTTCAATTTCAGGAAGGCTGGACTCGTGAAGCAAAAGCTGCCTTTGTCGACTTAGTCAGCGGCGACGAAACCATCGTGTGCAGTGTGTTGAAGGTTAGGTTATACCTGAAATGTTTATTGTGGGTCTTCATGCTTTTGTAGAGTGTGCAATTGGAACATCCTGACTGTTTCCTTCCCTCCTCCCCCTTCTTTGTTTTTAATTGTTTGGGACGAAATAACAGTCACTTAAGCTTTGTAAAACATTGTGAATAGCAATCAAATGCCTATATATTAACCCTTTGAAGGTCCTCTCTACTTGTTCTTTTTTTTAGAACCTGCATCCCCACAGAGTCACATTTTCAAAATAGGTTTGTTTTCAATTAACTTATTTCAAGAAAAATTTTAGGCAACGTTAAAGTGACAAAAGACCCACCGCGGTGGCTTAGCGGCTATGGTGTTAACGCTGCTAGGCATGAGGTTTCGGGATCAAATCCTGGCCGAAGCGGCCGTATTTCGATGGGGGCGAAATGCAAAAACGCCTCTGTCCCGTGCTTTGGGTGCACGTTAAAGATCCTCTTGTGGTGAAAATTAATACAGAGTCCCCCACTACGGCGTGCCTCATAATCAAATCGTGGTTTTGGCACGTGAAACCCGCGAATTAATTCAAAGTAACAAAAGCAGCTAGAATACATTTTTTTACAGGGGTAATAAAATTAACACAACTTATTTTTATGTTTTAAGTAAGTGTGACACAACCAGGGCTCGTACTTTGTAATGCTGCGTTTAATTTTCTATTCTCGGCATTTGTCATGCCGAAGGGCTGGCCCAGCAAAGACAGTAGTGCGGCAGCATTCGAGCCACATCTGAACCAATGACAAAAGGCTAGAGAATGGAATAGAGACTACAGCCCTAGGGATGTGTGGCCAATAGCCAAAGCGAGGCATGCTATGCGAGCACCTGCTTGCAAATTCCTGCATGCAAACTCGGAGATCTGCACCTATAAAAAAAACTAAGCGAGTGAGAAACTTGCAGCAATTAATTGTTCGATTGCTAGACGAGATTCTATCACATAGTAAAAAATAGATGCATGTGCAACAGTATCGCAGCGAGCATCTCACGGAAATGCTTTTAGAGATAAAAGAAAATGTAAAGTATGTAAGCACAGGCTTGAACACGCGGCATTAACCCTCTCAGGCTACAGTTCATTCTGTTGATTAAAAGCTTACTTTTCGCCGCATTTCTTGCATCTTCAGAACCATAAAAAGGGTACACCTGTAGAATATATTAAGAATTTTACAAATTTTGGTGAGTTTTGTCAAGCTTCCTGAATGTATACTCCACGTGAAAACTCACTACAGTCGAACCCACATAACAATATTCAAGTCCCATAAAAATCCCATTGCGGTGATGGAAGTGCTGCTCCAATTTCTCCAAACTGCTCCAAAAGAGAAATGCTGCTACATGCTGCTCCAAACTCATTTTATTGCGACAGCAATTATATGGACACTTCAAGCGGATTTCTGCCGTTGCCGTCGTCGTCGTCGTAAGGTTCCGTATAAAGTCCAAGAGCGATAAAATCGTCACCGCACGCCGTATGTGCGAGTGAAAGTGCGCGGGGGACGCGCGCTTTCATGGAGAGCGAACGCACGGCGGAGAGCAAACGTGACTTCTTCCGTCGCGCTAAAGGCCGTGAGGGTATGGGAGGGAGGGAGAGGGAGGGGCGACGCTGTGCTGCGGCACCAAATGCGTATCTTGCAACCGGGCGCAAGGGGAACTGGCGACGTGATCTCCCACGCGAAAGGAGGAAAGCGGGAAGGCATCGCGGGGGGGGGGGGCAGCTTCTACTCTGCTAACAACTGCCCACTTGTACTATGCGCCGACAGCCCACAGGCTGTCGCACGCACCGTATCTTGAAAGCGATCTCCACACGGCCCTGACCTTTGTACATGCTGTGCTTTCGCCGCTCAGTTTCCGTTGAAGCGATAGACTGCACGAACCTTCGCTCGCTGCTTGCTCACGCAGTGGTTATCTGTGGCCATCGAGTGTGATCTATTCATGTTTGCTTGTGCGCGCTGACACCACGCTTGTTAATTCAGTTAGCAAGCGAATGTGTCCAAGTTTATGCAGCCGATAAAACTACTATCCCTACTCCGTATAGCTCTCTACTAATTTGCTATCGCAATTGATGCTTTGCCTTCCGGGCGAAACTGCCACATTTTTTGCTAGTAACTGCTTTGCACCTGCTCCGAAACGGAGCTGGCAAAATGAGACGAGGAACTTTAACCGTATGACCAACCGATGAGCCCTAAGGAAACCGAAAACAAGCTGTATACTATCATCTTTGAAAACTCGGTGGAGCCAATCGTAGCATCAACTGCAGCCGAGCCCGCCAAGGCATTTTTCACGGCGCATGTGGACGCAGTCTCCACGGTGCCTATGGCGTTAATTTCTGCCACAAGTACTGGTATTTTAAATATATAGCTCATTTTACTACTGCGTGCAATAACCATCCTATCATTCTGATTGCTTGTTTCTTGCAATTTGTGTTTATTTCATGGGCAATCTGTTTCGTAATACAGTAGAACCTCGCTCATACATTTTGGGGGAAAATGCGAGAAAAAACGTACTAACCGGAAAAACGTACGATCTGAAGTAACTAAAAAACTGTCAGCCCTTCCACTGGGGTGGAGATGGAAGACCAGCGAAGCTGTACTATGGTGCGAATTATGTATTTACAATTGTGACTATTAAGAAGTGATGGTGTATTGTTTATTTGAACTATGAAAGAATGAGAACTATATATGATCCGGTGGTTTTCATTTATTTAGTCACCACAGGGACCATGGCCTTATGGTCGCTACGGTACACCGCCATAGGGTGTACCCCAAAGATTGGCACATTCTTCATAAGCACTTCACCAACGCCGTGTGCGTTCGGTGCGAACCTGGGCAAAACGCCGCCATTGACAACAGTTCTGTGAGTTGTTTGTGTGACCGCACAAAAACGCTGTCAAAACGCTGGCGTCAGAGGCAGCACAGGGGACGGAGACCGGCAGGGCTGTGCGCATGCACTGCAGTGGGAGAGAATATTGTGGTTGTGAAGAGGAATAGGAGAGCGGGCACGCACACGCACAGTCTAGGGTGCCTCGATGCCCTCCTCGCCCACCGCTCCCCTTCCACTGGGAAGTCGCGTTTGCTCTTCGCCGTGCGTTCGCTCCCCGTAAAAGCGCGTGTTCCTTGCCCTCGCATGCTTTCACTCGTACATGAGTCGCGTTTGCTCTCCACCGTGCGTTCGCTCCCCGTGAAAGCGCGCGTCCCTCGCCCTCGCGCGCTTTCACTCGCACATAAGTCGCGTTTGCTCTCTGCCGTGCGTTCGCTCCCTGTGAAAGCACGCGTCCCTCGCCCTCGCGCGCTTTCACTCGCACGTACAGCATACGGCCAATGAGAGCCTTTTTCTAGTCCCGTCGCGACCATCGAAGAGTGAGCCCTTGACAGCTTCACTGTAAAAAATTAGACAGAGTAAACTGTAGTAGACACCTACATATTGCGAATGGTTGCGCGAGTCATTGCGGTTCGAGTCGCCGACGCCAGTCGAGCTGGTGGGGCTCCGGCAGCTCGAGACGTTCATTGTTTTTCTATTGCGTAGTGTTTTAAGACTGCAACGGGAAACCGAAACGAAATCGTGCTGGTGGGCGACGCCTGATGCCTCCGAAGCGAAAGCTGACGCTCACATCGCGTCGCGTGCAGCAAGGAACGGCGGTGCGTTTGGGTTATCGCCTACTAAAAGCGTGCACTACGCTTCGAACGGCACTACACCCTACGCACTGTAAAATGGATAGGTGAAGATGCTTATGGCAATAGAGTTGGCGGTGATAGCTGTGAATGCGGCGTACGACGACCTGGGAGATTTGCTTGTAAGGACTGTGTGGCGGAGACAACCGCCGCAAGGCCGAGAGATAGCGCCACCGGACAGAGCGACATCATCACCGATACGGAGCCGAGAGTGGCGGGACTGGACGGAGCCACATCATGATCACCGATACGGAGTGGTGGGGAGGCCGAGGGATGGAATAAATGGTTGTACTTGTTCGAGACGTACGTGGTGTGCACGCTTCCATCCTGACAAGTGGGTACTCGTCCGGGATTGGAAATGGATAGCGTGCATGTTCCGGAGGAACTGATGCAGTACCTCGTCAACCAGACAGACGGATCACCCATCCAGCGGGGACAGGTCGCCTCCCTGCTGCAGCAATGAGTGATGACCGCCACCGTGACTACCGCGCTGGTGGACCTACCCACGAAACACAAAACGTCTTAAAAACTTCTTGACGTCTTGGTCTACGCGAAGACGTTAAACAGATGTTCTTGGAAACATTATGTAGCAGGAAGTACGGTTTATCAAATATGTTATTGTGTTTCAGCTGTGGTAACATCCCACCTCTGGCGTCACCGGAGTATACATTGGTTAACGTCTTGAGAGCGTCTAACTCAAGAACTTATTTAGATGTTTTTGTCAGAAAATGTGCGACATGCTTGGGCGCGCACCGTGAAAGTGAAAAAGATTTAAAATGCGCGTGCCCGACGCGCAGCGTTGCATTCCGTGCGACTTTAACAAGCCATATGCAATCCATTAACGTCGCATCCTATAGCCTTTCGCTCCTTTCCCCCTTTGGGTAAATATCCTATAGCCTTTCGCTCCTTTCCCCCTTTGGGTAAATAAGCAGAAAAATCCTGTGGGGTTATTTTCTTTGATTCCTTTCCGATCGCCGCGTCGACAACGTGTTTGCCGCGCGGCCAGCAAAACTCACCCGTGCCACGGCGCGATGCATGATACGGGTGAGTCTGTCACACGGTGTAAGATATATCTTACACCGTGGTCTGTCACGACAGTCAAAGTTTAGAAAAAAAAAGAAAAATGTCACAGTTTCGCCCTAAGGGCGAAGCAATGACTGCGATAGCAACACAGCAATGTCATACGTAGTAAGGTGAGCGGCTTTGGTAGCAATATGAATTGTAGTAAACATGAGCTGATTAAGTAAGCAGGTGTGCTGCGGCGTAAGTAGACCGACATGAAGAGAGACTCGATGACCACGAGAAGGCGCGTGTGAAACGGTGGTGTTGATGAGAAGCGCTTCCCGTGGGCAGCGCGTGCGAAGGGACACACCTGTAGCGCTGAACTGCCGATCCGGGCAGCATTGCATGTGTAGCGTGCGTTGGAAAATGTGGCCCGACTATTACTACATGAATGAACAAGCGTGGTGTGAGCGCGCACAAACAAACATGAATAGATCACACTGAATGACTGCAGACAACGACTGTCAAAACGCTGGCAGCAAGCCCATACGCTGCAGCGGGCGAAGGTACGTGCGGTCTATCGCTTCAACAGAAACTGAGCGGCGAATGCACAGTGCATAAAGGTCAGAGCCGTGTGGAGATAAGAGACGGTGCGGTCGAGCGACGAGCGCGGTTGTTGGCAGAGTAGAAGGGTGCCCCCCCCCCCCCCGCTCCCTCCGGCGCTGGCTTCCCGCTTCCTTGCTTGCGCGTGGGAGAGATAAGAGACTGTGCGGGCGAGCGACGAACGCGGTTGTTGTCAGAGTAGAAGTGCCCCCCCCCCCCCCCCGCTTCCTCCGGCGCTGGCTTTCCGCTTCCTTGCTTGCGCGTGGGAGATTGAGTGCGTTCGCTTTCCGTGATAGCGCGCGTCCCCGCACGCTTCCGCTCGGGCATACGGCGCGCGACGAAGATTTTATCTATACGGAACCTCACGGCGACGGCGATGGCAGAAATCCGGTTGAAGTGTCCATATATTTGCTATCGCAATAAAAGAAAACGGCCGGGCGCACACGTGCGCGCCCGTTCACCGTCCTTATCAGAGTCGTGCCTCCCTTTCCCTTTGCGTGAACAAGAACAAGTGGTGAAGCCGGAATTGCGATACCAGCTATCGTCGCCGACATCTCTGGCCGCGCGCGACAGATCTGACCGCACCAGAGGGCGCGCTGAAGTTACCAGCGCTAAAGTCCCTATATAAGAAAAGTACCGTCATCCTTTGATAAATGCCTCTTCTCTCTCTCCTGTATCTCCGATTGGACGATGATAGCGCGCGCTTTTCACTTCTTTATATTTTCTTTGTTTCCGCCTCAGGGCCATGTTGAAAGTCCTCTGCGCAGCCGCAGTCGCCTGCCCCGGCCTGAAAGCTTCAACGTGGACTTTCTAGGTGCGCCACCGTCGACTTGGCTTTCGCAAGCAAAAAGTAAAGAAAAAAGCAAGCGCTTTAGGAGAGGAGGCGGTGGAGGAAATAGTAGATGGCGGTACTTTTCTTATATAGGGACTTTAACCAGCGCTTGCATGTAGGCTCCCTAACCGCGAGTAGAGCTTCCAGGGGCTTTAACCGCGAGTGATTCAAAGGGCCGTGCTCATGGCTCGCAAGGTTCGCTCGCCGGTGCTCATGGTTCTCTTCCCAAGTTCTATCGAGTCTGCATAGCGTGTGCGCCGCTCGTGGCTCTTTTGGTTACGTTCAAGCCTTGACCAGCGCCTGCAGATACGGTGCAGTTCCTTACGGTACGTATACGTTTACCTGCTACAACTTGCAACCTGCACGCCACTTTTGTTTTTGCGGGCCCGTGCATCTTTTGTGTGTCCAGGGCAGATATATTTTCAATAGTGTTATGAAGATTTTGTGCAATTAAAAATTAATCCGCATAATTACACGTAAAATAAACATCAGGGCTGCAACTTTACAGACTGCTGAGAATCTTTTGAAGTGTGAAGCAGGTCATGAATTGTAATTTTCTTACATTCTTGTCACCCATATGTAGTTGTCAAGGTTTGTATGCAGTTATAAATTTGTGTTTTATCTTGCTGTAGGGCACATGTTTGAACGGAAATAAAGAGTTCAACGGCGGCTAAGCAGCCATATTTTTCAACAGTTCTGTGCTCATCAATCAAACTTAAGGTAAACATATAGAAGCATGCTAGGCTTGACTGTTTTGTTGACTGTCTCTTTTTATTTCCTATGTATTTATTTTACTCTCACGGAACCACAAGGCCTGCTGGATTCCATTGTTTTTGTCTAGTCAAGGTAAGTCGCATGGTTGCAAGCCAGACGTTGACTGTTTTGTTGGCTGTCTCCTTTTATTTCCTATGCAGCAATTTTACTCTTTCACGGAACCACAAGGCCTGCTGGCTTCCATTGTTTTTGTCTAGTCAACTGTCAAGGTAAGTCGCATGGTTGCAAGCCAGAGCCTTAATGTATGCTTATTCGGTCGCTTTGTTTATGTGCGTGCACAATCTCTGCATTGTTTCCATACTTATGGCATTTGACCATGTGTATGCTGCTACAAATTTGTTGATCTTGCTGTAGGGCATATGTTCTGCAAACCAATGAACAGGAGCCAAACGGTGTTTGTTTCGCACAGTTTCATGCACACTTAATTAATCTTAAGGTAAACCTGTAGGAGCATGCAAGGCTTGACTGTTCTGTTAAGTGGCTTCTTTTGATTTCTATGCACCTCTTTTGTGTATTGTTATTTCTTATTTGGCACCATGTGGCTGCCTGGCTGCAATTTCTGTTAGTCACGGTAAGCCAAAGCTTAACTATAATTGTATTGCTGTTGAAAATGCTTGCTGCTTACTGACAACTGTGGTGTTGATATATAGTTTACGTGCTTTTTGTTCACTTTTTTCTTCACTGTTGTATTACAGAGAAAACTTCTGTTGGCAGCCAGTGGTATCCAAGAGGGAATTCAGGGACCTGGATTGCTGTGGTTACTGCAGCTGCGTCTTATTTTATGTGGTCACCTTTTCTACTGTATTTAAAAATTTTGTAAAATCATTCTGCATGTCCTTTAATTTATTAGTCAATAAAGCCGCTTTCTCACAAGGTCAGGTTGTATTTTTTTCTGGGTGTTGTTATGCACATTTGATATATGTTAAAACATTTAATGCAAGTTATTATAAATAATAAAATGTAATGCTTCAATTTATTTTTCAGTTCTATATAGTAACATATGTACTATGAAGCTAGCATACGAACGCATGGTATGCTGAAGTGGCCATTAATTTTGCTTACCACGTCACTGTAGAATGACAATCTATAAATGCTGCTTTAAAGATAGCTTTAAAAGCCTGCATATTGTTTCTGAAGCCATTATATGCTTTATGACTTAAACAATACGCAGGCTTTTATAGCTTAATTAAGAATTTTGCTAGACGTCCCCAGAATTCTATAATTTATAACAGAATTCTGGGAACGTCTAATAAAGTTCTTAACTTGTTCTTGTCAAGATGTTTTATAAAAGCCTGCATAATGCTTCCGAAGCCATGATTACAGAATTCTGGGAACGTCTAATACAATTCTTAGTTGTTCTTGTCGAGATGTTTATTAGCCAACTTTTAGCGTAACGTTAGCACGGCTTACTGAAGTACCTGTAGACGTCCACGGCTAGAAAATGTCTTGACCAGGACAGCTATTATACCTTTGAATTATCCGTTCAAGACATCAAATAGCTGCTTGTGTGTTTCGTGGGTAGGAGTGCTGGTGACTGTGTCGCAGCCGCTTGCCGTGACTTGCACGCCATACGTGACAAAACAGCCGCTGAAGTTCACAGGATTCAATGACCTACAGTCGCCGGAGGTGGTCTTCGATCGTTGAGAGAACGTTTGCCTCGTGTCTGGTATTGACTCTGCCAGAAGGCTTAGTAACGTGGTGCCGGCTGCCTTGGAGGGCAGCGCTAAGCTGCGGTGGCACTTTGTCGTGTTTTCGCCACATGGTTGAGTTCACACAAGCGTTCCGCGCAGAGTTAACTCTTAATCGACTTAAAGCGCCGCCTGAAGGAAAAGCTTCAACAACGCACTCAGCACCCAGAGGAGAACCTGAAGGAGTTGATTTATGTGATATCGGCATACTATGACCGCATCGCTGAAACCGTACCAGAAGAGGAAAACGTCTAGCAGGTTCTCCGCCAAATGCACCCGCAGTTACAAGACCTCGCAAAAGGGTCAACCTTTAAAACATCGGGGAGCTCACGATGGAGGCAGATAGATTGGTGGAAAGAGTGTTGCGGCGATGGCAGTACAAACCACCGCCACCACCAACATATCGGATCGCAAAGGATTTGGCATTCCAACCACACAGGGCAGTCACTAACGCTCTCGGACCGCGGCCCATGTCGGCGGCTGCCACCGTGGGCACCACTACGTCAGCCACAATGTCTCCGGCGTACCACCATGGCCACTACACCCTGTAGCGGTCCAACCATCCCATCTTCGTGATCAAATTCATCCCGTCCCCACCGTCCCTACGCTGACGCAGCCGATCACCCACACCTCGCAACCGGCTGCTTGTTGGCAGCGGCCCGACACGCAAGTCCACTGCCAGCGCTGCGGAGGGATCGGCCATATTGCCCGCCAATGCGCCACGGGTAGGCAAAATGTGCCACCCAGGTGTTTTCAATGCCATCAACTCAGACACATGCAGGCCGAATGCCCAGAGAATCGGTACTCGGAAACATGCATTGGTACACGCTATGCCGGCGGGCATCTACGACAGCGCGCTCCAGTGCTGGCAGAAAGGAACCCCTTCTCGACATCCACATCGGAGCAACGACATTCCAGGCGCTCGTGGACACGGGGTCCAGTGTCAGCCTTCTGGGACAACAAGAGACAGCGGCCGCTGAAGCCACAGGATCCAGTCACAAAAGAGAGGTACGCACGCTCCGCCTGGCCACGGGCTGGTCTCAGTCTACTTCCTCACTCCGATGCAAGATCCACTGGGCAGCAGGCTCCTGATGCCAGCGGTTCCTGTGTGTGCCTGACCTCTGTAAAGACATTCTACTCAGGAGGGACTTCCTCACGGTGACTGGAATATCGCTCCATATTGCACTGGGAGGTTGGACAATTGGGACTGAACCGCAGTGCATGGTACCCTTCATCAAAGGAGAGCAGCAGGTTAAGGGGGAGCTAGACAGCGAAGAATCATATGACCTGCAAGCAATCTTCGCCGAGCAACCTGAGCCTATGGTCAGCTCAAGTCCCAACGGCCAATGACCCTGCTAGCTTCGCGGCTCAGGTGAATGTAGGTCCACGTCTGGCGCAGGTGCTTCACACTTTCAGCCCAATTATTACAACTACCCCCGGGCGCACAACATTTGCTGAACATTGAATTGATACTGGGGACAGCCTACCTGTACATTGCAAGCTTCGCCCTGTCAATGCTAAAAAAACTGGCCATTTTGGATAAATGCATCCGTGACCTCCTAGAACAAGAGGTCATATGCCCGAGTACCAGTCAGTGGACGAGTGCTCCTGCTTTGGTCGCAAAAAAGTCCGGTGGCTTCCGCCTCGCCATTGATTATCGGCCACTGAATAGCCAGACAAGGGTGCCTGTTTACCCTATGCCCAGAACTGACTGGCTCTTGGCACAGCTGGGTCAGGCACAATGGTTTTCAAGTTTTGATCTTTTGATCGCAAGGCTTTTTCCAAATCCCAGTGTGCGAACAGGATATCCCCAAAACCGCATTTATCTGCCTCCAGGGCACCTTCGAATTTACTAGGATGCCCTTCGGAGTGCCAGGTTGGCCAGCAACCTTCCAAACATTGACGGACAGAGTTTTGGATGGTATAAATCATAAATTTGCAATGGCATTCCTCGACGACTTCCTGGTGTATTCAGACACTCTGGACGTGGAACACATCCGATGTGTACTCGAGTGCATCAGAGCCGCAGGCCTCACCATTAACCGAGACAAGATTCAACTCTGCCACCATTCGCTCAGGTTCCTGGGACATATTATTTCACCTAGGGAGTGTAGACCTGACGAATGCAAAGTTCTTGCTATGTTGCACTACCCTCGACCAGCAACAGTCAAACAACTGCAAGCTTTCCTTGACCTGGCGGGGTATTATCGAAGCTTTTACCTCGATTTTCTCTCACAGCCCACCCCCCTCGCCAGTCTTTTGAAGAAAGATGCACCCTGGCAGTGGACCAACCAGCAAGAGTGCGCATTGCAGAGTCTTAAGCAGTCCCGGGCCATTGATGCCGCGGTGAACCTCCCTGACCTCAACCAGCCCTTTGCAGTGGAAACAGTTGCCAGTGGTATCGGAATAGCTGCTGTGCTACTCCAGGCAAGCCCCGAGGAACTCAGACCCATGTCGTTTATAAGCAGGGTCCTCACCGAGGCAGAAAAACAGTACACTGTTCAAGAATGGAGTGCCTGGCAGTGGTCTGGGCAGTCGATAAATTCAGGCCTTACCTCGAATTCACGACATTCGAAATCCATTGTGACAATTCTTCTCTCTCATGGATGTTTCAGACAAATCAAGCCTCACCAAGAGTCAAGCGGTGGGTCCTTAGGCTACGAAGCCTTAACTGCAAGATCAAACACAGTAGGGGACTTGCCAACATTCCAGCAGATGCCCTTAGCAGAACCCCCTTGAACTGTCCAGACAACCCAAGCCAGACTCGACCCGAAACTCTGTTCCCGATTACCGTTCAAGAGCCTGAGCAACACATTACGTTCGAGACAGTTGCCCCCTTTGTCTATGACAGACGATGTGGCTCTCCTCAACAATAGGAATGCCTGATTGAGGAGCAAGGTCGTCATCCAGTGTTCGCCAAGCTGAAAAGTGTCATGCAAGGTACAACGCTCCCAGAGAACGACCCACAATCATGCCTAATTAAGGACTTGGCTGCTTCGACAGAACTGGAGTCTACTGGGTTGCTCGTTCAGCACAGAGGGAACCAAAAGGTGCCTTGGCTACCAGAGCGCTTGCAGACTCTGGTGCTGAAAATGACGCATGACCACCCCACCAGTGCACATGTGGGTTTTTTCAAGACATGGCAGCATGTTTCTTCTCGTTTCGGATGGCTGGGTATGCGAGCAGACGTATCTAAATATGTCAGATGCTGCAAAGTTTGCCAGCGCTGGCCAGAAGCCAGCGGGCCTTATGAGCAGCCAGTGGGCCACTGCTCATAAGCAGTGGCCCACTTCCCAAGCGTATCACCCCTGAAGGAAGCCGAACGCCAGGCCGGGGTACGCTTGTACCCTTTTGAACCAGTGGGTGCCCGGCGGCGGTGAGAATCGAACCCACAGCCTCCCGCAGCCGAGGCGGGCGTTCTACCACTAGGCCACGGCTGCGGTAGAGGAGGAACTTAGTGTAGATGTCATTGGACCGTTACCACTCACACCACGGCGCCACCAGTACCTGCTGGTGGTGGTTTACAAGTTCACAAAGTTCATTACAAACTGATTCTTACATAAACCCAAGACTCATGCACGCCATGTATCCAGACATGTACACAACAGATGCACATCCTGTGGCGAAGCGGCCACACTTAATCACATGTTATGGGAATGTCAGGACATAACAAACAATTCGGGCAGTGTCGACACCTCCGTCTCTTCCACCGCCAGCCTCCGCTCGCGTTGGAAGACCGCACTGCTAAACTCGAACCTGACAGTACAGCTCTGGGCCGTCCAGCGAGCCGAGGAAGCCGCTTCGAGACAAGGTCTCAGAACCGCGTCCGCGGCGGGTGCCCAGACCTACTAAAAGTACGCCGTACTCAAATCTTATCGATTTGATAATAAAGTTTACGTTCTTCTTCATTGAATTATTTCCTCCAAGAGCTGCTACCAGCTGTTGACTGTATGCGGCAAGTCTTTTGTTGGCATGGAGTATGAGTAGCAATTTCCAGCGACAACGGGTGCCCATTTGTCAGTACGCTTTGGAAGGGCTTCCTGAAACAATGGGCCATAAAAGACCGTCATACCGTGCCTTACCGCCCCGCTGGACAGATGGTAAAACGCGATTGCGGTACAGTTAAGGAATGCCTCCGGGCCTACTGCACAAACCACAGGGAGTGGGACTCTCACATTCCCGAAATTGTCTTTGCTCTCCGCACCGTAGAGAGTGTTGTGACAGGCTTACATGCCTGCCTTGCTGTGGTATGGTCGAGAGCTGCGCATGCTGGTACCGGAATGACATGCTGGTACCGGAATTGGAAACTGAGTAAGCGCCGGCGTTTTTGCGTGAGATGGGCGGGCGAGTGTTGTGGTGAAGCTGCCGCGGCTGGAGGCTGGAGGTTCTCGATCGCGCGCGCCTCCTGCTTTTTCTTGTTTACACGGGATATAGTGGCCGGAAAATGCACCATACGATCGCAGTCTGCTGCAGGGAATGACAGCGCATCTGGGTTATCGCTTATTATAAGTGTGCAGTATGCTTCCAGCAGCTGTGAAACAGATAGGTGAAGATGCTTATGGCAAGAGGGTTGGTGGCAATAGCTGTGAATACGGCATGCGACGACCCGGGAGGAGATTTGCTGGTACCGGAATAAGAAACAAAGCGTGCGCTGGCGTTTTCATGTGAGACGGGCGGGCGATAATGCGGTGAAGAGAGAGAGAAAAACATTTATTTAGACCATCGAGTTGATCTTGAGGACAAGTGGGTGGTGTCCTCATTCCAGGACTCCACTGGCCATGGCTGCTCGACGTACTTGCTGGACGAGAGCTTCTTGTCCCGCCAGGGTATCGCCGGTCAGCTGTACCTCCCACCGCTCAAATGACGTGTTAGGCGTCTTTAAATGGTCAGGTTTGCCCCCGCACCCCCCACGAGATGTGAAAGAGCGTAGGGCGTGTGTCGCCGCACCAGGGGCAAATGCCGCGATATGTTTGTGGGTATATTTTGCTGTATCTGTGTAGGTTTGGGAATGTGTTTGTTTGGATAAGTCTGAGGGCTATTGCCTCTTCAGTGCTGAGCTTTTTGTGAGGGAGAGGATAAATCCTGCGGTTGAGTCACTGGATCTCGAGTCGGTCGCAGTAATTTGATGGCAGGAGCACAAAGGTAAAGGGTGGGGATTGATCAGACGATTGGTTTTGCCCCGCTCGGTTAATTAGCGCTCGAGCTAAGGCATTCGCCCTTTCGTTCCCCTCCAGTCCCGCGTGACCCGGCGTCCACGTGATTTGATGGGATTCTTGCAGCCTCGGGCCTAGAATCTTAGCCGCCAGCACCGGTGTTCGTCCGTTGGTAAAGTTGCGGCAGGCCTGTTGCGAGTCGGTAACGACATGAACTTCCCTGCCCACCCTGTCATGGTGCTTTATTACTAGCACCGCGGCTATGGTCTCAGCCGCAGCTGGGGTCTCTGCCCTGACGGAGGCCGCGAGGGTTAAGGAGTTGTCTCTCCCGTTCACGGCAGCTACCGCGAAGAGGCCCCCTGCAGGGTACGCCGCCACGTCCACGTACGTTACGTTCGGGTCATCCTTGAATTGTCGGCGCTGTCTGTCGACCCGCGCCTTGCGTCGTCCTTCGTGGAGTTCATGACTCATGTGCTTTGGTATGGGGTTCGCCGTGATCTTGCTTCTGACCTCGGGCGGGAGTGATCGTTGCCCATCGAGGGCACGAAGCTCCGTTGCCGTGCCGGTCCGGTGGAGGATGGCTCTGCCCGCCGCCGTGTTCTGTAGTCTGGCTTTTTGCGAAGCCATAACCGCGTCCGACAGTTCAGCGAAGGTGTTGTGGATCCCGAGAGCCGCTAACTTCTCGTTTTGAGGTGGTAACAGGGAGACCTAGGGCTGTTTTGTACGCGCCTCTGATGATGGCATCGACTTGTTCTTGGTCGCGTTTGTTTAGCGAGTCGTAGTGATACGGCATGCTAAACGTTACTCTGCTGATCACCAGAGCCTGGACGAGGTGGAGCGTGTCCTCTTCTCGCATGCCCTTGCGGCTTCTTGTTATTCGTTTGATAATCCGCGAGATCTGGTTGGTGGTGGACCTTAGGGTTTGGATGGTGTGGGTGGCTTTCAAGTTGCTCTGGATCCAAAAACCCAGAATCCTAGTCTTTTTTGCTTTCCGTGATCTTGTGGTCCTCTAGATAGAGTTCGATAGGGCCGGGTGACTTGTAGATTCCTCCTCCATGCACCCGGATCACCTCGGACTTCTCGGGCGCGCAACGCATCCCACTCGCTGCCGCAAATCTCTCCACGGTCGTCGTGGCCTCCTGAAGAGTCGCCTCCTTTTGCGCGAGGGAGCCCTTGGTGGCCCAGAGCGTGATGTCGTCTGCGTATAAGGCGTAACCTAGGTCTGGGATCTTCCGCAGCTCTTTGGTCAGTGCTAGCATCGCGATGTTGAAGAGAATCGGGGAGACTATCGCCCCTTGCGGCGTTCCTTTGTTCGGCACGTCGATCGTATCCGATCGAGTCTGGCCTATTCCGATGGTTGCCGTCCGGCCCGTCAGGAACGAGCTGACGTAATTAAAGATGCGCTCTCCGCAGCTGATGTCGTTCAGTCCCTTGAGAATGGCCTCATGAGAGATGTTATCGAAGGCCCCTTTCAGGTCGAGTGCGAGCAGGAGGTGCTCTCCCCCCTTCGGGATGCCCTTCAGAACGTCTTCTCTCAGGATTAGGAAAGCATCTTGCGCAGATAGTCCCGGCCTGAAGCCAAGCATGGTGTGCGGGAAGAGGTCACCGTCCTCTATGTAGTGTTGGAGGCGGGCTCCGATGACCCTCTCGTACAGCTTGCCGAGGCACGAAGTCAGCGAGATGGGACGTAGGGCGTCGATCGCGGGCTTCTTGCCTGGTTTGGGAATGGTCACGACTTCCGCGTGTTTCCACTCGTTCGGTACGTGGCTCTTGCTCCAGAGTTCCTCGTTTAGGTATTCCGTCAAGTCCAGGATGTGCTTCGGGCTCAGGTTTCTAATCATGGCATTGGTGATTTTGTCGGCCCCGGGAGCAGTGTTGCGCTGTGAGGCTCGTGCCGCGGCATACACCTCTTCCTCCGTGATCGGAGCGTCCAGTTCTGGTCTTGGTTCCCCTTCGTATTTTAGGAGGCAGGGTCGTATGGGGTCGCTACCCAGGTATCTGCTTTTTAGGGTGTCAATCAAATCCTGGTCATTCCCGGGGAATTTGTGAGCGATTTCTTGAAGCGTCCGACTGGTTGTCGATTTGGCCTTGTCGGGCTCGATCAGGCAACGCAGGATGGCCCACGTCTTCGCCATGCTCAAGGTACCCTTGAGCGAGGTGCAAAACTGGACCCAATTTTTCTGCGTCAGCTCGGTCGCGTAATCCCTGGCTTCTTCTGTTATATGCGCGATTCGTAGACGGTGTTTCTGGTTTAACAGCTGTCGCTTCCTCCGTTTGAGGAGGCCCTCACGGGCTTCCCACAGGTGTAAGAGCCGGCGGTCGACTTCGGGCGTCTCGACCGTGCGCTGGATGGTTTTGGTGGTTTGGATGTGGGCGTCTCGGAGGTGCTGCATCCATTCCGCTATGTCCGTTATACCGCTTTCGGGTGGGGAGTACTGCCTGTACGCCTCCCAGTCCGTGAGCCTAATTTCTCCAATTGTTCTCTTGAGTTTCGGGGTGGACACCGAGATGCTGAGGATGTAGTGATCGCTGCCCAGTGTTTCGCCCAGGTGCGTCCATGAGTATTCCCTTACGTTTTTGACAAATGACAGGTATGGGTGATTTTGGATGAAGAGCTGGAGCGAACTTGCCTTCTTGTTGAAAGAGCGACAATTCCACTGCCAGATCTCGAGGTGTTCGTGGGCGCTGCGTGTGGTGTTAGCCATTGCTGACGTTCATGCCGCCGCCGTCGCAGTTGTCGGCGTCGCTGACGTCACCCGTATTGTTTATGCGCCTGTACGCCTTGATGCGTGTGTTGTTTTCGTCGTCAACCCGCTTGCGCGAGCCAAACTCAACCTTGCGTATTCTTCTTTCAAGGTCTTCACTGCTTAGTGTGTTCTCCTTGACCTTATTGTTTAATTCGCCCATCTGGTAAAGCATCTGTTGCAACGTAGCATAAATGCTTTCGAGGCATTTATGCCCCCCCCCCCCCCCCCCATTTTCTTGTTTACATGCGATCTAACAGCCGGAAAACGTATCATACCATCGCAGTTTGGCGATGTACTGATCGTTGGTGTCGAAAGATAGTGTTTTTCCGGGAACATATGAACTGGTCAAAAATAAGCATAACTCAGTTGGGTCATTTTTTGTGTTCCTCAATCGTGAGCGTTGGCGCCAGGAAATCATACGTAGTGGGAACGTATCAACGAGGTTCTATTGTAAATACTAATATTTATGAGACGGTACTTCGGTGATGCTTTTAACTCCAGGAGTCGTATGGCTTATTTTGCCATCTCCGAAAACGCAATAGTTGCTCGAAACTAGCAGTTTTTTCTACTCCGAAGAGACTTATGGCTGCTCCAAAGTTGCATTTTTTCTGCTCTGAAATTTTCTCAGAACAGTAAAATGCCGCTTCTATCACTGCGTTTGTTATAATCGGTTTGCTTGAAAAAAGCAGACGGGACAGATATTCAAACATTTTAATTATAGACAGAAAAAAGTACAGTCGAGCTCACTTATAGCGTCGCTAGTTTTAACAATACTAGCATATAACAATGAGCAGCTGAAGCACTGTGGACTTTCGTGGTGTGTGTTATGTGGTAAAATAAACCACTGTTCCGATGCCGCATTATTGGCTAGGACAATTAAATCTAGCTACTGGGTGTCTGATGCTGAAAAGAAACGTGTAATCCAGGAAAAGAAGATAAATATTCCCTGCTGCTTTGCCGCACCTTTCGTTTGTGCAGCGCACCCTGAACGGCCCACCTTCCTCACCAAGTCCGCCTTCGTAGAACGCGCCGACGGGCTAGAAGAGAGAGTTGGCAAAAATATATATCAGTAATTAACTCTTACACAGCTGCGACAAATATCTGGACTAGAGTGAACAGAATAAAAGGTCGACTACCTTACTCGCTACCCTAGTAAATACTCGGGGAGATAGTATGGAAGACCAGGCGAACTTTCTAGGCACACATTTTGAACACATATCCAGTTCATCGCACTACTCTGACATATTCCGAAGACACAAAACACGAATAGAACGGCAGCCATTAGAATGAAAAAGTGCAAAAGGCGAGGTATATATACAATGGACCATTTTGCACAGCAGAGCTTCAAGCAGCACTAAACGGCTGCAACGAATCTGCCCGAGGTTCTGACCGTATAATGTATAAAATGTTAAAGCACTTGCCATCTGACACACAAAAAACCCTTCTTTTTCTTTACAATGGTATATGGTCTTCCGGCCAGATTCCCTCTGTCTGGAAAGAGGCTATTATAAGTCCCATTCTGAAACAGGGTAAGGACTCTTCCTTGGCAAACAGCGATAGGCCTATAGCGTTGACAAGTTGCCTATGCGAACTCTTTGAAAAGATGGTGAACGAACGCTTGCTCCACTATCTTGAAACCAACAAAATGTTAGACCCATGCCAATGCGGTTTTAGGGAAGGTAGATCGACGACAGACCAGCTTGTTCGCATGGAAATGTACATCCGGGAAGCCTTTATGCACAAAGAGCTTGTCGTATCGGTATTCCTTGATATGGAAAAGGCATATGATACTACGTGGAGCTTTGGGATCCTTCGGGATCTTTCTGGAATGGGTATACGCGGCAACTCGCTGACCATTATTGAGAGCTACCCGTCTGACAGAATGTTTCGTGTCAGAGTTGGCAATGTGCAGTCTTAATCATAATTCACACAGGAGGCAGGTGTACCGCAGGGTGGAGTGCTGAGCTGTACGCTCTTTATTGTAAAAATGAACTCCTTACATACCATCATACCTCGCACACTCTTTTACTCAGTCTATGTGAACGATGTACAGATAGCTTTTAGGTCGTGCAATCTTAGCGTCTGCGAGAGTCAGCTACAGCGTGGCCTAAACAAACTCTCAAAGTGGTCAGAAGAAAATGGTTTTAAATTTAACCCTCAAAAAAGTACATGGTGTTCTCTTCTCAAACAAGAGAGGTATATAACCAGAATCCGCTACAGTACAGGGGTGGAATCCCTGCTCCATTTGCGCCATCCTGCTTCATTTGAATTTTCCTGCACCAGACGTCTCCATCGCACGCCAATTGCGTAAAAAATGAAGCCCTGCACCGCACTGCGCTATACAGGAAATTTTACTAAAAATAAGGCCACTTTGGCTAGTTTCGGTTTCAGTTACTAGGCAAGCTCGTTTTATGTCAAGCTAGCTCCAATACTGGCTACGATTTGGCTGTAGCCATTTTTTTTTTTTTTTCAGACGCGATGGTTGATGAAGTTGGCGGTGACTATCATTGTGCGCTGGTAGCACCGGGAGTTCAAGGACTGAAAAATCGCCATAAATAAATATTATTCTCCTGGTATTTCGTATAAACGCAACTAAGCGTACAATCACGAAAGTGTAAGGGTCGTTTTGAGCGCACCAGCTAGCCTGTGGCCAGCTATGCGGCGTCGGAAGGGGTCAGAAGCGAGTGGTCTCTTTGTCCGCGCTCGCACGTTTTCATTACTTGCCTTTGTCGCGATCGTGAAGTGGGATAAACAGGTGTAGCGGCTCAGCTTGTAGAGTGCGCGTGTAAGAGTTACGGCATCTTGGAGTTTAAGAGAAAGCTTTAGCTCGTGCGTCTAAATACATGGGAAAGAAGAAATCGTTTTTCTCGGCAATCACTGCACCAAATTTGATATTTGTTGCATACAAAATATAATGTTTAAATATAGTGAATGGTGCAAGCAGATTTTTTATTTAGGCCATGGATATTTTTAACAAGATTGTCAAACATAGGAACTTTTCAGAAAACGAAATTATGTAGTTTACAACTTTGTAAATCGGCCATGAAATACGATATCACAATTCCGTAAAGTGCATCTAATAGTGCATCTAAAGTGGACAGAATTAATGTATAATACACGGTTCTGCATTATACAGCTATTATGTGAGTGTGACTTGCAAAACCCTTTTAAACAATGGTACATGTTCATGTAAGATATAAAATTGATAAATAAAATTTGTCTGCTTTGGATGTTCTAACGAATGCACTTTACAGAACTGCGATATCTGTTTTTGTTGAGAACTACAAATTTGTATTCGTCGTGCTTCTATTTTTTGCGACCTTACCAATTTTTGAAAAATCATTTGAAACAATTCAGGCTTAAAATCAAAATTCCGGTTCCAACAGTCACTATAATTTAACTTTCTTTCACAAATGCAACAAATGTCATTAAAATCGGTCGAGTGCCTAGCACACCAGTGTTCCTTATGTAAATCAAATGGTGCAAGGCGATCGAGCCTCTTTTTGTAACAATGTTATCATGTTCAACGTTTTAAGATACGATACATGCTCCTCTAATGAAAAATAAACCCTGATATGCCCCTTCTATCTCTTCTGAAACGGTATTTTAGTTGCTCCCAGCGTGCTCCAAAACAGCAATTTATGTGCTCTCAGGAGTGCTCCAAAACAAACTGTATCAATTCCACCCCTGCAGTAGAACCCCGCTGTTACGTTCCCTGGTGCTGCATTTTCCCGGCGTTTACGGCGTTTTCGGCCGATCCCGGCATAGCTCCCATAGAACCCAATGCATTGGTAACCCCGCTGTTGCGTCGCAACTGTGGGACCGTTCCCACATCATACAATCCGAACTGCCACCCCGCGCCAGCCCGACCTATATAGTGCCTAGAATATACTGGCTAGTGTGCCGACCGTGGCCTCCCGGGTAGCACTGTTTGCAATGAATGTCGGCGGCTGCCACTAGGAGCGCTGCAGTGCGGGTGGGTGTAGGGTGCCACGATGCCAGCGCCGCCGTTCAGGGTGGTGCCATCCTTTGACCGCACCCGCGCCGCCGCTTTCTCGCTGCGACGCCATCTTGAGTCACAGCGAGCGGTTGCGAGTGCTTGGTGCCGGTGCTTAGTTCGAGACACAGTGCGCGCAGATGCTTCGCTGACGCTTCTACTTGCTGGACAGTGTTCAGCCGCATGAATGACAAGCTTGTCAAGTGCATCGAGTCGACATGACGGGCTGTTGTGTTCCCAAGTGCACCGGATCGACGCGTAAAAGGCTTCGTTGTTTACGCTTCCCCCGGGACCCAGAGCGAAGGAAGAGATGGGAAGCCCAAGTAAAGCGGTATCACTGGAAGGCAACGGATAGCTCCTACATTTGCGAGGTAAGTGTCAAGAAAGTTTAGACTATCGCATCGTGTTTTTCATTTAAATAAGAAAGTATTCTCTGATCCTCGCTCACGTACCTACGTTCGCTCACGAATTAAGCACTGCACCGATGCTAAGTAGCCTATGGTTTGCGAGCGCGCGTCGCATAGGCTTTTGCCGTTTTGATCGGCGCAGTCTATGCGAGTAGTACCCTTATTTTAAGAACTGAGGAAAATGCTTCGCCGCGAAATAGCCTTACATTAGCTACAAATCGTCATGTAAACCACCTATTTTACTTTTTCACGGGAAGCACACATCCTGTGTCTCTTGTTTCTTTTTCTTTTTCCCCTCAGTTTCTTTTTTTCGCAACTGGTTATTTGGGACTAAAGAAAGCAGTGCTTCTTCTGGGGAGAGCGGCTGTTGTGTACGTGGCAAGCGAAGCATTGTGATTTTCTCTATTCTCAGCAGATATCTTGCGGATCTCAGGTTGTTACGTTATATAGCTGATTTTTTAGACGAATATACTTGTAGCGTGGTGCTCGTAAGCCGATGGTCATTCGTGCTCATTCCCGATCGTAGTGGGTACTGTGACGGTCTTTAAATGCCTGTGCACGGTATGCCCAGGTGTAGTAGAGTTAAGGGGCATCATGGGACCAAAATGTTTCGGCGCTTTCTGGCATGGTGTCTGTTGTAGCCTGTGCATTTCTTCGAAACGTGTGAAGCGAGGTAATACAGCATTACTTCTGCGAAAATTTATTTTTAAGCACCGTAATGGGTTCTCTGTATTTACAAGGCAACTTTTCATATCAATAATCACTTTTGTTGTTTTACTTGTACTTAGAAACACTTTGAAGAGGACCAGTACGAGGGAAATCGACAGCATGGGCGCCGTCTGTTAAAGTTAACAGCCCTACATCATCATGGACTATATTTTCGAAGTGAAAAACATTGCTAATCTGTATTTGACTGTCTTAGTTTCATTTACGGTTTTTGTACGCGATATGTATGCAGTGTTGTTTATTTTTTTCAATGTAGTTATCAGTGTTCTAATGGTTATTTATAAAATGTTCTGTACTCGCCATCGATGTGTTTGGCTGATGCGACGTATTCGATGGTAGCTGCTGTATTCTGGCTGGATATCTTGATTAATATTACCCGCGGTTGCGTTTTCTTGTTTGCATTCTTGTTTTCGATTTATATTGTGTGTAATAAGGTTGATGTACTCACTTGAACCCCCCCCCCCATGTAATGAATAAATTAAAAAAACTCTCACTATCCCGAATTGTGTGTCGAGCCTACCTTGCGAATTTTTTTTTTTATCTCGTCTTTCAACATAACCTTCAGGCGCCACACAGTACATATAATTTTTCATGTACATATCTCTTTCATGATTGATTGTACTAGACATTATAAGTAAATGTATTTTGTGCATCGTTTGGTTCCTTGTGTGTACTACGCAAGATCGACACAGACAAGTTACGTTACATGTTTCTCTACAGCACTAACTAAACCTTATTTTCACATCGCAGTTATTTTTACACCAGCTTAATCCTGTCAGCACACAGTTTTGTGGGCAAAAAAAAGCAAAATTGCGCGTAGATATCGTCAAATAATTGCAACGAACGCGAAGAGCACGCGCAACGCAAAGGAAACTAACCGCTGTGCGCGAGTGGCTGGCTACGGTAAAGGAGGCGTGACGTGTAAACCAAAATACAACAGCGAAAAAGAAAAACTTTACACACACGGGGGTCGCAAACCTTATATACCAAGCATCGAAGTGCAAAAAAAAATAGTGCGTATTTCAAACATACACACGGCATATTACATGTAAATTGAATTAGGCAACTTGGGGCATGTTCCCGGCGCCATACATTACGTCTTGGACCTTCGACGAGTTAACGGCTATTGGTTATAAAGATGTGCAGATGCGACACCGATAAAAAAATCCTCATCAAGGCAAAGCACTTGGAAGTGCGCCGCGAGTAACACTATTTATGAACGCAAGCGTAGCTGAGTCTCAGCTCGTGTGACTCAATATGGCGGCGCCAGCGGGGTTGTCTCCACCCTGGACGGCGGCGCTGGGCATCGAGGCACCCTAGGTGGGTGCCACGGTGCCGCCTGATCTTCATAGACCGCCGTGTTATCACAAGGGGGCTGCTGCACTTTTTGTATTTATAAAGCCGTAGGAGCAGTAAATTTCTCATGTAGGGAGGTGATTTCTAATTTTCATTTCATTTCATTTTTTTCTAATTTTGGGCTTCTTTTGACTATAAGAAGGCTTATTTACTGCTTGATGCCCGCGTTTTGAGTTTACGTACCAGCTAGTTCTGTTCCGAGTGTCGAACCTCCAGTCGTTCAATTCAGGAAAAGGAAGCACTACATTCGTTTTCTTACACAGTCCAGCTCATTGCAACGTAGGATTTTTAAAGTATACTTATTCGGCGACTTTTTACTAATAGAGAATAAGAATGCCTAATTTATATGGACATGTGAGTGACCTAATTTATATGGACATGTGAGTGAATGAATGAATTCTTTTATTAAGAAAAGGGAGGACCGAAGGTCGCTGGTATAGGGGAGGAGGGATATGGACATGTGAAACTGCACTATATATAGGATGTTTTTTTTTAAAAAAAAACAATACAGATTTTTATTTTTTTAAAGTAATGAACGAAACGAACGTGGTGTTTTCGCAGACGAGTTCATAGGCGAGAGGTAATGCATAGGCAGGTAATACTCCTGTATACGCAAGACGGCTCCTGTATTCCCCGAGTCCCGAAGATACGCATCCTTGGCATGCATATAGCAGCCAACGGGTCAAACGCAGAAGCTATTCGCAGGATTGAAGGCAAGGTTACAGCGGCTACCCGCGTGATCAAACGCATTACAAACAAGCACACGGGCGTGAAGGAGGACAGCGTCATGCGCCTCATACACTCCTTCGCAATCAGTCACATTACTTATGTGGCTGCCTTCCACAACTGGAATGTCACCGAAAGGGAGAAACTGAACACCCTTATACGCAAGACTTACAAGATCGCCCTTGGCTTACCGGAGTCCACAAGCACTTCTCGTCTGCTACAGCTGGGGGTATACAACACGCTTGAGGAAATCGTGGATGCGCAAAGAGCCTCCCAACTCGAACGCATGTCCCTGACAGCCACGGGTCGGTACATCCTGCAGAAACTAGGCTTCAATTACCATGTCCAACACGGTCAGAAACAGGCCATTCCACCCTACATCAGCGACACGCTGATCGTCGCCCCTATCCCTCGAAACATGCACCCCGAACATAACGGGGGCCGACGCCAGGCCCGTGCCAAGGCACTGCTGGCCTCCTTTGGTGGGAAGACGACTACGCGCTTCGTAGACGCGGCAGAGTACACACAAGAACACCGGTTTACGGCGGTAGTCATAGACGTTAACTCCCGGCTTACTCACGCGTGTAGTGTCAGCACGGAATACCCAGATACAGCGGAAGAGGTTGCGATTGCGCTTGCGCTTACCGACCCCTTCTGCGAGGTAGTTCTTAGCGACTCACAATCCGCAGTTCGTAACTACGCGCGGGGGCGCATTGCCTCCGAAGCTCTTCAGATCCTAAGGAAAGCTGGTCGACAGCACTTCGATAGCACCGCAATCATGTGGTTCCCAGCGCACGTCTCCACCCCCACCGACGAGGGCCCCCCTAACTTGAATGAGGTGGCACACCGCTCTGCGCGAGAACTGACTCGCCGCGCAGAGTCTGAGACACCCTCTTCGAGTTCGGACCTCCTGGTGCGAAACACGCGAGAACGCTTAGTAAGTTATAACGATATCACCAAGCACTACCAGTTAGGCAGGAGGATATTGCCCCCACCTCACCCCAAACTGAAACGTTGCCAGGCAGTCGTCTGGCGACAACTGCAGACACACACCTTCCCCAGTCCGGTGCGATTGCAGCACATTTTCCCCACGCAATACCCGAGTGCTATTTGCAAATTATGTCAGGCAACTAGAGCGACACTCTCACACATGTTGTGGGAGTGTCCTGTTATAGCAGCGACAATGGCAGTAGCTCCGGAGGCTCTTGCGTCGAAGTGGGCCGCCGCTCTGCGCAGCTCCAACCTCAAGACACAAGAGTGGGCAGTCCAGCGGGCCCGGGAGGCGGCGACGAGGCAAGGCCTCGAAGTCCCCTCATGGGAGACCTGAGCCCGGGTCATTAAACTTCGCCGGATTTGAATAAAGTTGTTTCCATCCATTCATAGGCGAGGCGGACATTGCCACAAATAACGTGAGCTTCAGAAGACTAATTAGGAAACATTTATGATTACATTTTTCATTCGTGTCTGGGGACCGTTGTCTAAATGGCAAATTAGCTAGAGGCAGTGACATTTTCATCCACACTCATCTTTTAAAGACCTGGAATTCGAGATATTCGAGAAGTGTGCGGCGAAGTTTGAATGACAGCATGCCGTGGCAAATCTTAACCCAATACACAGCCGCACATGCTTGCCAGGCAAAGCGTATGTGACGCATCAGTAGCTGCCGCGACTACAGCTAGCCGAGACGTTCGGTTTGCTACTTTCTCACCCTTGTCGTCACGGCGTTTCGGTCTGATATAACAACGCGCCTTTTCTGCGCTCCAGCGGATAGCCTGAATTTACCTTTGAAATTCGATGATAAATGTCTCGAATTAAATGTGACTTTCAAGGTAAAAAAACAACAAAGGTGCGTTAAAATGTGAGTGCTTTCATATTCGCCAGTTCAACAACTGTATAAAAAAGGTAATTAATAAATTTTTGTTAATTCGTCTTCTGAACCTCACGTTATTAGCGGCAATGTATTTCCGTCTCACCTCGGAACTCATCTGCAAAACGCCATTCCAGTGCTCTTATATAGCCTCTTTATAAAAAATCTGGATTTTCTAAAAAAACACCCTATATATGACTTCTCTTCGATGATGCTCGTATATGTGCTTCGCATGTTCATCATCATACATTTGACTAACTCACCATTGTATCTCATGCCGTGATGCGACTTATGTCGTGCAACAAGAGCTGCTCTTTCAGGGCAAAATATTAACTTTTGCTTCACTTGCCAGAATGTTCCTATATGGTATTACTCCTTTTGATTGTTTGTTTTCCCCATACTTTCCTGCACTTTCGCTTTTTTTCGATCAATTGTATGGACACTCCAGGCGAATTTCCACCGTCGCCGTGATGTTCTGTGTACAGTATAGACCACTTATAACGTAACCGTTTATAGGGCAGAGCTGGCTACAACACGGCCTTTTTCGACTCCCGTTTACCCTCCCATAGAACTCCATGTATATTCATACCACTTACACTGCAGCCGCGTGAGACGAAATACCGGTTATAATGCGGCTTCCACGGGAAAATCTCGCCGACACGGGCGGCGGCGAGCACGCTTCTCAACAAGGCGCTTGCTCCCGGCCGGCGTATGCATTATTCAATGCAATCAAACTCTCATTAATTCGGACTTATTTGGCCGCACATCGGTTAATTCGGACTACTTTCGGAGCTAGGTGAGCGAGGAGCGCCGCAAATGTGTGACGCAAAAGAGCAAGAACGGCGCTAGCGTCCAACCGAAATGAAGCGGCGGTGTCCGCATCGCCACAGCCATCAGTTGAACTCGTACGGGAACGACAGCAACGCCAAAACGTTTCGAGCCTATTTATGTCTTTAAAGCCTGCATTCTTGCATTTACCGCTGCACATAACACCGCGTCGGCCACGAGTTTTCGTAACTGCGTAGTCGTCATCCACGATCGCATAGACAGCGACCGCGGTTTCGACTGCAGTTGTTGCAGCGAGTGGTAGTTCATTCGTCCAGACTTGGTGCATGCGTCGGGCGCGTGCCTTCAGCACCGCAAAGTCGCCGTTCATAATCGCGTTCATAGCGGTCACGGTTTTTAGCGCAGCGGTTGCGGCAAACAGTTGTTTCGTTTTCACTCGGTGCAAAGCTGTCAAACTTGAAGTGGCACCGGCTACATCGCGATTATGTTTTCACGAGCTCACTGACAAAAGCGTAATCGCGATGTGCGCGCGATAGTACAAAGCGTGTCTACATGCTTGGTCTACATCTTTTGCATACGTGCAGGGCTTAAAAATTGTTGTTTTGGTTATAGTACGGTACCGCTTATAGTGCAGATATTCGAGACTCCAGCGACTTACGTTATAAGCGGTCTACACTGTATAAAGTCCAAGTGTGATAACATTGCGGCCGCACGCCGTGTTATGTACGTGCGAGCGAAAGCTTGCGAAGGCGAGCCAAGAAGGATGATAGCGTGATTGGTATATGAGAACTGTTTGGTAGATGCAGAAAACACGTACAATGTTCCCCGCACATTGTACTTCTTTTCGTAAGCTATAACTAACATTTTTTTAGCGAGAACCATGTCTCTATAGTACTGCTTCTTTGAAGCAGCCTTTAACTAAACTGCGTTGACCATAAACAAGCTGGAGCTGTTAATTAAGGCAGCTTTCTTGATCAAGGATTGTATCTCATCACAAGTTGTGTGACCTGTTTTGTCTTCTGTCTTCATCACAGCATTCAGAACACTACCATTTTCTTTAAATAAAGGTGGCAAGTAAATTATTTTAAGTTATTCATTTCACCTTCTCAGTAGGTATAAACTCATGATTCCACTGGCCCAAATAGCACAATTCATCCACGCGACTGGAATAGAGATCGAGGTTTCATTTCAGTATTGCAGTACAGATGGCGACTTTAACTGGTGGTTTGTGGCCGTTGTGCACCATCATTTTGCAATCTATCAGCACTCGCGGCTTTGAAACTACAGCGTTGGGTACACTCTTCTGATACAGAAGCTTTGTGGTGGACACCAGATCCTTCGAAGTTTTCCAATTCGGTGCTCTCAACGGCGGAGCACAACAAGGAGGCCACTGACTGGGTGCACCTATGCCACTTTGATGGAAGTTCTTTCGCACACATTTTGTCTCTTTTAATTTTCTGCTTTGAGATACAAGGTGTGTAGGATACTTATGGAATATCGTACGTATTGCATCGATTTCAGACGCGATTTATTGCGGCGAAGATCGTTGAAAACGCCGTTGATGATGATAGTGAATGTGCGTTCGATGAAACAACTTTTTAAATACTTTTCACACACCACAGCAATTGGCGTCAGCGTTTTGTCATTTTTTTATCCTTCGTTCCCATTGTGCGAGCCGTGTGCCATCGGATGGTGCAGTGAACAAGAATAGAAGCCCTTCGCTCGAGCAGTAACTACTCCAACACAACCACGCAAAGCAAGTCCTTTCTTCACTGTCGCTGTGGTTTCAACATTCTTTCACCGCCGTCACATAGTCCTCCTACTCACAGACACGGGAGCAGACAACCATAAACTCACTTGAAGCTTTTATGACGCATGAACAAACACGCAACACCGTAATGACACTGAAAACGTAAACACAGAAATCGATGCAACCACTGCGAAACTGCTCCAGCCAAGCAGACGACACGCAGAGTCTTCACCCACCTAGAGTTACTGTATATGCTATATATATATATGCTGTATAGCATATACAGTAACTCTACACCCACCTGTATTGCTGCGACCCCTGTCGGCCACCGTGGTCATTCATTGCAGACGGTGCCACGCTCCTCCATTGAAAAGAGTGGGTGGTCGGCACACTAGCAAGTATATTCTAGGCACTATACCCGAGCGGCCATTTTGACATTTCATGTCACTTGGCCAGGTGGCTTGACGATGGGATTGGCCGCCCAAAGTGTCGGGGGCAACACCTATGGCGAATTTTCGGTTTCCACCAGCAAAAACATGGCTTTTGAGATTTGCTATCTAAAGATGGTGTCTATGATGCATTGTGGCCCTGAAATTGGTTTTGATGCATAGATGTTCCGTATAAAGTCCAAGGGCGATAACGCCGTCGCCGTATGCTATATGTGCGAGTGAACGCATGCGAGGGGAGCCGACGACCACGGCTAAATCTTGCGCGCGCAAGAAAAGCGGGGAGAAAGAGCACTTTCCGTTGCACTCGAGGCACCAGCGAGGGGGGAGAGAGGGATAGTGGGCGGCGTTGTACTCTCGCATGAACTGCGTACTGTGCGGCGGCGCTGGCCGTATCTTGAAAGCGATCTCCGTTGTGGGCAGAGTCTAGGCAGTGTAGGTGGGTTGGCGGTTCGTAGCTTTGTGCGCGCTGTGTGTTCTCAGCGCTCAGTTTGCGTTGAAGCGATAGACAACAGCACAAGGGTCACTTCGCTCGCTGCTGCAGCGGCGCTTCCTCACGCCAGTGTTTGACAGCGTGTGTCCGCGCTCATCGAGTGTGATGTGTCCATGTTTACCTGTGGGCGCTGGCACCGTGCTTGGTAATATTGTTAATAAGCGAATGTTTACAAGTTTATACGGACAATAAGACTACTATCCTTACTTTGTATAGCTGTCTACTAATTTTCTATCGTAATCAATGCTTCGGCTTTCAGGCGAAACTGCAACTTTTTTTCACACAAGGATTAAGATATTATTATGTGCAGTTCAATACTACTCTCATTTCTAAATTTTTCTTGTTTCTCAGCTCTTACGGGTTGTGTGTGTTTTTTTTTTTTTTATTTTTTTACGGTCCTGTGAAAAGTGTATCAGCGGGGTTCTACTGTATTGACCTTAATGGAGAACGACTATCCGTCAGCCTTGAACGCAAATTTTTAGGTATTATCTTGGACACAAAACTTAATTTTATTCCCCACTTGAAATATCTAATAAAGCGAGGTGCCTGAAGACTATGAACCTGCTTAAGCTACTTTCTCAAACAAACTGGGGCAGTGACAGGAGGTGTCTGCTTAGCCTGTATAAGAGTCTTGTACGATCACGCCTCGACTACGGAGCTGTGGTGTACCAATTTGCATCGGATAGTGCTCTGAATATTCTCGACCCAGTCCATAGTCTAGGTATACGGCTGGCAACAGGCGCATTTAGGACAAGCCCTGTGGAAAGTCTGTATGTCGAGGCGAACGAATGGTCCTTACACCTACGCAGAACATATCTAAGCTTCTACTTTTTGAAATGTAAATCGAATAACAAACATCCGTGTTACTCAACTGTACTTGACTTGTCTTCCGTAAGACTTCACCGTAACTGCCAATTTGTTCGAGCTCCTCTGTCTGTGCGCTTGGAACAACTGGCTAATGAAACTGGTATTCAACATCGAGAAACAGTCCTAATGACTCACACTTCTCTTGCACCACCTTGGGAATGGCAGCCTATCCAGTGTGATATGTCTTTTGTCACAATAACAAAACATGGGCCTGAGGTGCATATGCATTCATACTTTCTCGAACTTTAGGCGAAGTACTCCTGCACGGAGTTTTATACAGACGCTTCAAAGTCTACCTATGGTCTAGCTTATGCAGCTCTCGGACCATCATTTTTAACGTCCGGTGCAATAAATCCAAACACCAGCATTTTCACAGCAGAGGCATACGTGATCCTCTCTGCTGTGAAACATAAACTAGTATAATAAAGGCTGTCATATTCACAGATTCATTAAGCATTGTTCGTGACATATGAAGTCTACGAGAACACAAAAACTCTATCCTTAATGAAGTCTACAACCTTCTATGCTCAGCATAGGTGTCGAACCAAATAATTGTTCTTTGTTGGGTGCCTGGCCATAGAGGCCTAGAGGGCAACATAGCTGCTGGCGAAAGCGCTACATCTGTAGCATTTTGTGATGCAAACATTAATATCCCTGTACCGTACACAGACCTTAAGCCATTTTTACAATGTAAACTACGGAAATATTGGCAGAGGCAGTGGGACACTCAGGTATCCAACAGACTGCACCTTATCACACCAAAAATAGGGAACTGGATCTCTGAAAAAACAAGACACCAGGAAGTACTGCTCTGTAGATTATGAATTGGGCACACCTACAGCACTCATTCGTATCTTCTAACTGGAACTAACCCTCCGACATGCACTACGTGTGGCAGTAGACTTACAGTCCTTCATGTTCTCGTTCAGCCCCATTATTAGAAGAGGAGAAAAAAAAGTTCTTCCCTTCCTTATGCTGTCATAATATACCTTTGCACCCAGTCTTCTTTTTAAGCAATGACCCTCTAATTTTAAATCAGTACTCTAGTTCTTAGCAGAAACAAATACCATAGAATTCATTTGGCCAGGCTATTTGTAGTACAGCCTCTCCTGGAGGCTGTAGCTGCAATGCAGTCACAGAGCACATGCCTCGCAGCCCTTGCGCTGAAGGGCTCTGCAGAGGCACTAGTGCTGCTATAATTAACACGTTTTAGTATCTAATTCTTCTTTAAGTACTTTTATAACCATAGGACTTACTTGTCATTGACATTTTTTTAATAGATACATATCTTACACGATTTACAGGAAATATTTTAGGCCAATATACAGCCACTCGATTTTGTGGGGATGCGCGACTCTCACGCGTCCCCTGATGTTGTTTTTCCCGCATGTCTCCTGTAGTCCGGCTTCTCTGCGTGGCTAAGCCCGGCGGTGATTGCGGCGCGTTGCGAGAGATGGCGCTAGTGTCGCGATGCCACCGAACGGCGGGGTCACTTGGGAGGAAAAGGTCGGAGGGGCTCTCTTTTGGCTTGGGGATCGGCGACGAACACGCACGGACGCTTCGCGCGTGCGCCGGCCCGCTTCACGCGACCGTCGCGCGAGGCTAAGAGCAGGACACCGGTATGGACGAACACGGATCGTTCGAGCGCGCCACCGTTCGCGTGACTGTACACGTGAACGACTAGGCGATGGTGTCATAGCATGGGGCGAACGTATTCGCTCGCTATCGGGTCGCGGTGAGTCGGACTTCCTTGATTTGTCGCGCGCCCGTGTGAATGTTCTATTGGTTGTAATTCGGCTAGTGTGCATTAGTGTATGAAAGGTGCAATAAATGCCCTTGTGATTGTTTGCACTACTGTGTTGTCGTTCCTTTGTCCCAAGAGCACATGTGAGACCCCACAATTTCCACTATATTCAACTATATTCTCATTGCCATTCGTCACCAAGTGTCATGGCGCTGTTTCTTCATTTCTGGCCCTTGCGCCAAAAAAAAAACAATATCCATCAATCAATCACTTATCCCCCTTCCTCTCCTCCTATGTCGGCGAGAGGGCGGAATAGAGAAAGGAGCGGGGCACACGGGGCCTGCGATGCAACCAAGGCGTGCTGTGCGAGGTGCACAACACAAAGGCAGATGTGGCAAAAGTGGCTCGCTTTGCTTACTTTTTTCTTTTTATGATCTTTTTCTTTTCTTCTTCCTTTTCTATTCTTTTTCTTTTTAGGCAATGCGATGAAGTGTTGTGCAGTGTGTCTTTGTGCCGCCTTGGTGCTGATGTGGCAAAGTGGTTCACTTTTTTTTTTTTTCACTTTAACGAGGATAGTGTTTTTATTTCCTCTCGGCGCACACACCGAGAAGCCAGATTTGTTATAACCGATAACATGGCACGGGAGCATTGTAGTAGGCTGTTTATTTTACCATAGTACATATAGAAAAGTTGACGTTGCATTGGCTGCACTTTGTTATATTCGATATATTGTTAAAACAGGTATTGTTATAAGTTTGTTCGACTGCACTGAACATCAGATATGAAAATGTCAACTGTTTCATGTCTAACAGAGTTGAAAAGCACCTATCCAGACACTTGAAAATTATGCCTGGTGCAAAACATTCTGAAAAACAATGACAGGAGCTAACCTGCTACATACAACAACATACTGACTCCGAGTAATAACACCCAACCGTCTAACTTCCTGCACATCTAAAGCATTTTGCACATATTATGCAAACTTGTAGCATGTTTCTAATCGGAAGTGTTTCAAGATGTATGCGACACATTCTAAATATCATCATTTTCAGCAATTATTTTGATATTGATGCAATATCTTGGCTTCTACACAGTGTGAAAGGGTTAAATTAGGTAAGGTGGGGATAGTAAACTACGGCAGCAGCTTTGTAGACTGAAGCGAAAAATCAGTTCTGGCAGAAGCTAAGGGGTGGTCCACAGTGCAATGTCCTTAAAGGGCCCTTAAACCACCCAGAGGTCGAAATTTAGTTGTGGTGTTGCAGTTGTGCATGAGTCTACAACGAACACGTAGCCATGAGAATTTTTCGAAATGGTGCCGTAATAGTGGAGTTACATGCGTTTAATGATCGAAACACGGCCCTCGCTCGTTTCGCTCTTTCCTTCGCTACTCTCTTCGTCGGCTGGTCTCTCCTCCTCGCCAAGTGCTCCTCCAAATGTCACGTGACATCGCTCGTCGCCAACGCACTTCTCAAAACACTGTCCACTTCTGGTTAAGGCACGTCCGCGCTAGCAGCAAATATACCGACGGCGAACTGACCTCTAGTGCCGTAGAACGTCTGCCGCGCGAGAGGTGTCCAAAGTATGCGGCAGTTCAGCCGGCGCACCGCCCGCTGCATGATCGACGGGCCAATCGACGACGCGCGAAGCTGCGCGCTTCCGCCGCCAGCGACGAAAACATTGGCTGCAGCTTCTGTTCCAAGCAAAATTATTTCCGCTAGATAAAGCGTTGCATAAATTGTACATTTTATGAAAAACAATACCCACTGTCAAATGTTTAACATGAACGAGACCTCCGATACTTGTCGAGCTCAGTTGCAGCGCACGGCTACCGACGGAAGACGACCGGCTCGGCTGTGCTCACATCGCAGCGGATGGCGCTCCTAATATCCGCGTATTATTGCGATAGCAATTATATGGAAACTTCAACCGGATTTCTGCCGTCGCCGTCGCCGTGAGGTTCCGTATAGATAAAATCTTCGCCGCGCGCCGTATGCCCCAGCGGAAGCGTGCGGGGACGCGCGCTATCACGGAGAGCGAACGCACTCAATCTCCCACGCGCAAGCAAGGAAGCGGAAAGCCAGCGCCGGAGGGAGCAGGGGGGGGGGGGGGGGGGGGGGGGGGCACTTCTCTGCCAACAACCGCGCTCGTCGCTCGTCCGAACAGTCTCTTATCTCTCCCACGCGCAAGCAAGGAAGCGGGAAGCCAGCGCCGGAGGAAGCGGGGGGGGGGGGGGGGGCGCACTTCTACGCTGCCAACAACCGCGCTCGTCGTTCGTTCGACGGCACCGCCTCTTATCTCCACACGGCTCTGACCTTTATGCACCGCTCAGTTTCCGTTGAAGCGATAGACCGTACGTACCTTCGCCCGCTGCGCGGCCGAAGGTACGTTGCGCTGCCAGCGTTTTGACAGTCGTTGGCTGCAGTCATTCAGCGTGATCTATTCATGTTTGTTTGTGCGCGCTCACACCACGCTTGTTCATTCAGTTAGTAATAGTCGGGCCACATTTTCCAACGCACGCTACACATGCAATGCTGCCCAGATCGGCAGTGCAGCACTACAGGTGTGTCCCTTCGCACGCGCTGCCCACGGTAAGCGCTTCTCATCAACACCACCGTTTCACACGCGCCTTCTCGTGGTCATCGAGTCTCTCTTCATGTCGGTCTACTTACGCCGCAGCACACCTGCTTACTTAATCAGCTCATGTTTACTAAAATTCATATTGCTACCAAGGCCGCTCACCTTACTTCCTATGACATTGCTGTGTTGCTATCGCATTCATTGCTTCACCCTTAGGGCGAAACTGTGACATTTTTTTTCTTTGTGCACAATAATTGCGAAGAGTGACAACAACGATAAGAAAATATTGCGGCTTGTGAGCATCGGTAATTCATTTGGAAGCACCATCCGCTTTAGCTTTGAAGGGTGTTGCGTCCCGAATCGGCCGGGCGCATTCTTTGATTGTTTCCCATCGAGGCAGGCCCTTTCATGAGCGTCGCCGAGACGGCGACAGTGCCAGACACCGACGAGACGGGCAAACAAGCGCCCCAACTAGGCAGTGCGCAATCTTTGGGTGCTTCCCCCGATTCCACCCCCTTCATCAGCGGCCGCCTACCTGGCGACGCGGCGCGACACCGGCTGGGACGCGATGACAAAGAAGCTCACGAAGCTTGCCCCCCTTCGTTAGACGCGGGGATTAGTGCAAAGGCCATTCTCCCGACCCGGTCAAGATGACCGTCGGAGGGCAAGAAACAGGTCACCGACTTTCGTGGAAGGAGTGTCAACCCCCTGTTTCCGGATTGCCTCGTCCTTGCTTCGAAGGTGCAACATTGGAGGCGGAGTTCAGCGAACAAGACGGCCCCTCTGATTGGCCGCATCAAGGTCATCTGATTCCCTAGCCGGGTCAACTAGGGAAGACCGAGGTTTTATAAGGAGACACCTTGTGTGCAGTGGTGTGTCCTGACGAGTTCTGATATGTGCTCAGACATGTAGTGAGCTGAGACTTTCAAAGTGCTCCCCCATGGAGTGGGCTTCCATATTTGGAGCCACTGTAAATAGTGTAAAATAAACCCTTTTTTCTCTCGATCTTACTCCCGGACGTACTCATCCCTTTGGCTGAAGGATCACCGGCCTAAACGCTACCCGAGTCTCAACAAACTGGCAGCAGCGGCGGATTAATCTCCGACCCGCAACAACGGACGGCAGCGCTAAGATGAAACGCCAACCCGTTCATAACAAGGGAACCGGAAAAGGCCTAACGACGATATTGGCGCCGTCGAGCGATCAGCGGCGGTGAGGCTGCCGCACAAATGAGTCCCGGTCTCATCCTCTCTACGTACGGCAAGGGAATCTTGCCGTTTGCGTGAAAAACAACTGTCAAACGGCGGCCCACGAATGGCAAACGGCGTGCAGCGAGTTACCGTGCCAGTAACATGGACGGGCCTCGACCGCTACTCAGCGCTTCTCGGCTACCCGCTGTTGCTTCCGTGCCGGCCCGTGCTCCTGCGAAGCGTGCCGCTATGGACCCTGTGTTGCGCGCACATCTAGAAAGGCCAACACTGTCGGACACTGTTCGCGCAGCTAATCAGACCGCTAAGCACGACTGTGTTGGAACGCGAGCGATTTAGCACTTGCGTACCGGGCTGTGATTCGTAAGCGCGCACAAGAGAGCAACACGGCGAGGAAGAGCAGGGAGCGCACGTACCTGCTAGCAGACTAACCGGAAGTTGTAGGTTCTTGCTCAACCAATCGACATCGTCGACCCTGTTGACATCACCAGGTGCTCCCTGGTGACATCGTGACGACCGCTGGGGATACCGGAAAGGCCAGGAGAGGAGAACGACATTGTTTTTTTTTTATTATTATTTTGTGGCGCACCCGCGGCGCGTAGCGCTGCAGTGTTTGGCATCGTTGATCGTGACGGCATTCTGAATTCGATGCACGTGTTTACTTAAAATGTTCAAAAAATATTGGAGGTGGTTTAGGGGCCCTTTAATTCGCAACTCAAATGAACTGCAGGGAGCGCTGCGAAAATTGGCCGCGTCTGGCTACACTGCGCAACATGGCGGCTATACGGAGGTCCCCAAGCAACGCCTCCTATAAAGACAATGCCTGGAACGTCGCTCTTTTAAAGACGATAGTCTTTCTTGGGGAACTTAAACGCTGAAAATTTGGTCTGTCTGTCACCCGATTCAGCCACCCGGCCAAAGTTGGACCACTTGCTTACCACCCACACTACTTAAACTGGTACGGCTGTTCATACTTGTGAACGTTATCGATCACAAAGTAAATATTACGCATATCTGAGGCGCAACATCACTAGGTAAGTATTAGGAGGTGTGTTCCTTTAATAGAAAATACATAGATACGTAACTCTAAAGACCCTAGTTTCTTAAGCTGCGCTGAAAATGCCATGCTATGCGCGCCGACGAACGACGTTCCCCGACTGCGCGCCGACGAGCGCCCTCTGCCATGGAGGAAGGAAACCCTCTGCACAAGTTCATGGTTCCCGATGTATTGCCAGATGGCGTCCATGTCTCACGCAGCGCCTCCTCAATTTTATCAATGCCAGCCAGATGCGGCCGATTCAACATAAAGGAAGCGCTGTCTGAGGCAGGGCAAAACATAAATGGCCGCTTGATGAAATAATGCGGTAAAATGAAATCTGTTCAAACAAACCTCCATTGTATTTATCATGCGAGGACGGAAATGGTACGAGAACAGCATCACGGGTGGCCGCGGATCAGACCAGCACTCATGTAGTACGGCCGGCAGAAGACTTTCGACGACATTTGCAGCGAAGCACGCAGTTACGCGGCAATTTTTTCCCATGGAGAGGTCCCTGCCGGGTGTTGTGACCAGGCGCCTTGCGAGAGCGCTCGCCTACCTACGGCCTGGTCACGTGACACCATCAGCGTAGCCAATGGCGTAGCCGGGAGCAACCGGCAGCGCGCTGTCCGCCGGCGTCCCTGGAAAAAAACGCCAGCGTAGGTTTCAGCGCTGCTGACGCCGCGCGGAAATTTGCAGCTCTCCAGCAAATTTTTGTACTCAAACAAACTTACCAGCGACAAAAAGCCCCGCAAGGTGACCCGCATGATCTCAGAACAGCGATAAAGAAACCACTTGAGTGTCATACATATGAAAATTAAAATTTTATTTTTCTCGAGTATGTACCGACTAGCGCAAGCCTCTACGGTCTTGCAATTTATTTTTCTACTTTCTCATAATAGAGGCTAGAAACAATAGAATGTGATTTTTAATTCTATTGTTTATGCACAAAGAATAAAATTATATTTGAAAGCTGCATGAAAAACTAAACAAGCATGCATAATTTCATTAAGATTGAATGAAAAATAAATTGTCCGCAAACTTCGTACCGTTCGTGGTTTGCTAGGTAACCGTAGAGGTAAGCCACCCTAGTAGAGGTGTACGGCAGAAACAAACGCTGGTAGTGACATCTGGTGACGCAGTGTCTAACCAGAGAGCACACAAAACTAATACTGCAACTTACATACTCTAACTAACTGCTCTGTAAAGCGTTGGGAGCAACATAATTGTTAATGTATACTTTTATGATTTCCTTCGAGAATAACACTGACAAAAAAGGAAACTCAAATGCACTGTAGCAAAATCGTCACAGGATATCGCCACCAGCTTTACGACTGCCGGCCATAGCACTGGTAATCTGGCAATCCGCCTTTTTCATTTTCCTGTGCTGCCCTCTGCCGCGCGCCGCTGGAAACGTTTTGGTAGGGTGCTGGGGCTTTCGCCGGTTGATTTGTGAACCTGCGCCCGTGTTAAGTGCGCATCGGTTGTGCGTTTCGTGGATCGCGAATAATTATTAATGGCGTCTGGGGGGGGGGGGGGGGGGGGGGCAGCATGTCGTTCCTGGAAGCCATGTAGCACTCACCAACTATATACATGTAGGGTGAGCAGGCCTGAGTGTGCTGTTTTGTTTACAGTGCGGCCGATAAAGGCACGCTGAGTTCCCTCTGCCGTAGCGGCTGCTTTGGAGTTTGTTGGCGCTAACTCCTGCACTTGCACCTCGCTTTTTTTTGTAATTCTTTTTACACATTCTGTAGACATTTCGCATAAATAAGATGTTTTCGAGCAAAGCGATGCACTTGTTTACATCGGCATCTACAGCCACAGATCGTTGTTAGCGTCAAAAAATGGGGGAAAGGTGCATATATGAAAAGGCGCTGATATGAAAGAATGTCAAAACGTATAATAAAACACATATCTGCTCATATGAGCCGCGTTGTTCCATCGTGAGACGAGTCAGTATGAGCGGCTGAGCCACTTAAACAACGGCGACTGCAGTGTGATCCAGTTACAAATATTGGGCTGTTAATTTATTACTGATTCTCACTTTTCTTTAACTTCGCGATAGTTAGTTTGCACGTGTCATAAAGCATTATTAGAGCAAACTGTGCTCGCATAAGCGCTCATTTAAAGCCGTGTTGTTCTCCTGCAAAAACGCGGATGCCATCGCTGACACCGTTGGTATATAACTGAGCGAAGCGGCTGTTTATGCTGCTGTACCGAATGTACCGTCTTTTGTTTCGGGTTTGACGCAGAGATAAATAGTACATCTCAGGAATTAAGAAATGTGTCAGCATGCCAACACGTAAAAACCCACCCATCTACGTTGCGAATACGACCGGCAGCCTACGGGAACGGTGACGTACAGATGTTGGCACAGGCGTTGGGCACAGCGCTGTGCCCCGCTTGCAACTTATTAGACAGTTTTAGTTTAGCGTTAGCGTAATAGCGGGGTTACGGGAAATAGCGTTACCGTTCCGCAAACGAACTTTGCAGAAAGAGAGTTTTAGTGTAGCGTGATAGCGTAGTTTACGTGCGCTTTGAATTTCGGATACATAGGGCACCCAATTCTATGTGTGTGTGCGTCCGGAGAGTGCGATAAGCAGCGCAATGGAAGCGAGGAGCGCGTTGTATTTTTACTTCACATGTCCGTCGATCTGCAACGAAACAGACAAGCAGTACAAGCTGTCTACCATAGCCTCCGAAATCCTCCCATCTCAGAGGCCATATGCCGTCTTCGCGTATATCTCATGACTTTAGCGACAGATGGCGCTCGCATCTCAGAAAAATTAGGGTGCCTCGATGCCCAGCGCCGCCGTCCAGGGTGGAGACAACCCCGCTGGCGCCGCCATATTGTGTCACACGAGCTGAGACTCAGCTACGCTTGCGTTGATAAAGTGTTACTCGCGGCGCGCTTCCAAGTGCTTTGCCTTGATGAGGATTTTTTTTATCGGTGTCCCACCTGCATATCTTTATAACCAATAGCCGTTAACTCGTCGAAGGTCGAAGACGTAAATGTATGGCGCCGGGAACATTCCCCAAGTTGCCTAATTCAATCACATTTAATATGCCGTGTGTATGTTTAAAATACGCACTATTTTTTTTGCGCTTCGATGCTTGGTATATAAGGTTTGCGACCCCCTGTGTGTGGAAGTTTTTCTTTTTCGCTGTTGTATTTTGGTTTACACGTCACGCCTCCTTTACCGTAGCCAGCCACTCGCGCACGGCGGTTAGTTTCCCTTTCGTTGCGCGTGCTCTTCGCGTTCGTTGCAATTATTTGACGATATCTACGCGCAATTTTTGCTTTTTTTTGCCCACAACACTGTGTGCTGACAGGATTAAGCTGGTGTAAAAATAACTGCGATGTGAAAATTAGGTTTAGTTAGTGCTGTAGAGAAAAATGTAACGTAACTTGTCTGTGTCAATCTTGCGTAGTACACACAAGAAATCAAACGATGCACAAAATACATTTACTTATAATGTCTAGTACAATCAATCATGAAAGAGATATGTACATGAAAAATTATATGTACTGTGTGGCACCTGAAGGTTATCTTGAAAGACGAGATAAAAAAATTAATTCGCAAGGTAGGCTCGACACACAATTCGGGATAGTGAGAGTTTTTTTGTTTTTTTTTTTTTGTTTTTTTTTATTCATTACACGGGGGGGGGGGGGGGTTCAAGTGAGTACATCAACCTTATTACACACAATATAAATCGAAAACAAGAATGCAAACAAGAAAACGCAACCGCGGGTAATATTAATCAAGATATCCAGCCAGAATACATACATCAGCTACCATCGAATACGTCGCATCAGCCAAACACATCGATGGCGAGTACAGAACATTTCATAAATAACCATTAGAACACTGATAACTACATTGAAAAAATAAACAACACTGCATACATATCACGTACAAAAACCGTAAATGAAACTAAGACAGTCAAATACAGATTAGCAATGTTTTTCACTTCGAAAATATAGTCCATGATGATGTAGGGCTGTTGACTTTAACAGACGGCGCCCATCCTGTCGATTTCCCTCGTACTGGTCCTCTTCAAAGTGTTTCTAAGTACAGGTAAAACAACAAAAGTGATTATTGATATGAAAAGTTGCCTTGTAAATACAGAGAACTGTGAGAACTGAGAACAGAGAACTGAGAACAGAGAGTGCTTAAAAATAAATTTTAGCAGAAGCAATGCTGTATTACCTCGCTTCACACGTTTCGAAGAAATGCACAGGCTACAACAGACACCATGCCAGAAAGCGCCGAAACATTTTGGTCCCATGATGCCCCTTAACTCTACTACACCTGGGCATACCGTGCACAGGCATTTAAAGACCGTCACAGTACCCACTACGATCGGGAATGAGCACGAATGACCATCGGCTTACGATCACCACGCTACAAATATGTACAAGTCTAAAAAATCAGCTATGTAACGTAACACCCTGAGGTCCGCAAGATATCTCCCGAGAAATCAGAGAAAATCACAATGTTTCGCTTACCACGTACAAAACAGCCGCTCTCCCCGGCCGAAGCACTGCGTTCTTTAGTCCCAAATAACCAGTACCGAAAAAAGAAAAAAAAAAAACAAGAGACACACACGATGTGTGCTTCCCGTGAAAAAGGAAAATAGGTGGCTTACGTGACGATTCGTAGCTAATGTAAGACTACTTCGCGGCTAAGCATCTTCGTCAATCCTTAAAATAAGGGTACAGACTGCGCCCATCAAAACGAAAAAAGCCTATGCGACGCGCGCTCGCAAACCATACGCTACTCAGACAGCATCGGTGCAGTGCTTACTTAGTTCGTGAGCGAACGTAGGTACGTGAGCGAGGATCAGAGAATACTTTCTTATTTAAATGAAAAACACGGTGCGGTAGTCTAAACATTCTTGACACTTACCTCGCAAATGCAGGAGTTATCCGTTGCCTTCCAGTGATCGCGCTTTACTTGGGCTTCCCATCTCTTCCGTCGCTCTGGGTCCCGGGGGAAGCGAAAACAACGCAGTCCTTTACGCGTCGATCCGGCGCACTTGGGAACACAACAGCCCGTCATGTCGACACGATGCACTTGATAGCTTGTCAGTCATGCGGCTGAACACTGTCTAGCAAGTAGAAGCGTCCGCGAAGCATCCGCGCGCACTGTGCCTCGAACTCAGCACCGGCACCAAGCAATCGCAACGGCTCGGTGTGACACAATATGGCGTCGCAGCGAGAAAGCGGCGGCGCGGGGGCGGTCAAAGGTTGGCACCACCCTGAACGGCGGCGCTGGCATCGAGGCACCCTAAGAAAAATTTCTCTCGTTAGGCTTAGGCGCGTTCGAAACGAGAAGCGATCTCGAAAATTCCTCAAGATTAGCCATAACACTCTCTCGGCGAAGCGGCATGAGACTAAGCAAAAGCTGTTTACGCAGTCATTTGCTACGAACGAAGTGAATTCTACAAAAACAACGCCAAATTCAGTTCGAAGCGGGCGACCGGGACCGCCGCCATGTTTTACGTGCGTGCGCACGGTAAACGGTATACCTGAACGTCGCCCCCGAGGGCTCCGATGTCGCTGCGCATGCGTGAGCTGAGAGAAGATGAGAAAGGAGAACAACTCTCCTTTGCCGGATGTGACGTCACATTATTGCTTGTTTTTTGCTTTTTGAAATAGCTACTCTCCAACTCAGACACTATGGTTCGCGCCTCGTTCGCGCGCGCATTGTGAGCATTCAAGTTTCGTTTTTTGCACTTGCTTAGTAGCTGAATGCGGACATTGCAGGGTTGGGTTTGATGACATTTGTTGCTCAGCTGCCGCGACACATTTGGAGCAAAGGTGAGTGTCGTGCGATTGCCCGTTCTCTAGCTGACACTTGTAAAAACAACCGGTTGCGCATTTGAGCTGTGGCCGATGTGATCTCGAAATTCGAAGGAGCACGAAACGGTTGTCGCAGGTCTCGTAGTGATCGCAGGATAATTTATTCGTTCGTGCCTTCAACAAGTACTATCACAGTTCCTACGCGTTACCCCGATGTAAAACGAACGGCGGAAGCGTTCACGCGCCGGAAAATGCATGCACTCAACTAGCTCTATCGGTGAATGCCGTCCTTTGGTATATATCTCGTGCGTAGGTCTTTGTTTCTCCATCTCTATGGGATGACTACGCTATGCGCCTCTTATTTACCCATGCAATTCAATTACCTTGCTGCTGCATTCAATTACCTTGCTCACTGCTTGCGCTGACCGCGGTAGGTGCGTCAGAGGCTTTCATTTGTTGCAGTGAGATAAAGAAAGCGTATTTCTTTCACTTACAGCTTCTTAGCAACTCTTTTGAGAGCCGTGGAGTTAAATCGTGCAATGTGTACGTTGTGAGCAAGCTGTTAACCAAACCCGCTTTACTGCTGCTGTCGCTTTTACGGGCACCTTCAAAATTAAACATATATGAGTGTATGAATTCAGCTCACCTTTCTATATATACACATCCGTTGCTTTCGTTGTTCGTAGATCATGTGCGTACCTTTGCAACCTGTAATCGACATTGTAAAAACAGCAGGAAGGCAGATGACACAAATACTGTGTCCGCCTTAATTGTTGTCTGTGCTGTTTTTATAATGTAAACAACTCCACACACTTGCTGTTTACACCAAAACAATCTTGATATTTTTTTTTTTTTTCTTGTAGGAGGATTTGCTTCTAACTGCGGCAGTGACGTTGTGTATTGTCCTCAGGAACGCTTGCGGTGTGCACATTTGTCTAATTTGTTTCACTGTGCTGCTGCTGTCTTTACAGCTTCTGCTTATTTCCTTTGGCCGCACCTTATATTTGTTGTCTTTGTCAACATCTGACCTGTTTCTGCCTTGTTGAAAGCAAGTGGCCACAAGTACTGCTTAGTTTGCTCAGTCTAAACCTGGTATGTATATCTATTTGCTAAGGGCATGCTTCTGCTCCTTTAAAGGTTGCTTTAACTAATAGTGGTTTGAGTCATTGTGTATGACACCAGATAATTATTGTTATAAAATGGTGGCAAAGCTTGTCCGTGCACAGATTTAAAGTATGGAGATGCTAAACATTAAAATGTTCCAAGTTGCCACAAAGTATTACACGCATTTAAATTTGCAGTCGCAAAAGACGTACTAAAAGTATAATCCACAAAATTTGCTTCGAGGTGTCTTGAGACAATGAATTGTAGAGAAAGAATTCTATTGTGAGTTGCCAATGCTTGTCGTGAGCTCTAGCCCATTTTTCTATGCAGCCACTGTTGCTTCGTTGTCTGTGCTTGTTACTAACAAGAAATTGAGCTCCGTGGTTCCCCTGATTTTTGTAGCTCATAAAATGCAAATGTCTCGACATTGGCAGCCTTAGTGCCTCAAGGTAGAACACGAGTGTTCATTGGCCAGTTGCCTGCTTTTAAGATAATGTTGTATTTAATGTCAGGGGTTTAAAGGATACTTCACATCTGCCATCATGGCTGTTAGTTCTGCTGTCTAGCACTTCCAGGACAAAGTTTGGTACACATGTGAAACTATCCAAGAAAATGGACATTGGGACAACTGCTGACGTAGCTCACTTGGTAGAGCATCGCAAGCGCAAAGCAGAAAATGTTGGTTAAACTCCAACCGGCAGCAAGTTGTCTCTTAATGCAAAGCATTATCATGATCTATTTTCGAATTTCTTAGTACACCTGCCCAGGTAGCTTCATTAATAATTAGTAATGCTCCTGATGGTGGGTATTGAACGCGAGTCCCTAGTGCAGCAGCCCAATTATTTGCCCATTAGGCTACAGATGCATGCATAGCTCGCCAGATTAACCGCACTGGTTCTCTCGTAGCAGCTAATGCTTTCAGGTGTTATGTGACACTCGCAGAGTTTGGGATTCACCCATTTCAGCTCATATGCAACATATAAAGCAGGTGTTGTGTTTGCTTTGGTGACGCGTTGTGCGTGCAATTGTTTTTGGTTTCTCTATTTTGGTGTATTGTGCTTTGTATTCGATACTGTGCCCAAAGAAAAAAACATTTGTAAGCAGGTGCTCGAGTGACGTGAAGCTCACTCTCCCTCATTCTCTCTTGCAGGTAGTGCATCCAGTTTAGCGCCGTGCACATGTGTGGGGCATTTCCTTGTTCTTATTGTGCTGATGTGTCGTGTTGTACATAGGAGGAAAGCCGGTCCTCCACAATATGGTTGTCAGTGTTGCTGAATACAACACAGTCTTGCTGCCTTGACACGCCACATCATTTGACATCTTGGGGTGAGGTGGCATCTTGCTGCTCCTTGTGGTCAGGCATAGCCAAGACTGCAGGTAGAGTCCGCACACAAAGTTCGAGGTTGAACTATAGAACCAGCACGCCCAATAAATGTGTGTGCAAATTTAGCTCTAAGCGTGATTTATGTCAGGAATAAAGATTCACAAAAGGGGCTTGGTCCATGGCCAAGCAGAGTGAGCACGAACAACAACAACCGTCTTCTTTCACATCCTTTGTTGGTGCCTGCCTTTGCCGCTACATAGTAATTAATTAGTAATTAGTTTGCTAAGCTATCCATAACTGAGAACTCGATCGAGCATAGAAAGAAACATGACTATAGGCTCCTGTGTTTCTTATGTTTAAATCACAATTTGTAGGTATCAAACACAGCATAGCATAAATGATACATTGGGCACTGCAACCCTGTGATGTGCACATTGAGTGCCTTTTCGCGTCTTCTTCAGAGGGTACTCGAGATTTCTGGTTGGGTTGCCATAGATGTGTTAGCTCAGTGAATCTTCCTTCCAAGGCATTCAGTTTGTTAAAGTTAAGCCGCTATAGATGTGTCCTCATTGTTCAGGTTACTTCTGGCGACACGACAACGTTCTTGTGGCTATGATGTGATGCTTCATGACACACATGGTGCTCAATTCTGAATTATTGTTGGCATGCTTTTTCACAAATGGTTTTAGTAAGATGGTAAGAATGGTTTTAGTAGCACAGGCGACGCAAAATGAGCCACAGCATATGCTTTACCTCCAGCATGTTCGTGATCACCGATGGCATGTAAAACAGTGATTCAGACCAAGCATCGCAAAGAATGATTGTTGCCTTTCTTTCTTACAGGCTGCTGTGTTTCAGCTAAATCTGCTTTTCCTGTGTCCAGTGGCCTTGTCGCTCAATTAGTGCTTGCCAATTTCCATTACACTGCAACCCACTAAAAATATGAAATTTTAGAATATGATGCCTCCCCTCTCTTCCCTTGTCCTTCTGACCTTTCACTCTGCTGCAAGCTTTTAGATTTCAATGCTTAAATGATTAATACAAACATTGATGCTACCATATTATTTGATGGCTATCATGATGGCAATAATTTAGGTTAACCTGAAACTAAATGAGAAAAATTAAAATAGGCATGTGTGAGTAGGACTGACTGTTCCTGGTTTCTGGCTCTATGCTAAATTTGAGGTCTTTGCCTCAAGGAAATGGGTCTTGGATTCTCAGACCCTTTTTGTGATCCTGTGCCTGTATCAGACCTGATATACAGTCCCGGAAGTTTTACAAAAAGGAGCACCTTTCTTTTGGGGAACTGCTTTTTATCACAAGTGTGCTAGATAGCGCCAGTTATGCTATGAGCAGGCACAACTGCAGGTACAAACTATAGTATGTAGTTTAAAATAATTTCACATCTATTTGTGAACTTCCCAGGCCACTTCACAACTGCAAGCTGAATCTGATGTAGGCAGTGTCAGGGTCATGGCCCATATTTTAGTGAACGCCAAGAATGCGTCCTGTGACTGAAGTTTGAGCATTTGAGCCCACCTTTTGGAAGTGCTTTTTATGTGCACTCAGTAAGTGACATGATTTTAAGTGATCCTAGAGGCAACACTTATTGATCTGCATTATGCAAATGTTTTTATATTTTCACTAATATACTGTGGTCACTATTACTACGCACTGTTTAAAAGGTGTTGAATATAAAAAGCTACTTATTTGCCCTAATATAATGTAGAAATCACGTGGAAATAATGTAGGATCACGTGGAGCAGAGGTAGAATACCCGGCTTCAAATCTGAAGGTCGTAAGTTCGAATCCTACTCCAGTCCACCACATTTTCAGGCATGGAGTGGTGCCTGACACCGGCAAGAAAAAAATATATCGCCGAGACCTAGTGGGGCTATACTAGTTCAGGTGCAACCAAACTAGGAAGGCCCACTAAGCTTCATCAAAGTCACTCCCTCACCAGAACAGGAATTGGCCTCCCTGGTGCAGTATTCGGCCACTACCTCCCTCATGACTCCGACAATTAACCCATGGCCCTCAGTTCCCAGTGGCTGCGGAGCACCTGACCAAGGCGGCGGTCAGACCTGCTACGCGGCAGAGGGTGCTAAGAATCTCTGGGTCAAGACAGGCCGCCAATGGAAACTGAACCTGGCAACGTTCAACACGCGTACCCTATCGAGTGAGGCTAGCTTAGCAGGACTATTTGAAGAATTATCAGGCATTTCCTGGGATATTATTGGCCTTAGTGAGGTTAGAAGAACTGGTGAGGCTTACACAGTGCTGACTAACGGCCACGTCCTCTGCTACAGAGGTCTTCCAGATAAGAAAGAATCCGGGGTAGGATTTCTAGTGCATAACAACATAGCGGGCAACATTGATGAATTCTACAGCATTAATGAGAGGGTAGCAGTCGTCGTAATAAAGCTGAATAGGAGGTACAAAATGAAGGTAGTACAAGCCTATGCCCCAACCTCTAGTCACGATGATGAAGAAATAGAACAGTTTTATGAAGATGTTGAACTAGCAATGAGAAAGGTGCAAACTCAGTATACTTTAGTCATGGGCGACTTCAATGCAAAAGTGGGGGAAAAAGCAGGTTGGTGAGCAAGCAATTGGCAACTATGGCATCGATTCTAGGAATGCAAGAGGAGAGATGTTAGTAGAATTCGCAGAAAGGAATACGCTCCGAATAATGAATACCTTCTTCAGGAAGCGCAGCAACAGGAAGTGGACATGGAAAAGCCCTAATGGAGAAACAAGGAATGAAATAGATTTCATACTCTCTGCCGATCCAAGCATAGTGCAGGATGTAGAAGTGTTAGGTAAGGTTAAGTGCAGTGACCATAGGTTAGTGAGGTCTAGGATTTCTCTCAATTTGAAGAGAGAGAGAGTGAAATTAGTCAAGAGGAAACAGGCCAACCTAGAGGCAGTAAGGGTAAAAGCAGACCAATTCAGGCTGGTGCTTGCAAACAAATATGCAGCTTTAGAAAAGGAAGATAAAGACAACATAGAGGTAATGAATGAAACTGTAACTAGGTTGATTTCAGAAGCAGCAGTTGAAGTGGGAGGTAGGGCACCAAGGCAACCAGTAGGTAAGCTCTCCCAAGAAACAAAGGACCTAATAAAGAAACGACAGAAGATGAAAATGTCCAACTCAAGAGATCAGATAGAATTCGCTGAACTGTCAAAACTAATCAACAAGAAAAAAGTAAGGGATATTCGAAATTATAACGTGGGAAAGATTGAGGAAGCCGTAAAATATGGACGCAGCATTAAATCAGTAAGAAGAAAGCTTGGCATAGGACAAGGCAAGATGTATGCACTGAAAGATAAGCATGGTAATATCATCAGCAATTTCGATGACATAGTAAAAGCAGCGGAAGAATTCTATACTGACCTGTACAGTGCCCAAAACAGCCAAGCTACTTTCATTCAAAATAGTGATGAACCGGATACAGAGGCTCCTTCTATAACTAGCGCTGAAGTTAGAAGGGCCTTGAAAGACATGACCAGGGGAAAAAGCTGCTGGAGAAGATGGAATAACAGTAGATTTAATCAAAGATGGAGGAGATATCATGCTTGAAAAGCTTGCGGCCCTTTATACGCAATGCCTCACAACTTCAAGTGTACCTGAGAGCTGGAAGAACGCCAACATTATACTTATCCATAAGAAGGGAGACGTTAAAGAACTGAAGAATTATAGACCCATTAGCTTGCTTTCAGTATTGTATAAAATATTCACCAAGATAATTTCCAATAGAATCAGGGCAACACTTGACTTCAGCCAACCAAGAGAACAGGCTGGCTTCAGGAAGGGATATTCTACGATGGATCATATCCATGTCATAAATCAGGTAATCGAGAAATCTGCGGAGTACAATCAACCTCTCTACATGGCTTTCATAGATTATGAAAAGGCATTTGATTCAGTAGAGATACCAGCAGTCATGGAGGCATTGCGTAATCAAGGAGTACAGGAGGCATACGTGAATATCTTAGCAAACATCTACAAGGATTCCACAGCTACCTTGGTTCTCCACAAGAAAAGTAGAAAGTTACCTATCAAGAAAGGGGTCAGGCAAGGAGACACAATCTCTCCAATGCTATTCACTGCATGCTTAGAAGAAGTATTCAAGCTCTTAGACTGGGAAGGCTTAGGAGTAAGGATCAACGGCGAATATCTCAGCAACCTTCGGTTTGCAGATGACATTGTCCTATTCAGCAACAATGGAGACGAATTACAACAAATGATTGAGGACCTTAATCGAGAAAGCGTAAGAATTGGGTTGAAGATGAATATGCAGAAGACAAAACAATGTTCAATAGCCTGGCAAGGGAACAAGAATTCAGGATCGCCAGTCAGCCTCTAGAGTCTGTAAAGGAGTACGTTTATCTAGGTCAATTACTCACAGGGGACCCTGATCACGAGAAAGAAATTTACAGAAGAATAAAATTGGGTTGGAGTGCATACGGCAGGCATTACCAAATCCTGACTGGGAGCTTACCACTGTCGTTGAAGAGAAAAGTGTACAATCATTGCATTCTACCGGTGCTAACATATGGGGCAGAAACTTGGAGGTTAACAAAGAAGCTCGAGAACAAGTTAAGGACCGCACAAAGAGCGATGGAACGAAAAATCTTAGGACTAACGTTAAGAGACAGGAAGAGAGCGGTGTGGATCAGAGAACAAACGGGATAGCCGATATTCTAGTTGACATTAAGCGGAAGAAATGGAGCTGGGCAGGTCATGTAATGCGTAGGATGGATAACCAGTGGACCATTAGGGTTACAGAATGGATACCAGAGAAGGGAAGCGCAGTCGAGGTCGACAGAAAACCAGATGGGATGATGAAGTTAGGAAATTTGCAGGCGCAAGTTGGAATACACTAGCGCAAGACAGGGGTAATTGGAGATCGCAGGGAGAGGACCTTCGTCCTGCAGTGGACATAAAATATAGGCTGATGATGATGAATGTAGAAATATGCATTCTGCAGTCTGAAAAGTGAAGAAAAGAAACACAAAAAAGAAAAAATCACCGCCCAAGCACTCCATACAGATGGTTAACCAGCAAAGCTGAAAAGTGCGGCCGCAGTGTTTATGACTGGGTTAATTACGTCTTTGTGTTTCTTAATGAGGTTACACACATGTTGGCTGCGACGGAGAGAACGACGTCACTGAAAGTGTGTCCGCCGTTGTTGCCTGCATTCGATGTCTCACGTTTGCTTGGCGGTGTGGTTAGCAGCATTTGCCCGCCATTGCCGCTGCTTGTGATTCTTTGAAATTAAATCTGTCCGTCACGTAAGACAACGAATGGCTCATACCTCCTTAAGCAATGGCTCATGCAGCCTCCCCAATTACGAACGTCACAAGAGAAGTGAAATTCTACGCTGGAATTATGAGCCGCAACGGAGCCACCTGTGGAAGAAGACAACGAACGCGGGAGCAGTGGCATGAGCGAAACCCGAGGGGTGCCAACAAGCCAGCTTCGGAAGAGACAACGATGCTCGAGCCAATGCTGATGATGATAGTTATCTGTACACAGGCGACAGACAGACGCTTTTTCGTTTCGTCTAGCCATATGGTCGCAAGATTCACAACCACTTTAGTTGATTATAAAAACATTGAAGTGCACGCAAACAGCCTCTACATTGCATCTGTGAAAAACATTGCTCCATCTTGCTGTAGCATTATGCACCTTAGCTTTGTGTGGAAGCCGCGGTTGTTGCACTGTGCTGCACCGCAATGAACCTTGGTTATGTGAAAAAGCCGCTGTTATTGCATTGCTCTTTACTGTTATGCACGTCAACCTTGTGGCAAAGCCACCACACTTGCACCGTGCTCCACCGCAAAGCATTTTAGGTGTGTGGAAAAGTACTTACTAAATATTGCATGATGCTGGATTTGAGCATTTTTAACGCAAGAATTCTTTCTTCATACCAAGCACTTTGCAGTAGGCAATTTTATGTCCCGGCTCCTGTTAGTCTTTCCGATTGAAAACAAAAATATGTCTGGCAGCGAGTCCAAACCTGTCTCCCAACATAACAGCCCAACGCTTTAGCCATTAGGCCGCTGTTGTGCACATACTTTGCGCTCGCCAATGTGTAGCTAGGTATATGAGGTAGTGGCCCATGCATTATGGTGCACGATATGTGTCGGAGCATCGTGTGCATGTACAAGTTGCTCGTCAAATTGAGAGCATGTCAGTTTCTCCCATTCTTCCTTTGTGGCAGCACTTCGAGGTGTTTTAGACTGCTCCAGCTTTGCGATTCACCCACATTTCCCAGTCCCTTCATTGTAGCAGCTTCCACAACATGGACACTGTGTCGACATTGTACTACCTTTGCATTGAGGGTGAAGGTGGTATGTGCTCGTTGAGTGAAAAAATGTTGACAAGAGGTGTATGCACAGAAAAGTATGACATTCATCTTAATACTACATATAATGATTCTATACTCCTTGTGCCACAGTGACCCATGCCCAAATCAGCAGACGGGCCCAGAATGGGCACATAACCATTGTGCATACCGCATAAGCCATGCTGTCCACTCGCAAAACAGTAGCCACCACAGTGTAGGCAGGAAGAGGCAAAGAAACCTTTATATTATACTACCATTGCAAGGAGAGTACGAAAGCGAAGGGCCTTTGTACTCTCCTCGCAATGCTTGTCACACATCACTCGCCATACCAAACACGTTGGTCAATGCTGCAATGCTCGGCAGAACCCTAAACTAAATCCCCACAGTGTGTGGGATCTACATAATTATTTTTTCATTTTTCAGGCATTTGGTGGTAGAGGCCAGTGCGTTACACAGAAATCCCACTACAGTGCAGCAACGTTCAGAATGTAGTACGAGGTACATTATGTAGTTGGCTATAAGTTAAAAACATAAATTATATTAGTCGTCAAAATATAGTAGCCAGTGTTGAAACTAGATTTTTTTAAATTCAAAATACCCCCAAAGGCCCTCATGAGGGTATTACATGGGGGGGGGGAGGGGTCACAGGCACTGGTCATAGATTATACATCATATTAAAAACAAGACAATATAACAAAAGTAATAATAGAGTGAAAACATAGGTAATATACAAATAAGTCACAATTATTTCAGAGAAAACATGAGTACATATTAGGACAACATAAGGCAACTGCAATGAAAAGCAAAACAGCAACAAACATCGAAAACACTGTAAAAGTCCCAAGATAATAATAATAAGATTAGTTGACAAGTCGTGAGCGAAATTAAATCTTGAAACTTAGCCAAGTCAGGTTCCGTGGCAATGTCTGATGGTAAGGCGTTCCACTCGTTATTGTGCGCGGTAAGAATGAATATGCATAATGGAATGACTGGCAGTTAATGCGTTGACTTTGTATGGATGGTCACGACGTGTAAAGATAACTGGTGGTGACTGAAAGAAATCATCATGAAGTGATGGATGGTGATAAAGCTTATGGAAAAGTGATAGGCGAGAAATTTTACGGCGAAGTGCTAAGGTGTCCAACTCAGCTTTATTCTTTAACGAGGTGACGCTGGTGTAACGTGAATAATCTGAAAAAATGAATCGCGCAACACGGTTTTGCAAGGCTTCGATGTTGCTGATGATATAAGTTGTCGGGATCCCAAATGCAGACGCGTATTCAGTTTAGGACGGATTAATGTTGTGTACGCTAGTTTTTTAACATGCATTGGGGCTTCTTTAAGTTATGTTTAATAAGTCCAAGAGTGCGGTTAAAGAGGCAAGGGTAAGATTAATGTGATTATTCCCTGATAAGTTTGACTGAAGATTGATGCCAAGGTACTTGGAAGTTGTGGCGAGTTCCACAGCGTTGTTATCAAGGGAGTAGGTTGTTGGAATTCGTGGCCTATTGGTGAAAGACAAGAGTTTAGGTTTTGGAAATATTTAATGGCATTAACCAATTAGAACACCATGCACTTATTGCCTCCAGGTCAGTTTTGTAGTAAGTGATTATCAGTGTTACTGTTACACATCGATAAAGTACACAATCATCTGTAAATAGTCTGATTTTGGATAACACGCAACTGGGTAAATCATTAATATAGATTAGAAAGAGTAAAGGTCCAAGTGTTCTGCCTTGTGGAACTCCAGACGTAACATCAGCATAAGATGAGTTAGAATTGTTAACTGATGTAAATTGAATTCTAGATGAGAGAAAATCGGTGATCCATGCAATTATAGTAGGATGAATGTTAAGCTGTGAAAGTTTAAGTAACAACCTATGGTGTGGAACACGATCAAATGCCTTGGAAAAATCTAAAAATATTGCGTCAACTTGAAACCCAGCGTCTATCAATGCTGTATGTCACTAATAAATCCAGCTAGTTGGGTTTCGCATGAGTAGCCTTGCGAAAACCGTGCTGATACTTGAAAATAATGTTATGGTCTTCAAGGAAGTTGATTGACTTGAGTGTGGATATATGTTCGAGTAATTTGCAAATAGTACTGGTTAAGGAGTGGGGACGATAATTCAGCGGACAAGCACATGCATTCAAGGCTTGAGCCACAGCATGAGAACACGGATGAGCAGACACACACGGTGGTCACTTGAGTTGGCGTTCTGTCTATCTTACCAACAAGCCCAGCTGCACAATGAGTAATTAATATTATGGCGACTGCAGCACAGCAGTGGTCTAGTGGCATAGTCTCGACCTCGTATATAGCAGGTACTAAGTTAAAAACTTCGGAACTGCCATGAATCTCACAATCAATCCTTATCCCTCGTTTTCCCACAGCTGCAGTCAGATGTGCTGTATATTGGTGGGTGTCCGGAATCTTGAGATCCAGACAGGCTGCCACTGGAAGTCCCTTGGGTCAGGTGATACCTCAAATGCCTCCAAATATTTCACTGTATAAACCTTTATAGAATGAGAAACTTGTCAAGAGCCAAGTTGTTACACACAAAAGAAAACTGTCACTAAATAGTGACCAGTTTCATTTCTTTTGTAAGCCACAGGTTGTGTGCATTTGACATTGCTGACCAACTCTTATCTACTCTCCGATACAATATCCATACTCATTGTATATATATTAATAAAAATACATATAAGATTGATCTGGTCAGAAAGAATTGCCATTTTGGGAGGGGGTAGGCTGGAGGACAATTTGTCATTCCTTTCTCTTCTCTGTGATCGAGCTGATCAACTTCACTACAATGGTAAACGTACTGCAGTTCCCTGCATTCACATATGTTTTCAGAGAAAACTATTGTGTGGAGCCATGTTTGTGGTAATGCAATGCAAGATATATGCTGTGTCGCGTGACTCTTTAGTAAGATATTGTTAAATTCGAGTTGTGACCAATCTTGCTGCTCTTTATCTGGTTCCTGGTGAGTTCGTGGAAGTTCAGGTCACGTGAAGATACTCGATGAAGTTTCTCTGCGAAGTCCTTTTAAAACTCTAGCAGCTGGCATCATAAAGTAAGTATGTAAATTGAGAGAAAATGTACATGATACAGAATAGTTCATTTTCGCCTGCCCTCTTTGTTTTATTTCTGGATCTGCAATGAACAGATCCACAGCTTGCTCACAGGCAAGTAGGCAGTGGCTTTCTCAGCGATGCTAATATCTCTATTCTAGTGAAAGACAATGTAAGCTACTGTTTTTGCAAGCATTCCGCAAATGCGGCTCGCCATCAAGCACAAACTTTTTATGTCTAAAAAAATAACTTGGAGAAGTAAATGCCCAGTATTCTTTTTTAGCTTTCAGTAAGCTTGCCATATAGCTCAGTGTTAACATGCAGGTTAGGTTACAGAAAGCAATAATAAACGACAATAAACACTGCTTGGATGGCAAAAAACGTGAATCATATCACTTTTTTGGCAATGACTTTTTGGGAAATAGGAGGCTAAGCAATTGGTGATATGGCTACACTGTAAAGATTGGATAAGATGGATGACTGAATCTGCAACAGAACATTTGTGGACATTGTGTGAGCCACATTTTCCATGCTTTTTTCGCCGACTAAGCGAGACTACATGCAGTGAGGCAGCATAGCTTACTTTTCTATGCTTTTTTGCTGACTAAGCAAGACGACATGCAGTGAGGCAGTATAGGTTACTTTCCTGGTGCATCAGCATGGGCTTTCTACAGTTGACTTTCGTTAATTCTACCCTGACGGCACCAACGAAATTGATCCAATTATCCGTGGGTCGAATTGAACATTAAAAAAAATGCTAAAACACCGCTGATTCATATGGCAGTATGTAATTGACTTTAAGACGCCTCCGAGACAAACGTGCGCCAACTTTCTATTTTTCCAAACTATAAAACTGAAGTGCAAATGACATAAAACTTCAAACCCAAGTATAAACCTAACGCATACCTTATTTTTGAGAATGTAAGCTGATTTTCTAAAGTCACCCTCACTGCAACAAAGCCGTGTTATGCGGTAAAGTGTATGAATGCTGCAAATGCAGTTTTAGTTTTCCCATTCGAGTGCACAGTGCAGGCAGTTTCCGGCTTAATTTCCTTCGAAAACAAATGTGCTCTTTAGAACCAGGTCAATACCATAATCGGACATTGTGAGCTACCGTTATGGCTCGAAAATCTTGAAACAGACGCTGCCACTAAAAGGGGTCGTTATTGGAGTCAGGTGCATGCCTGTAGCTGGTCAGTTCGGATTATCTGGCGAATGCCAATTTTAGGATCAAAATAACAAATGTTTAGGGCCGTAGAACTGCATGGGAGCTGGCCAAGATCTTTGGTCAGAGTCGAATTAACCGAAAGATTAACCGGAGTTGGATAACGGAAGTCTACTGTATACACTTTTCTGTTCAACAAGGAGTTGCCATTTTAATATTGCTACGGGAGGCAAACACAACAGAAAACGTATTTACAGTATATTTACAAGGCGATCAAGCGTCAACCATATGCCGAGAGCACGCGCCAGATCATCAGCGTCTTCTTCATCGATGCTCCTCTAGATGAATCATACCGTGACATGACCCCCGGCTGCTCAAGCACCGTCACGTTGCTTGCTATGATCCAGGCGAGTGGTAAGGTTTAAGGCGGATACGTGAACGTCAGTAGGTTATGAAAGGTTGGCGAGACGACTCAAGCGGGGCCAATCTCATCGTGACTGTCTGTTCCACGGGCGTAAGACACTTGGGTCCGGAGTACCGCGAAGCAATTTTCTGATAGTCCAATATGCCGAATCGGGAGTCCATAGAGCACAGGCACCCGGAGTATAGATACATCCACGATGGACG
>NC_051154.1:224306283-224343112 GCF_013339745.2 Dermacentor silvarum | reverse complement strand
TCGAGTCTCTCTTCAGTCGGTCTACTGTACGCCCGCAGCACACCTGCTTACTTAATCAGCTCATGTTTACTAAAATTCTATTGCTAACCAAAGGCCGCTCACCTACTTCTATGACATTGCTGTGTTGCTATCGCATTCATTGCTTCACCCTTAGGGCGAAACTGTGACCATTTTTTTTCTTGTGTGCACAATATTGCGAAGAGTGACACAACGATAAGAAAATATTGCGGCTTGTGAGCATCGGTAATTCATTGGAAGCACCATCCGCTTTAGCTTTGAAGGGTGTTGCGTCCCGAATCGGCCGGGCGCATTCTTTGATTGTTTCCCATCGAGGCAGGCCCTTTCATGAGCGTCGCCGAGACGGCGACAGTGCCAGACACCGACGAGACGGGCAAACAAGCGCCCCAACTAGGCAGTGCGCAATCTTTGGGTGCTTCCCCCGATTCCACCCCCTTCATCAGCGGCCGCCTACCTGGCGACGCGGCGCGACACCGGCTGGGACGCGATGACAAAGAAGCTCACGAAGCTTGCCCCCCTTCGTTAGACGCGGGGATTAGTGCAAAGGCCATTCTCCCCGACCCGGTCAAGATGACCTTCGGAGGGCAAGAAACAGGTCACCGACTTTCGTGGAAGGAGTGTCAACCCCCTGTTTCCGGATTGCCTCGTCCTTGCTTCGAAGGTGCAACATTGGAGGCGGAGTTCAGCGAACAAGACGGCCCCTCTGATTGGCCGCATCAAGTCATCTGATTCCCTAGCCGGGTCAACTAGGGAAGGACCGAGGTTTTATAAGGAGACACCTTGTGTGCAGTGGTGTGTCCTGACGAGTTCTGATATGTGCTCAGACATGTAGTGAGCTGAGACTTTCCAAAGTGCTCCCCCATGGAGTGGGCTTCCATATTTGGAGCCACTGTAATAGTGTAAATAAACCCTTTTTTCTCTCGATCTTACTCCCCGGACGTACTCATCCCTTTGGCTGAAGGATCACCGGCCTAAACGCTACCCGAGTCTCAACAAACTGGCAGCAGCGGCGGATTAATCTCCGACCCGCAACAACGGACGGCAGCGCTAAGATGAAAACGCCAACCCGTTATAACAAGGGAACCGGAAAAGGCCTAACGACGATATTGGCGCCGTCGAGCGATCAGCGGCGGTGAGGCTGCCGCACAAATGAGTCCCGGTCTCATCCTCTCTACGTACGGCAAGGGAATCTTGCCGTTTGCGTGAAAACAACTGTCAAACGGCGGCCCCCGAATGGCAAACGGCGGTGCAGCGAAGTTACCGTGCCAGTAACATGGACGGGCCTCGACCGCTACTCAGCGCTTCTCGGCTACCCGCTGTTGCTTCCGTGCCGGCCCGTGCTCCTGCGAAGCGTTGCCGCTATGGACCCCTGTGTTGCGCGCCACATCTAGAAAGGCCAACACTGTCGGACACTGTTCGGCGCAGCTAATCAGCACCGCTAAGCACGACTGTGTTGGAACGCGAGCGATTTAGCACTTGCGTACCGGGCTGTGATTCGTAAGCGCGCACAAGAGAGCAACACGGCGAGGAAGAGCAGGGAGCGCACGTACCTGCTAGCAGACTAAACGGAAGTTGTAGGTTCTTGCTCAACCAATCGACATCGTCGACCCTGTTGACATCACCAGGTGCTCCCTGGTGACATCGTGACGACCGCTGGGGATACCGGAAAGGCCAGGAGAGGAGAACGACATTGTTTTTTTTTATTATTTATTTTGTGGCGCACCCGCGGCGCGTAGCGCTGCAGTGTTTTGCATCGTTGATCGTGACGGCATTCTGAATTCGATGCACGTGTTTACTTAAAATGTTCAAAAAATATTGGAGGTGGTTTAGGGGCCCTTTAATTCGCAACTCAAATGAACTGCAGGGAGCGCTGCGAAAATTGGCCGCGTCTGGCTACACTGCGCAACATGGCGGCTATACGGAGGTCCCCAAGCAACGCCTCCTATAAAGACAATGCCTGGAACGTCGCTCTTTTAAAGACGATAGTCTTTCTTGGGGAACTTAAACGCTGAAAATTTGGTCTGTCTGTCACCCGATTCAGCCACCCGGCCAAAGTTGGACCACTTGCTTACCACCCACGCCTACTTAAACTGGTACGGCTGTTTCATACTTGTGAACGTTATCGATCACAAAGTAAATATTACGCATATCTGAGGCGCAACATCACTAGGTAAGTATTAGGAGGTGTGTTCCTTTAATAGAAAATACATAGATACGTAACTCTAAAGACCTAGTTTCTTAAGCTGCGCTGAAAATGCCATGCTATGCGCGCCGACGAACGACGTTCCCCGACTGCGCGCCGACGAGCGCCCTCTGCCATGGAGGAAGGAAACCCTCTGCACAAGTTCATGTTTCCCGATGTATTGCCAGATGGCGTCCATGTCTCACGCAGCACCTCCTCAATTTTATCAATGCCAGCCAGATGCGGCCGATTCAACATAAAGGAAGCGCTGTCTGAGGCAGGGCAAAACATAAATGGCCGCTTGATGAAATAATGCGGTAAAATGAAATCTGTTCAAACAAACCTCCATTGTATTTATCATGCGAGGACGGAAATGGTACGAGAACAGCATCACGGGTGGCCGCGGATCAGACCAGCACTCATGTAGTACGGCCGGCAGAAGACTTTCGACGACATTTGCAGCGAAGCACGCAGTTACGCGGCAATTTTTTCCCATAGAGAGGTCCCTGCCGGGTGTTGTGACCAGGCGCCTTGCGAGAGCGCTCGCCTACCTACGCCTGGTCACGTGACACCATCAGCGTAGCCAATGGCGTAGCCGGGAGCAACCGGCAGCGCGCTGTCCGCCGGCGTCCCTGGAAAAAAACGCCAGCGTAGGTTTCAGCGCTGCTGACGCCGCGCGGAAATTTGCAGCTCTCCAGCAAATTTTTGTACTAAAACAAACTTACCAGCGACAAAAAGCCCCGCAAGGTGACCCGCATGATCTCAGAACAGCGATAAAGAAACCACTTGAGTGTCATACATATGAAATTAAAATTTTATTTTTCTCGAGTATGTACCGACTAGCGCAAGCCTCTACGGTCTTGCAATTTATTTTTCTACTTTCTCATAATAGAGGCTAGAAACAATAGAATGTGATTTTTAATTCTATTGTTTATGCACAAAGAATAAATTATATTTGAAAGCTGCATGAAAACTAAACAAGCATGCATAATTTCATTAAGATTGAATGAAAAATAAATTGTCCGCAAACTTCGTACCGTTCGTGGTTTGCTAGGTAACCGCAGAGGTAAGCCACCCTAGTAGAGGTGTACGGCAGAAACAAACGCTGGTAGTGACATCTGGTGACGCAGTGTCTAACCAGAGAGCACACAAAACTAATACTGCAACTTACATACTCTAACTAACTGCTCTGTAAAGCGTTGGGAGCAACATAATTGTTAATGTATACTTTATGATTTCCTTCGAGAATAACACTGACAAAAAAGGAAACTCAAATGCACTGTAGCTAAATCGTCACAGGATATCGCCACCAGCTTTACGACTGCCGGCCATAGCACTGGTAATCTGGCAATCCGCCTTTTCATTTTCCTGTGCTGCCCTCTGCCGCGCGCCGCTGGAAACGTTTTGGTAGGGTGCTGGGGCTTTCGCCGGTTGATTTGTGAACCTGCGCCCGTGTTAAGTGCGCATCGGTTGTGCGTTTCGTGGATCGCGAATAATTATTAATGGCTTCTGGGGGGGGGGGGGGGGGGGGCAGCATGTCGTTCCTGGAAGCCATGTAGCACTCACCAACTATATACATGTAGGGTGAGCAGGCCTGAGTGTGCTGTTTTGTTTACAGTGCGGCCGATAAAGGCACGCTGAGTTCCCTCTGCCGTAGCGGCTGCTTTGGAGTTTGTTGGCGCTAACTCCTGCACTTGCACCTCGCTTTTTTTTGTAATTCTTTTTACACATTCTGTAGACATTTCGCATAAATAAGATGTTTTCGAGCAAAGCGATGCACTTGTTTACATCGGCATCTACAGCCACAGATCGTTGTTAGCGTCAAAAAATGGGGGAAAGGTGCATATATGAAAAGGCGCTGATATGAAAGAATGTCAAAACGTATAATAAAACACATATCTGCTCATATGAGCCGCGTTGTTCCATCGTGAGACGAGTCAGTATGAGCGGCTGAGCCACTTAAACAACGGCGACTGCAGTGTGATCCAGTTACAAATATTGGGCTGTTAATTTATTACTGATTCTCACTTTTCTTTAACTTCGCGATAGTTAGTTTGCACGTGTCATAAAGCATTATTAGAGCAAACTGTGCTCGCATAAGCGCTCATTTAAAGCCGTGTTGTTCTCCTGCAAAAACGCGGATGCCATCGCTGACACGTTGGTATATAACTGAGCGAAGCGGCTGTTTATGCTGCTGTACCGAATGTACCGTCTTTTGTTTCGGGTTTGACGCAGAGATAAATAGTACATCTCAGGAATTAAGAAATGTGTCAGCATGCCAACACGTAAAAACCCACCCATCTACGTTGCGAATACGACCGGCAGCCTACGGGAACGGTGACGTACAGATGTTGGCACAGGCGTTGGGCACAGCGCTGTGCCCCGCTTGCAACTTATTAGACAGTTTTAGTTTAGCGTTAGCGTAATAGCGGGGTTACGGGAAATAGCGTTACCGTTCCGCAAACGAACTTTGCAGAAAGAGAGTTTTAGTGTAGCGTGATAGCGTAGTTTACGTGCGCTTTGAATTTCGGATACATAGGGCACCCAATTCTATGTGTGTGTGCGTCCGGAGAGTGCGATAAGCAGCGCAATGGAAGCGAGGAGCGCGTTGTATTTTTACTTCACATGTCCGTCGATCTGCAACGAAACAGACAAGCAGTACAAGCTGTCTACCATAGCCTCCGAAATCCTCCCATCTCAGAGGCCATATGCCGTCGTCGCGCCTATCTCTCGACTTTAGCAACAGATGGCGCTCGGATCTCAGAAAAATTTCTCTCGTTAGGCTTAGGCGCGTTCGAAACGAGAAGCGATCTCGAAAATTCCTAAAGATTAGCCATAACACTCTCTTGGCGAAGCGGCATGAGACTAAGCAAAAGCCGTTTACGCAGTCATTTGCTACGAACGAAGTGAATTCTACAAAAACAACGCCAAATTCAGTTCGAAGCGGGCGGCCGGGACCGCCGCCATGTTTTACGTACACTACGTACACCACGACGGTAACGTTAACTCTGAGAAATAGCGTGCGCACGGTAAACGGTATGGGTCGGTTAGCGTTCTGCGCATGCGCACTTCGATCCCGCTATTTCGGTACGCCCGCTATTCCGGTAACCACGCTAAACTAAAACTAGACAGTTTTAGTTTAGCGTTAGCGTAATAGCGGGGTTACGGGAAATAGCGTTACCGTTCCGCAAACGAACTTTGCAGAAAGAGAGTTTTAGTATAGCGTGATAGCGTAGTTTACGTGCGGGACGCTATTCCATTACGCTTTGAATTTCGCATACACAGGGCACCTAATTCTATGTGTGTGCGCGTCCGGAAAGTGCGATAGGCAGCGCAATGGAAGCCAGGAGCGCGTTGTATTTTTACTTCACATGTCCGTCGATCTGCAACGAAACAGACAAGCAGTACAAGCTGTCTACCATAGCCTCCGAAATCCTCCCATCTCAGAGGCCATATGCCGTCTTCGCGTATATCTCATGACTTTAGCGACAGATGGCGCTCGCATCTCAGAAAAATTTCTCTCGTTAGGCTTAGGCGCGTTCGAAACGAGAAGCGATCTCGAAAATTCCTCAAGATTAGCCATAACACTCTCTCGGCGAAGCGGCATGAGACTAAGCAAAAGCTGTTTACGCAGTCATTTGCTACGAACGAAGTGAATTCTACAAAAACAACGCCAAATTCAGTTCGAAGCGGGCGACCGGGACCGGCGCCATGTTTTACGTGCGTGCGCACGGTAAACGGTACAGTGTAACTCTTCTAGTACACTGTAGTAAACGGTATGGGTCGGTTAGCGTTCTGCGCATGCGCACTTCGATCCCGCTATTCCGGTACGCCCGCTATTCCGGTAACCACGCTAAACTAAAACTGTCTACTGTCTATTGTGTACGTGGCGATCGAAGCGAAGAGTCGTTTATTTCAAATTGCTAAGGCTAGAATTGGACTATAAAAGCAGTTTCTTTCATTATAACTTGCTTACTTTTCAGTACCGGTTCGTCGGTAGCGGGTGTGCGAACTCGACGGCGCCAGGCCTAATTAACCTTCGCTGAACAGGATCAACAATAGCGAGTTTTAGAATAGGGGCCCCAAAAGTTTGGGGCCCCAAAGAGCTTTGCGGGTGTTAGCGTTGGGGCATGCAAGAGCGATGAGTTTTAGAATGGGGATTAGCGTTTGCGAATACCGTCTTGCGCTTGCAGCGCCACTACGGTGTCAAAGAAAAGCTATAATAAATATTAAAATAAACTATATCATTTTATGATAGGAAGAGTAATTTTGACTTTAGTGGTTTTGCGTTTAATTGCAATTAAGGTGTTGATCTATTAGCAGCAAGCGATTTATTGCGCCTAATTTTGAGTAACCAACTTGACGTGCCTTCACCAGCCAAGCTAATCCACGTTAGGCCTACGAGCCATGAAATCGACAATCGAATTCAGAATCAGCGGCGTCTAATGAATCAATCTTCATTACACACGTTAGTTGAGAGAAAGCGATAACCGCAGTCACTTCTCCTAGCTTACTAACTTCACGCGTTACCAAGAATCAAGCCGAGTTTGGTACTCGGAGAGCCGCCGCTTCGATGGGTGCCGCCATGTTTGTTGACGCAAAACTTTTGGGGCTGCTTTTGGGGCTCCGGCTAAATCGGCGAAATAGCGTGCCCAACGCAAAACCCAAACGCAGTTAGCGTCTCGCGCATGCGCAGTGGTGTCGACGCTATTTCTTTGGGGCCCCAAAACGTTTGGGGCCCCTATTCTAAAACTCTCTATTGGCTCAAACTTAAGTGCACGGATAGAGAGGGTAGAATCTTGTGCATTTCAACTTCGTAGGCATGTCTTGAGCTCACTTTGAGCGCGATTATTTACATATACTAACGAAGCCGTTGCGGCTATCGTGTTATCGGTTCGAAGGCCGATCGCGCGCGGTTCGGTCGAATGATGGTGGGCACGCTGATTTTATCGGTGCCGTCGACAAGAAAGCCCGTCGCAGTACAACTCGCGCTCGTCGGTTACGTCTTGTAGGCCTGGTATGATAAAATGGTCTCAGCGACACAGGGCTGAATAGTCGGCCAATCGTAGGCGTGCTCGTCTTGTCGGACCCAGTGTTACCGCGCCTTGAACGAGTACGTGAAGTCGGGCACACGCTGCCACTACCAGCAAGCGAGGACCGACGCTGCAAGAAGTCTTCGTCAGCAACGTGTTTTTAAGTGTCGTCCAAGTGTAACGCAGGGGTTTATCGATAAATTGGCTATTACAGCCATCAATGCAAGGCGCCAACTACGTGGTTCCCTGTGCAGTCTGGACAAAGCCCTCACCGCTTTCTGTTAAATGTGGAGTTGCAGTCTTACGCTACGCACGTTTTCGGTACCGCAGCGACGTCGAGCTGCCAGTGAAGTTTAAACGAGGTACACAGCACGAGTTTGCATTTGCAGTAGCGCGCGTGCGAGCGCATTCTTTATTTTTTTTTTTTTCGGGGGACGTTTCCTCGAGACGGGGCCGCACGGCCGCGCGCGCGACCCTTCCAAAACGTTTCGCGACTAATCCGCCAGGGCAGGGCGCATGCGCCGTAGCGCTGTGAAAAAGGCGGATTCATAAACCGTAAGAAGTTCATCTTGAAACTGCAGTGCACACAAAAGAAACAAGGACACAAGGCAAAGGTAACACACAGGCATTTCTTGTGTGTGCGCTGCAGTTTCAAGATGAATAGCTACCAACTCGCCCAACTTTCAGTACTTTTATGGTAAGAAGTTTCTGCATACGCTTCGTGTGGCATCAGAGCAAGACAAACAATGTAAACAGTGCTGAAATGGGTTCCAAACGCTGACACAAGCCGATGACATAGCACATCACCGAAATTAATCGCCAAAACTTTTGACGTAACATCGTTTATGATGAGGGCCTACGCTGATTACTATATCAACAGGCGCTGCTCTTCCGATTCGCTGCCTGCACGAACTTCAAAATTAAATTAAAACGTGTTCTAAGCAGCATTTGCAATTGATTCTTTAGAGATCATACCCATGAGCTCACAGCAATGTAAACTAGCAGTTCTCTCAAGTTTGAATTTTTGTGTCAGTATCTCTTTAATACACAACTTGCATCCAGAAGGCCTGTTACAGCCACGATTCTGGACCTCCAAATATGCCACTGCCACCATGCCTTATGGCTAAACATTGACAAGTGTACTTGTTTTATCTTACTCCGGTGACCGCACTTCACCGGCTAACAAATGTTAAACGTTATTGCTCAGCGCAACACGCGCCTGCTGCGTTTCGTCGTACACAGTTTTGCTACTGTGTTCTTGACAGTCACTACCACGTGACAATATCACAGGTGAGCTGCTTGGCCTAGTGCTACTGGTTGCTCACCCAACAACTCACAGGAAGAGCAAAAGCCTATCTGCAGTTGAATATGACAAGTGGAGTGCAATTTAAGCAATGCACAATGTTGCAATGTTCGAAGCCACAGGCCAACAGATTAGTACACAAAATACAAGCAAATTTCGCATTGGTGATGAAGGAACTGCACCTTCATGTACACTGACGGCCTTCCAATAACTATGTCTCACTTTGTTATAGTAGGTAAGAGCAGTGAACAGTCAGACCAGCATCTCTACTACACTTACCTTGGTAACGCAAATTTAAGTTGGCAGAGCAAGACCTTTTTTGATCAGCACATCAGAAACGTATGCTTCAGGCTGCCAGCTTGTAATGCACAGAGTGATGGAGTGTAGGGCCCCCCAACGCTGCATAATACCAAAATGTAAATTTACTGTTGGCTCAATCAGCAAGAAATGCATCTGCAATGGTCTAGATAAATTCGCAGTACTTCCTATCACATACGTTTCTTCGTCTATTTTTGTGCAACGTGCCTAAAAAGCAACACAAGCTTGATTTTTCCTGTACCATGTGTCAACTTACCTCACTAGCTGGGATCAGCGTGAATCAAGATCTTGAAAAAAAAATAAAGAATGCTGGCAATATTCTGACAGGTAGAGAGGGTGTGGCTGTACCAGTAATACACAATGACTGCTATACTTTTCGTCATTCCTATTTTGTGTGACTATTAGCCTATAATATGTGAAGCTATAATACAGTTGCCCACTGAGGAACAGTGGTGCACCATGACGAAGCATACTGCATTATGCATGGAAAGTCCCGCTCCTGGGCAGGCCAGTGTTAACCAGAATATTATAGCGTAGAGGTCAATGCGTATTGCGGGAACAGCAAAATTCTCTCCACTTGTTTTTCCAGGTGCATGACAAGTTTGCGTCAGCAGCTCAACCTGGAGAGCGCTATGAGCATAGCTAGCAAGCTAGCTGCAAGTTATACCGAATGCATGTTATATTATAATGTGCATGTACAAAATAAACTGAATGTTTGAAAAAACACGCTTTTTTGAAATGAAGTGCCACCTAGCAGTCGACGGGCTTCGAAACGCCACAACTCTATCGACTCAAAGGAGTTGTCGCGCTGCCACACGGCACTTTTGAAAGGCCGTTGAGTGGTTCAGGCGTTTCTCGCAAAATTGTGCGGCACTGCGGATCTTTATTTTTGTTTTCATGTCACCAAAAGTTAAACAACATTAAAACCACTTAAAAGCACCATAATTTCTTTTATGTTTGTTTATATGGCAAAATGGCGGCGATATGACGGCAGCCGGCATCACATGGAGTAGAGGGAGAGTGTACTAGTACTACTAGACAACATGGAGGAAGGAATGAACACAAGCACATCGCTGTTGTCGAGAGTATGTGCAGTTCGCAGTTATCAATTGGCAAAAATACTTTATTGAATAATTAATCACACTCATATATAGTATTTTTAGAGCATTTTGGTTTGATTTGTTCTTTCTAACCATGAGTACGAGCACACTGTGACGAGAGGGCATGTTCGCGCTATTTCCGCTTCTGTTGCTCAAAGGTATAGTGAACTAGAATATAATATTAGTATATTATACTATTGACTAGAACTAGTATATTATAGTTCACTATACTCAAAGACCATAGAGTTGTAGGGTGCTCTGTTGACTCGATAGATTGACTCGGTGGCCTTCGAAACTGCCCGTGTAGCAGCTCGAACTTGACCTTTGAGTCAACTGATTATCGGTTGGAAGGCCTTTCAAACGCCCGTGTGACACGTGTATTCGCGACTCCAGCAATTCATGCGACACCTAGCGGCGAGCGCCGGAAACCTCGTACGGAGGTCGGAGCGTCGGAGCAGACGCTCCGTCCGTAGCCTTCGCACTGCGATCGGGTGCGCGCTACCATCTACGAAACTTAGAATTATACTGCGTTTTGCAGTTTTGCGGCGCCGAAGAGCCACGTGGATTGCAAATCTTATCACAGCAAAGCTGCGAAAACGGCAATAGCTGTGTTCCCAACATCTTGTTCGAGAAAGTTATCTTTCTTTTTTTTTTTTTTTTTTTTCCGGCGAGGGTCGGTTTGTTGTTTGTGTGAAGAGAACGCGATCCTGTTGCTTGTACTATGTTTGCAGTAAAGCGCTACAGCGAACTTCAGGAAGTTTTCGTTGAGGTTGTTACTGCCATTGTGATAACGTTCAGCGTATGCGTGCTGCAACATGCAGTTTCATGTGATAGCCGGCATGGCAATTAATGCAGTTTATGATGCAAACGTCGCCGCGGTACTCAAGCTTTCCTTCATTAAAGCTGTTATATCGGATACATGTGGCGCACAACGTGGAACTACGGAGTATGGTACATCAGCGAAAATCAGTACATCAGAGTTTCAGGTACTCCCGGGTAACGTCGGTAAATCGCTCTATGTAAGCACCACATGTACGCGCCAGCGTGCAAAATAACTATGGGGTGACATAGCAGTACGCCTTCCTTGCGACCTGGACACGCTGCCCGTGTAACTAGTGCAAATTAGTAGGCGCTCATTTGAAAATGCGTAATTAACAAAGCAATTGTATCTCTTATCAATATCTGAAGGAAATTGGCAGTTCAGAGGCGAACACAGTTTTGGCCACTTAAAGTGCAGGATACGTAAATTATAGAATAACATGGAAAATTAATTAGATTCATAATGCAATAGCTTAGTTGAAATTAATTTGCACAGAAACGTTTGTTTTATTTCATTAGTTTACACAGCAGCCATAAGCGACATGTTCGTAGACAGCAGGGAGTAATCATATTGCATGGTCAGGCCACGTAGCACAAGCCATACATGCATGTACATACATTGTGTGCAAATGTTTTTATTGTAGTAAGCAGATCTTTCGGTTTCTTATTTATCGTTTTGTTCTCTACGAGGGAAACAATGCGCCAACTACTACAATAACTACAGCGAAGTGAAGCACCAGTCACGTTGTGCGAATCTTGAATGCAAAATAGATAACAGGAACTCAAAAGTAGCGGGAAAGGTTCGCCACAGATTCATAGTGCATGCTCGCGATAAAGTGCAAAGCTTGATTTTAGGTTCGCTTGCTCTCTGGACTGAAAAGAGCGTGCAGAGTTTGCGCCTTCACCGAACGAAAATGTGTTAAGCAACAACAATGAGAAAGTGCGTGCCGGCTGCGCATTTATCCGCATGTACAGTGGCAACAGCTGATCTAGCAAGTTGGTGCGCTTCTGCGGGCCATGTTAAACGTGCCAAACTGAGCAGGTTGTAAGATTTCGGCAATCCTGGCGAGGCCAGCGTGACGTATCCAACTTCGCCGGTCGCTGTCTCGCACGCTCGAAACACCGGACTATCTATCCGCGCCTTAACAGTGAATCAAAGCAGCAGAAACGTGGTTGTACTTTTCTGACCATCCAACAGTGCACGAGTACTTCGGTTGCACGACCAATGGATTAACGAATACATCGGTGATTTTCATCAGAATTTCGTGCGGGTCCGCTGTCACGCGAGATGTTTGCACACATCGTGCCCGGGCAACGAGGCAGCCGACACCCTGGCGAAGGACGCCCACCACACCACTGTGCCCCTCAGTCGGGCCGTGACGGAGGGCGACTTCACAGGACTGAGGCTGCGGCGACACCTGGCGACCCACCACCCAGACAAACGGGTGGCACTGGGATGCCCCCCACGACCACTCCCCCAGCGAGGCCTGGCTCGCAGGGAGACCTCGCTCCTTCTCCGGCTCCGCATCGGCTGCAGCTGGACGGCAGCACGCAGCTACCGACAGGGACGAGCGACGTCCCCGGCCTGCAGCTCCTGCGGGGAGCCGGAGACGATCGAACATCTCCTGCTGGCCTGCCCGGCGTACCTCCAGCAGCGGGGCCCACTCCTACGGGAGTTCCGCCGCCTGGGCCTCCCCTCTGGCAAGGAGGAAGATCTCCTCTTCCCCGGCCGACACCACCTTTCTGCACTTCGAGGCGTCGTGGAGTTCCTTGACTCGTCAGGGCTCTCCGCACGCCTCTAAGGACATTTCTACAAGCGGGAAGACCTCACGGCCTCCCACCCCACCCCGGGCCTGACCGGCCTGGCACAACACCCCTGCAGACTCTGCAGCACACCAAGGCCTTCCATCCCGGCCTGATACGTGCCGCCTATGCCTGCCGGTTTTGCTTCGCCCAGCCATGGCGACTCCACTCTATCCCTTCTTTCGCTCCCACTTACCCCTCCCCGTTGGCGCTGAGCCGTGCTCCCTCAAGGGCTGCAGAAGATAGCGCCAACCTTTCCCTTTCCCTCAAGAACCACTTATCATCCACTTCAGCCTCATTACCAACTGTGCCTCTCTCAGATCGGCTAAAATGATTTGGTCGGCGTAAGCTACTCGCTTTTCTTCCACAAAACGGCGCAAACCGGCATCACACTGCACGAAAATCATCAAACTACACTGTAGTGTACATCAAACACAGCGGTTGCGGCGACGCGGGGACCTCACTTGGGGCAACGCCTCCTATAAAGACAATGCCCGGAAAATGGTGGTGGTGGTGGTAAGTGGTTCTTGAGGGAAAGGGAAAGGTTGGAAAATGAGCCGCGAACTCGCTGCTCTACCCTCGGATTTTTCTCTCCCCCACCCGTAGGTAGGCGAGCGCCCCTGACGGGCGATCCTTGTAAACATGCCGGCGCGCGGTGGCCGGTGGCGCGGTGGCGCGGTGGCGCGCGGAGCCGAGCAGCTGGCTTGTCGCGAGCAGACGACACCTTGCTACAGTACACTGTAACCTTGCCGACCGCGCGTGGTCACCGCTACCCAGTAGGTGAAGGACGGAACAATGCGAGGATTTTTAAAGAGTGATGGATATAAGGGCCGTATAATACATTAAATTTTACTTTTGCTGTGTGGAAACAATGCAGAAAGTGATAGAGCAAAATAGTTAAACTTTGAAGCCAGAACATTAATATCTGCTTGCATTATTTATACCACTTATCATACATGCAGCTTTCTTCTGCAATAACATCAATGCTACCAGATTGGAGGAGTGCCCAAAAAATTGTGAGAAAATCGCAAAAAAAAAGAAAAAAAAAAAAACTCTGGATAGGAGGGACATGGGACTATGGACTTCGTTTTGTTGTTACAGTAGAACCTCGTTGCTATGATCCTGCTTAATACGTTTTTCAGGATGATACCTTTTTTTTTCTTTTCCCGATAACACGATTTAGTTGGATAATGCGTGGGATGAAACAATTTTCGGATAATGCGCTTTATTTTCTGGTTCCCGTGAAGATCGTTTTAACGAGATTCCACTGTACTTGACCAAAATAGTGATCTGTGAGGTGAGATACTTCACATATTACTGCAAAAAGAGTTTTATATATTTCTAAAATCTCTGGTTAAGATGTATGTTTTAAAGGTTCTACTTTTTCACGATTTTTGGCCTCCTAGGACCAGGCTACCCCTTTATTAAATGTTTAGCAAGTTCTCTAATGCCAGGATACTGCGTAGTGATCTTCTGTCCAACGAAGAATTACAATGGTGTCGTGATGCACAGGTTTCCCACCTGACTAGCACATGAGACAGGAGCACAAATGGCATGGTAGACGATGCGCTAGCGTGTGTCACAGGTTTGAGCGCTCACAGGATTATTGCTGTTTACAAGCACTCCCCTTGCATCAGGGGGCACTTTGTGCCCCTCGAGGTCGAAACCGCGATTGGTCTTGCGATACGAGCATATAACTAAACAATCATTGTGCGCTGTGGCAAACGAGTTTCTTTAGCATGAATACTAGATAAATAGCTACTAAATAACCATTAAATTTTAAACAGAGCCCGAAGACTTTTGTGTCAATAGTCATTTAATTCATTTCCTGCTGTCGATTGTAACATTATTCCTCGTAACACACCTTTTCTCCTCTTCCCTCTCTCCCTGAGCAGAACAGCAGGCTAGAGAAGCTTTAACTCAGGCTGGCCTCTGCAGCTTCTCAAGTAACTTCATTTCTCTCACTTGGGGTGTGAAACAGCAGCAGTTAACACCAGTCTAGGTTATCATTGTTATCCTCAATGCCCTCCCCACCTTCCCCCTTTTTTGGGGGGCATTTTCAAACGGGCATTTTTGGCATTACCAAGGTCACTTGATGCAGCGGTTATACAGTATCTTTTAACACCTGACTTCTCAGGAAATGTGACATTGTATGTGCATTCTGCATTTCAAGGAAAAGTGTTTTATTATGTGCTACAGAAGTTACTGTGCGTTGCAGGTGTGCTTTAGTATTTCCATGTGTTTACAGGCTAATCAACACAGCCATGCTTATGCATTTCAACATACTGAATTTAAGTTTGTTTTAAAAATGCATGTAGAATGATTGAGGTTACTTCAGAGTTTGTAGTGATACGATCGTGATATTTTACACAGAGGTGAGCAGATTGCAATGGGCTTCCTACAACCGATACGAGTTTATTTTGGTAGCTGCTGTTGAAGTACTAACACAATATCTTCTACTTGTTTCTCGTATCAAATTAATGTTCGAGGCCTCAAAACCCTAGAAGAAATACTGGCAAATTATCTAAGCCAACCCAATACTGGGGTGGCTTAAATAATTTATTATAACAGCTTTCCTACAGGCAGTTTTGGTTTAATTTCCCAGTTGGTGACTCCGTCATGACACAGAAGGTGGCTATGTGGAAGCACGACACTTTCCCTGTGGCTTGCTCGCTTGCCTTCTGTGCTGCTACATATTGTGAGGCCCAGTGTAGCAGCATAGCAGATGGCCAAGTGAATGTCAAAATGTCGCTATGTCTTGCTCCCTTGTGACTGCCTTCTATGCCATGATGTCATGACACTGACTCCTGGGAAACGACAGCAAAACTGTTTGTAGAAAATAAAGAGCTGAAAATATTGTGGCACTACTCCTTAAAGGATGGAACATTTTCCATTACGTGCTCATCATGTCCATGTGATCCTTGTATAGCACCTGTACTCCTCAGGTGCACAGATTCCATGTATTTCTAGTGCAGAGAGATCCAGATTAATGGAATCTAGTGTTTTATGTAAGTAAGAATCGCCAGCGGTGGCACCCAGTCTCGTGTGGGATGCTTCATGTTGCTTGCACTAGCTACTGTGCTTGGAGCAAGTTCTGTATCCTTCCTCCATGACTTGCACATACTTGTTTGCTCAATAATATGACATCCTAGCTATGTTGCCAAGTAGCTACATCCCAAAACAGCTAAGCAGCCCAAAAGTTCCAAATGCAAAAATGAGACATCATAACTAGCCCAGAAATAGTCAAACATTACCAAAATTATTTATACTCTAGAAAACTTCAATTTCAGCAGGACTTCGGCTAAACATTGGAATAGAGGCAGTTCCATTGGTTCCATGCAATGAGCAAGGAACAACAGCGGCTCTAAGACACGCCAGCAACTCTCATACTTTAGCAGAAGTGACACTTTTATGCAGATATTTGGTCGATGTCAAGCTTCTTGCATGTAAAAAAGCTAGGTTTGTTTGTGTCTTACTAGATCCCATGCGCTGACCAATAACGTTATGGCCTACAGTACTGCAGCCAGGGAGCCCATTTGTAGTGGACCATTCTTACATGCAAACAGTCGGCAGAAGCCAGCTCTAACTACGCTAACACTGCACAGGTTTAGTAAACAAAGCTTCTTAGATGCTCTGTCACCTTTTGAACCCAAAGCACCCATCGCGGTGGCTTAACAGCTATGGTTCGCACTACTAAGCACGAGGTTGCAGGTTCGCGTTTCTGGCCACAGTGGCTACTTTTCAATAAGGGCAGGAAAAAAAGAAAAAAACGCTCATGTGTTTAAATTTTGCTGCATGTTAAAGAACCCCACGTGGTCAAAATTATCCGGAGTCCCCAACTACAGCATGCCTCATGATCATGTCGTGGTTGTCCCATGTGAACCCCAGAATTAAATTTTTTTTTACCCAAGGCTGTGCATGGCTTGAATGGCATAAGTGAAATCATTCGCATATTGTGTTTAATCATCTCACAGTGCTACATTATTTCACCACTTCTAATAGACAAGAGGTGCATACTTTTTGTTAGTACAAAACTCTTTACAGCTAACTTCAACTCAGTTGAGTCCGCTCTTTTTTTCTTACGGCTTTCACCCTAGTATCTGTCGTCTCCTCAACAATCAACTCCAACACTCTTTAGTTTATGCGTCTGCGTAAGCAGGTGTCTGGTGTGTTGGGACACCATGGATTCAGCACATGGGAGTCGGACAGTCCCGTGCTTTGTCATGGTGACTTAGCCGTCCATGTCCAGGGAAAAGGCAATCCTAATGGCAGGAGCCAGTGGTGAGTTCTAGGACCTTTAAAGGGCAGCTGAATCACTTTTCAAAAAAAGTGAGCTTTCAACGAATTATTATAGTTTTGCAACCCCTGAATATGAAAATCATAGTTTAACAGGCCAGAAGTCACTACTAGTTGCTTTAATTTAGCAACACCAAGCTGCAGCGTCTGCGGGAGATGCCGCGGGTCGTTTAACAGGTTCTGATGGCAAAGACGATCGTGGTGTCATCTTAGGTATCGACGAGGAGTGCGATTGATGTCATCCTCGTGCCCAGTCTTTTGCCGCTACGCTCGCCGCGTGAAGGGGGCGGAGCTTCAACGAAAATTTAAACCGTCATTGCGGTGCTGCTACGTGCATAATTGAGAAAATAACTGCAGAAGTTTAATTATACTGTGTCAACCTTCCAAACCCCCGTAAATCTTCAAATTCTAAAACCTCTTCAGCTTCCCTTTAAGGGAACAGGGTTGGGCAAAATTTCGCATAAAATCTTTTTTGTTAGAGCTTTGAAATCCCCAGTCTTTCCTGAACAAGGCTGACTGTGTCATTTACACGTGCACAATTTATTTACCCGGAAAATGACCTTTTTCAAAATCTAGGTGATGTCCGGCCACTCCCCCTTTTACACATATGTGTGATCTGTACCTCTCCTGTGTAGGCTTTCGCTAAGTTTAGTGCAATGGTTATTGCTTGTCTGGCAACAGCAAAAAGCTGCCTAGCTTTCCATTTTTAGCCTAATCCTTAGGTGATGCAGGTATCACTTAAAGACCAATTATCTCAAAACAACAATTGTTGCCACGTTTGACCCTTTTTCTCTGGAACCACGAAAGTTAGTACGATGCATGTACTGTGCATTGGGTGCACATTCGAGAATCCCAGGTGGTCAAAATTAATCCAGAGCCCCACACTATGACGTGCCTCATAATCAGATCGGGGTTTTGGCATGTAGCAGCCCAGACTAACTCAGAGGTTGCAGTCTGGCCATTGCTGTGTTGAATAGAGCTCATGAGAGGACAGCATCGTGAGAGTTTTCCACATTGTTGTGTATCCAACTTTGATTCGAAAAGTCTGGTTCGAGAGGAAGGCTTTCAGAAAGCATAGTATTCATCCACATATGTGATGCTCATCAAGGATTTCTGGATAGTAGTATGCGGGATTGACTGAAGTTCCTTTTCTTGCATTTATTGCAACTGGAATTCTTTTGTCTATTTGCGTACAAGCAGCAGCAATAACTTCTTCCTCGTTGAGGAGGAAACTGTCGTGTATGCGAAGAGGAGCGCAAAAGAAGAATGTTGTTTGTCTTGAAGAACCAAACTAGGTGACTTGCAACCATCTTCTCTATTACTTTGAGAGGTTTGACATTAGTGGCTTGAGGTTGATGACGCTCGTCGGGGGGCTTTCTTGACTTAGGAATTTGAATTATGAATGACTCCTCCCGGTCAGCAATGCGGTCACCAGTGTTACAGATCCAGTCGATGGCCATTACAACGTACCATAATAATCGAGCGAGAAAGGTTCATTATATCCAAAATCCATTCTACCGAAAATTAGGTCCACATCGTGTTGTGAGAAGATGAAACTTCGCAGATACCACAGTCTGGTGTTTGATTATGAGAACCTGGAAACAAATGCAAAAACAAAACATAATGAAATAAAATAAATTTTTAAAAAACACTGTTTACACTGTAATCATAGAAACACCTAGTGGCATGGCGCGCTGTCCGCAGTTTTCTGGATGTTAGGTGTCGACAAATGGCAGCTCCCCAGATTTATGCAAACAATGGCAAGATTTTGGAGAAAAATGAGTTTAATTGATGATTCTGCTGTTGTGGCCAGCCCCCCTTCGTACTAGCAGGCTGGCTCGACTGCATCGCCACCGCTGGCATAAACATAGGCTACGATGTGTTTTTTCACATAAAGAAATGGTCAATAGAACAAATTGATGTCTTAATTTTGCCTTTTGGGACAAGCGATGACCACTGTGAAGCCTCTAGAATGAGCAAGAACTGTGATAAGAGGCAAAGTAACTCGGAGCCCGCACACGGCCGCACTCTCCACTACATGCAAGACAGCTCGACCTGCCGCACTTCATAATCTGGATGTTGCGAACAGCCACCACCTGTCTTGTTTATTGTGCTAATTGATGCAGTCAGAAACAAGGTGTTCTCAAGGCGATGCATTTTGGGATCATTGGCGGTTGTATTTAAAGTGTCGTGGGCTACAGCTTCGACGCAGAGTGGGTGAGGCCTTCACGCTTCACACTGAGCCAACAGTTGTAAGTGATGGTGACCCGTTTGTGTGCTCATTCTAAAAACTCTTCGTTAGCCTGTGGGGCATTGTGTGGCACACCATTGCGGGAAGCTTGCCACTAATGTGTTCGTTCCTTAAGAAAAAGTGTATTTTCACACTTTCCACAAGTGGCCAGAAAAAGTTGCATGCAGTGCACTAGCACATGCCCACATCGCCGCAGCAGAAAATGTTGCATGTGCTTAATCTAAACAATATTTGCCCAAAAGTTTGTCTGTTGTAGCTGATAGTCTGTTAAGCCGTGTTCATTAAAGAAGAATGGGTTGCATTAATAATATAGGCAGACCATATTAAGAAGAGTGGTCTGTTATGCCTGAAAGTAAGTTGTAAGCAATTTCTTGTAACAGTCATATATTGTATCAGTGATGAGGTCAAGTGGCTTGGGCAAGTCGCATAACTTCACCAGAAGGTTGCCGCATTTATGACCACACATAAAATCAAGAGTGAAGGAACCTTGATAACTTTTAGAGCATAAGATTGTGAAATTTGTAGAGCATTGGTGTAGACACCCAATGAAGTTGTTTCCATGACGTCATCTTTTACATGGTTCTTTTTAAGGGGCTGAAGAAAGATTGTGAATTGGAAAAAAAAAAAAACTGCCATAGCCTTCGTAGCGCTCTCCACCATGCTTCCAAAGAACGAAGGCCACATGTATGTTGTAAAAAGAAGTGACTGGCCGCAGTGTTTCGGCAGCCACGTCTGCACCATTGGTGCAAAGATGAAAATAGGCCATGGTTTAAAATGAGTAATAGGCTGGCGCTGAAACCAGATCAAAACACACTCGTCTGCTTCTTTCACAATGGGCATGCACGCTTCGTTTCTTGGAAACACGACTGAGAGACATGCAAATCAGACGTGCGAGTGTGCAGTGTCTTCTTTCATATCTTGTTGACTTTCTTCATAGTCCAGAAAAAACAACCGCATAAAAGATAACATCATAAAAATAACTTCACTCGGTGTTTCTGAGCGCAATCTACAACTTTTACTCTCAAGCTTAAGCCCTAAAACAAATATTGAAAAATTTGCATGATTGAGCTTAGCTAATAATCCATTTACAATTCAAAAAATTATCGGAGTAGCTGAGGACGACTACAAACCATATGTTGCTGGTCTCCAGAGCCTAACATACTTTTTTAAAGCTTATTTCAAGTTATGTGAAACATGCGGTATGTGTTCCTGCAGTTGTGTAAGCCATGCACACTTCACCAAAGTGCAGAATCTGCCGGAGGACACACATTGCAATTACCATATTTCATTCGTTGCTGACTGCACAAAGAATGGCAAAGAGAAGAAAGACTAGAGAACAGAACCATAGAGGAAAGCTACTTACCTATAAACACTGGCTAAATGGCTCATAGAGAGGCTATGCTAGAAATGCCTAGAGAAATTCTGTTCTTCCTTATCTCCAGGGTGTTGCACCAACACATAGAGAAGCTGTCACAAGTTGTCACCGTGGAGCACCGAGATCTGCACATCCCGCGGTCCTATAATGCTGAGAGCTCCTGGCCCAGTGCTCAGGCTCAGCTAGAGGCCCTGGCAGCCCACAAAAGCCCACAGGAAAGTAGCCTGTGTGGCTGCTTGATGTGCCTCGCTTGCCAGTCTGCTGTCAGCTGCTGCCCCAGCAGCAGCTGATGACCTTGTGCCCGTGCTTGTCTTCGTGCTCATTCGTGCAAACCCACCCCACCTGCTCTCTACCGTCCAGTTTGTGGAGACCTTTCAGCGTGCCACTTGGTGCTGCCAGGGCGAGGCTGCGTACTGGTGGACCCAGTACGTTATGTGCTCCTATTGAGTTCATCAAGATAATGGACTACTGAAGCTTGCACTGCTGCATTGAACTTTCTTAGTGCACCTAATTTGGTGGCTTAAGACAGGGGAGAAAAAAAAAAGCCAGGCCCAGCTGCGCCCCACAACTCCTTTTTGTTTTCTTTATTGTAAAGGAGAGATGGCTTGGGGCATGCACTCTGAGCTTTTCACTGGCAAGACGATTTATAGAGTACAGAGCTCAAGAATAACATTGATATGCTGTCATCTGTAGTGGTAGTTAGCAGTCTGGTGTGTCAACAGTTTTGTGCATAAACATGTGACTGCCTGTGTTTGAAAGAGAAAGTGATAAGACCAGTGAGTAAAAGGGGCATTTTCCCAGCAGGTACAAGATATTATGGCTACAGCTTTTTCAAGTTTGTAGTTGTGTGTAAAGACCTGTGAAAGTGTCATACTTTTGCAACTAAGTCCAAGCAGCTCAAATGAGATTACCTGACAAGAAAATGTAAGGTCTACAACTAAAGTTGCACTTTTACCATAAGATCAGCTAGGTTGGTTTGCTTGTGTGTCTCCTTAGAGTGTCAAGAACATTAAATGAAGTTGGCTTTGCTTGATGAATCACATTTTAGCTCACTTATGTGATGCGACAGTTTTAACATATTCAAAGGTAACTCAGAGAACTGCTTAAGCTAAATTTAGTCATGATATAGATGAGGCAGATATTCATTCTTGGAGAGTAGGGGGTTAATAAAAGGGTCCAGTGTATTGTTATTGGTGACTCACATAGTTTACTAGAGTTCAGGAATGGTCTGATACCTCCTTGCAATTATGTGCAATTTGATACCAAAGAATAACATAATTACATTAAGTAGTGAGTCACTGATGCAATAGGACATTATCCTGAATCAGACCACACATGTCCGCTCAAGAGCTGTGTACAATTGACGGAGACTTAATGCAGGCGTGGCACTGTAGTGGAATTGCAAGGTACACCAGTAGCTGTGAAAATAAAGTTGTAGTAGTGACAAATACGGGTGCCAGCAGAAGACGAAGAAGACGGGTGTGGTTGTTGGTGCTTGCACTTGCTCCACTTAGCTGTAGACTGTTTCTGTGCATTCTTAAAACGCCGAGTGCATCTAACCTTGAACGTGTACTATCAATTGGTGGAGGTACTAGGTAGCATTGCTGGTGACTGTCGGCATGCGATGTCAACATAGGTCAGAGGAGCGTAAACAGGTGGATGCTGGTAGGTGATTGGTAGCTCCTCAGAAATTTGCTCCTCTATGGCCTGTAGTAGCGTTAGAGCAAGTGCCTGCACGGAGTCCGGGACGCAGGAAACAAGGGGCAATTGTCGTGCCACTTCTTCTCGGACAAACTGCTGTATCTGCCGCATTAACATTGTGGTGCCAGTAGAAACGGCGCCTACAGTTAACGCTGACATGTTGGCCATGTCAGAGCTCTGGAGGCGTGTAGAAATGCGCTGTTTCCGCAACTCGTTGTAGCTCTGACAATACTGGACCACATCTGTGACAGTTTGGGGATTTTCGCCAAAGAGTATTTAGAAGGCGTCGTCCTCGATCCCCTTCATGATGTGTCTGATTTTATCAGCTTTGAACATAGCAAGGTTAGATGCACTCGGGGTTTTTATGAATGCACAGAAACAGGCAACGGCCAAGCGGAGTGAGTGCGAGCACCAACAACCACACCCGTTGTCTTCTTTTGCTGGCGCCTGTATTTGTCACTACAAGGTGTTGGATTTGTGTCCCGCTAAGTGAAAGGGCTAGCTTATATCTTTCCTTAGCGAGTAGGTCACATTTGGCACAGATTGATTTGTGCCATCTCAGTGCTGCATGCTACTAGGTTTGACCACATGTTATGCACCTTAGTGGTGTGGGTTGTGGGCTTCCAAATAGTAAAAAAAGGGCTGCAATTCGCTGGATGTCCACATTTACACATCTGGATGAGTCGCAGCAAAAATATCATATTGCATTGCACCAAGTGACAATTTCGACTTCATACTTATACTGATTGTACTGACTTATCCCACTCTCGTGTGTTCACGCAGAAAATTGTCATGATGAGAACTCTACCTCTTGGGCTAGGTTGTGGTGTCATGGCGCCTGGGATGATAACAGATTAGTTTGAGTGGCAGAGGTTGTAATGTATGCTTGCTCAGCATGTGAAGTGCAAGAAGTGATCATGATTCTAGTGACACAAGCTTATAATGTAGCAAACTATAAGCACATTGTGTTATTTAACATTTTGTGTTTGCCTCAAAACAAGGCTTGGAGCACATGAGCAGAGAGTATTCTTTTATGGTGTAAATTTTGCATATTGATGTGATATAAATTGTCATATGTTTAGAAACTAGGATGCTTATAACTTGAAAGCAAGCTTATGTGCTTATTTTAAGTAAGCAAACATGGAACAATGCAGCTTTCATATTATTTAACACTCTGCAGGAATGGTAAAATGCCAGGATGCAATGCCTCTTACTTGTCTCTGGCAGCAATAAGTGAGTGATGTGTTGTTATTCCTCTTCATGTGGCTAACGCCTTGGCTGATAAAATCTGAGTAAGTTGTGTATAGCCTATCAAGCCATCTGAATTGTTGAAGCACCCAGCTTGATCTACTGGCAGTCGTACTTTCTATTGATGAAAAGGCTGGTGGCACAAGAATGGGGCGTGTATTTCAAGCTACGCACCAACCACATTGTCACTTTTGTCAGTTGGGCAGTTATGTGCGTCTTGGTGTTCATAGCACATTAAAATGAGCAAAGCCAGCAATCCCCTTTGGTGTTGTCACATTCATGCTCGAAGCACTCGATACATTTCCCTTGTGGCTGCTGCCAGCTACCGATATTCGATTGGTGTTACAGGTGGTTTGAGGTGCATGCTTGTTCACTTGAGAATGGCTTGCAGGCTTTACACCATACAACATGCACCATATGACACACACATTTTTATACTGAATCTTTGTTAACCCTTTAACTGGTCGCTCTACAATATTGTTGACCTAATAAAAACATCTGCAGAAACTAGAGAAATCCAAATATTAGTCTGTGCTTTCCAATTTACTTTTATTTATGTACCTGCTTAACAGCGGTATTCACTTAAATGTCGAGCGTGAGCAGCAGCAGATCAGGTCCGTAGCCAGGGGGGGGGGGGGGGGGCCTAGGGGCCTGGGCCCCCCCCCTCCGAAATTCTGATCTTTACCGAAAATGATTACTGAAAATTAGGTGCTTTCCTCAAATAGTCAAGGCCTTCAGCAAGTGGGCCCACCCTCCCCGAAAAAAATTCCTGGCTACGGGCTTGCTGGCAACAAGTGGGTCGCTGTGGTGACAGATTACACCACACGCTATGTCATCACCAGAGCGCTTCCATCAAGCTGCGCCACAGATGTCGCCGATTTTCTTTTACGCGACGTGATTCTGCAGCATGGAGCTCCACACCAACTGCTCACTGACTGTGGTCGGACATTACTTTCTAAAGTCATCGCCGACATCCTGCAGTCCTGCTTAACCAAGCACAAGCTGACTATGTCTTACCATCCACAGACTAATGGTCTCACGGAGCGTCTGAATCGCACCTTGACAGACATGCTTGCAAAGTATGTCTCGTCCGACCATACTGATTGGCACCTTGCCCTACCCTATGTCACATTTGCCTACAATTCTTCGCGCCACGGCACTGCCGATTATTCCCCGTTTTTTCTGTTGTTCGGCCGAGAACCCACATTTCCACTGAACGCATCCTTTCCATCCGCCGCTGCAGAGACCAGCGAATATGCACTTGACGCCATCACCAGGGCAGCCTAAGCACGTGAAATTGCCCACGTTCGCCTCCTGACTTCCCAAGAGAACCAACGGCGTTTGTATCATCGTCAACACAGAGACGTCTGTGGTGTCCGGCCTATTGCCACAGTCCTTAATGCGCAGGTGCGCAAAACAAATAAAATGCGTGCGCCGCAACCTGCGCGCGGTCTTATCTCGACCAGCCACGCACCGATAAACATGTGGCAATAAACGTCGCTTCGCCCCTGGAAACTTGTCTGCTCCTTCGCATGAACCACGCAACACAACAACTGGCGACAGAGGTGGGATTTGAAGACGTCGTTCTTCAGTTTGGAAGGCAAGTGTTTCCGAAATTCACTCGGTGAAGAAGACTGTCTTTTTGCTGTGTGTGGAGCCTGTGACTGTCGTCATGACTGGGGCCGAGGCAGCAGTGACGCACTTCTTTGGGCGACTGGGCCAGCTGGAACCCTTTGACGAGTCCGCCAGCGATTGGGCTTCGTACGAAGAGCGGCTTACGTTGTTCCTGATTGTCAACCGATTACCCGACGGCGACAAGGCACACGCCTTCTTGAGCATTTTCGGTACGAAGACCTACGGGTTGTTGAAGTCATTAACAGCTCCAGAACTGCCTTCTACGAAGAGTTTTGAAGACTTCAAGAAAGTTTTGAGCGACCACCTATCCCCGAAGCCATCCGTCATTGGAGAACGGGCCAAGTTTCACCGGAGGTGTCAACGAGAAGGCGAGTCCTTATCTAGTTATGTTGCCGAGCTTCGTAACCTGTCACAAACGTGCGAGTTTGGGAGCGCCCTTGACGAGTTGCGAGTTTGGGAGCTCCCCTTTGGTACCGCTTCGTGTGCGGCCTGCTACGAGAAGACATTCAGCGAGTGCTTTTCATGGAAGATAGCAAGCTTACATTCCAGAAAGCGGTGGAGCGGGCCCTTGCAATGGAAGCGGGTAAGAAGAGTGCTGCTGAGGCACGCGGCACCGACGCCGCAGTCGGCTATGTGCACAAGGTGCAAGCTGAGACGCAGAAAACAAGCAAAAGCTGATTTCGCTGTGGTTCCCCAAAACACGCGAGTGAAGCATGCCCTCACTTGGACGCAACCTGTTTCAGTTGCAACAAAAAAGGGCATATCCAGAGAGCCTTCCGAAGCAGTGGTAAGACTTTTTCTAAGAAAAAGCAGATGAAAAAGAGTGTGAAGATGCTGACGGTTGTGTCACGGAAAGCTTCGACCCTCAGTCTAAACGGCGTGTCGGCAGCTCAGCGCGACCCTGTCACCGTACAGATAACCATCGACGGCGTCTTGGTGAACATGGAGCTAGACACGGGAGCGGCTGTTTCCGTCATGTCAAAGACGCAGTTCCGTCAGCTCTTTCCTTCGGCTGTACTGGAGCCTACGACAGTTAAACTTCGTACCTACACAGGAGCGCTGGTACGACCCCAGGGAGTCTCTTCGGTCAACGTGCAGCACGACGACCATTCTACAATTCTTCCACTTTATGTCGTACACCACAAGGGACCACCTCTACTGGGCCGGGAGTGGCTCCACGCCGTCCGACTGGAGTGGGCGAACATCTGGAACCTGAACAACATTACAAGGTCAGACACTCTTACTGATAGCATAAAAAAAAGAGGCTAGACGCATTGCTGGCGAAGTACCAACCCCTTTTCAAAGACGACTTAGGCACGGTAACGGAAGAGCGCGCCGAACTTTTTCTTAAACCTGATATGAAGCCGAGATTCCTAAAAGCCAGGGATGTTCCGTTCGCATTGCAAAAAGCTTTCGACGCTGAATTGGCTAAAATGGAACAACTGGGAATTCACCGGTTACGACGTCAGAATTCACCGGAATATCACCGGTTACGACGTCAGAATACGCTATGCCTGCAGTACCCGTAATCAAGCAAGATGGTAGCATACGCATTTGCGGCGACTACAAGACCCTTAACCCGTGCCTTGATGTCGACCGCTACTCATTACCGAAGGTAGACGACCTGTTCACAGCCTTGTCGGGAGGTAAGCATTTCTCGAAGATTGATCTCAACCGGGCCTATCAGCAAGTGATCATGTCTGAGTCTTCAAAACAATACCTCACGTTGAATACGCAGAAAGGATTGTTTGCTGTTAATCGACTCGCGTTTGGAATTTCGTCCGCTCCCGGGATTTTCCAAAGAATTGACACCATGCTGAAGGGCTTACAAGGGATTTGCTGCTACCTAGACGACATTCTGGTGACTGGTAAAAATGATTAATAGCATTTCATAAATGACTTCTTGAAAGAGGCATTCGTGTCAAGAAAGAAAAGTGTTCATTTTTTCAACAGGACCTTCGCTACCTCGGACACAGAATTAGCGCACAAGGCATCTCGGCAACGACGGAGAAGGTTGACGCACTCCTCAAGGCTCCAGCCCCTAAAGACAGGCAGCAGCTGCAGTCGTTCCTGGGAGTCATCAATTTCTACAGCAAGTTGCTTCCTAACCTAGCAACGGTGGCGCAACCATTTTTCGGGTTGCTACGTAAAAACGCCCCGTGGTGCTGGAATGAGCATTGCCAGGAAGCGTTCACCAAGATAAAGAGCTTGCTAGCCTCTCTGCCAACTTTGGCGCACTACGACCCGTGCAAACCATTGCAGCTATCATGGGACGCATCGCACTATGGTTTAGGCGCTGTTCTTTCTCATGTTTTGGATGATGGCAGCACGAAGCCAATCGCTTTCGCATCGCGTACCTTGACCGATGCCGAAAAGAAATACAGCCAGCTTGAGAAAGAGGCCCCTGCAATAATATTTGGTGTTAAGAAGTTTCATTTCTACGTTTACGGTCGGTCGTTCACATTAGTCACCGACCATAAACCGCTTCAAACCATCTTGGGCCCAACAACCGGCATTCCGACAATCGCAGCAGTGCGTTTGCAGCGATGGGCTGTCACATTGTCCGCTTACCGGTATTCGCTTATCTTCAGAAAATCAAGCGAGAATGCTGAAGCCAATTTCTATTCGCGCCTGCCACTATCAATTGTGAAAGACGAAACACAAGAAAGAGAGGAAACTTTTTATTCATTGCGGTTGCAATCAATGCCAGTTTCAAGCCAGGACATTGCTCGAACAACAGCTCGGGACCCCTTGCTTTGTAAAGTGATAGATTTCATAAATGTGGGGTGGCCGGCGTCTGTGACTGAAAACGATTTGAAGCCTTTTTTGACAGACGCAACGAGCTCACAGTTCACCAAGGCTGCATCATGTTCGGGATGCGAGTGATCATGCCGGCAAAGTTGCGCAACTTGCTGCTGGACGAACTCCACGAAGGGCATCCAGGCATCGTGCGCAGCAAGCAACTGGCAGTGCAGCTACGTGTGGTGGCCGTCCATCGAGGCGGACCTCGAGCATCATGTCAAGGCCTGCGTAAGTTGTCAAGAACAACATTGCGAGCCATGCAAAGCGCCCCTGCATCCTTGGTCTTGGCCGACAGCACCATGGCAGCGCGTACATATAGATTTTGCTGGCCCCTTTTTGCACGCAATGTTTCTTGTAGTCGTGGACGCGCACTCCAAGTGGCCGGAAGTGTTTGTTATGCGCTCGACTACGTCGGATGCTACTGTTGACAGATTGAGAGAGCTTTTTGCACGGCTTGGTTTCCCAGAAACCATTGTCACTGATAACGGCCCGCAGTTCACTTCCGAAGAGTTCAAGCTTTTTGTAAAAGAATTGGGCTGTCATCATGTGCTTACAGCACCGTATCATCCCAGCTCAAACGGGCTTGCAGAGCGTTTTATTCAGACACTTAAAAACACTCTTCGTAAATCTAGCGGAGCGGACACATTACAACTGAGGCTTCACAAGTTTTTGCTTAACTATCGCAATTCGCCCCATGTGACAACAAATGAGTCACCAGCAAACTTGTTACTAGGACGACGGCTGCGAAATCGACTCGATGTTGTCAAGCCAGCGGTGGGAGGAAGGGTTGCCTATAATCAGTTCAAGCAATCCGTGGTTCGCCCACGTCGTGATCGTGACATAGCAGTCGGTGACCAAGTGATGGCTCGCAATTATCAAGGCAGACCGAACTAGGTCCCTGGTGTTGTTGTGGGGCAGTCCAGCCCTTTGTCTTCTATGGTCAGCATCTGCAGAAACTAGACAAATCCAAATATTAGTCTGTGCTTTCCAATTTACTTTTATTTATGTACCTGCTTAACAGCGGTAATTAGAAGTAATTATCATCATGATGATGAGTAATAAGATGAAAAGTTCGTGCTACCACACCCAGAGGCAGTTTCACCTGGTGTCGTCACAAGGACCAGCTGCTCGCGCGGACCACTGAACCGGACCACGAGGCATCTGACCAGGAGGGATACGAGTTCCTGGCGTTTCCACCAAGCGTCGACCCAGTGATATCCTCCGCTCCTACCACCAGTGGTCCTGCCGCTTCGCAAGACATCCAGACGGCGGGTGCAAGACACTACCCGACTAGAGACCGTCGACCACTGGACAGATATCAAGCTGGAGTTTAGCTTGGTAAATTAGCCAATATAAAAGGGGAGGGATGTGGTGTCCAGCCTATCGCCACAGTCCTTAATGCGCAGGCGCGCAAAACGAATAAAAGGCGTGCGCCGCAACCTGCGCGCGGGCTTATCTCGACCAGCCACGCACCGATGAACATGTGGCAATAAACGTCGCTTCGCCCCTGGAAACTTGTCTGCTCCTTCACATGAACCACGCAACACAACAAGGTCCACTTTTCGCCTGGATCTCTGGTACTCCTGTGGTCCCTGACTCGTCAGGTTGGCCTGTCAGAAAAACTCCTGTCTCGGTACACAGGTCCATATCGAGTGCTGCGTGCCGTGACTCCAGTTACTTATGCAATCGCCCCAGTCACTAACAGTGCCTCATCTGCCTCGAATTTCACTGACGTGCATGTTGCACGCCTCAAACTGTATTACGCACCGGGACGGTGCTTCTGCTGCCGGGTATAATGATACATGCATACTGCATGTTTATTGTGGACGATGCGCGCAGGTGCCCCGACGAAGACGGCAAACTGTTTCTTGCTCTCGAGCTGATGGCTTAACTGACCAGCGCTGCAGTTGTCTCTTGTAAATATACTTTGTAAATAGTCTCCAGTGCTTAATCCTTCGTTCGCGTAACAATATGTTAGTAACTTTGTTTCCTTTGGAGCTAATCATAACTACTTCAGGCATGAATTATGATGGACCGTCTATAAATGTGTGAAATTTACACAATTTTAGCACAATGCACTCGACAATCTATTAATAGAAAAAAAAGGTGGTAAGATGGTGCTAATGTTCTTTTTTTTAAATAAAAATAGTTGAATCACAGGCTTTAAGTACTATCGACCAAGAAAGTTTACGGACCAAGGGATCTGACAAAAAGCTGAATATCTCCACAGCCTCAAAACACAGCCTGGTATTCCCATTTCTAGCCTCTACTGGTATATATGAACAACATTGTGATGTATGGTTTGACTGGCTACTTTTAAACGCTGCTCTGATATTTAGCGTTTTCTGAGATCCTGTGGTCCGTAAACTTTTTTTGTCGATAGTACATGCACAATTTAATTATTGACTGCATGCATTATGAGAAAAGAAATATTATTCTTTCTGCATTTCTGCCGGAATATGGCACCTCGAACGTACTGGCAGAACTGGCAGAACTGGCAAGAACAAGTCTCGCCTCAAGGGGATAATGAGCAACTTAAATATCCAAGCTTTTTCAGGGCTTTGTTAAAAATACGTTGAATGTAATTAGGTCACGACAAGTTAGTGGTGAAAAGTAGGCCGAGAGAGAGAGAGAAAACACTTTATTGAATGCTTAGGGTGCGGTAGTGCCAAATTCCTCAGTCCAGGGCCTTACTGGCCGAGTTTTCTAGTGCTGCATCTTGTTAGTGTAGGCTTGTATAGGGGAGGTGATAGCTAAGCCTTGATATTAGTCGAAAGTCTTGTAGGTGGAACATGTCTGTTTCCTGTAGACCCCCTAAATGGTTGGAGACCCAGCACTGTATGTGCAGCACCTGCTTGCCTTGTTTGAGGAGGTGCTGCACCTTGGTTGTTGGGGCCCAGTCCTTTTGGATATAGATTCCTAGGGTCTTACTGCAGCCAGGTTATGTTCAGTTGTGTTGGTTGCATTTGCATTGAATGGCTTCTAGTTCCATCATGGGCCACATTGTCAAAGGCTTTTGTAAGTCTAAGGCCAGGAAAGCTTTCAGTTAGGCCAAGCTCGTTTCTCTGGTATAATTTTGAAGCTGAAGCAGCACATTCTGGGTCGATACATGTTTGCAGTAGCCAATAAGTTTGTGAGGAAGGCAGCCAATTTTGTCAAGGTGATTTTGGCAATACTACAACCCGTTCCATCAATTTGCCCACACAAGAAATAAGGGAAATGGGATGGAGGTTGGCTATTGCGGTCAGCTTGCCTGGTTTCGGTATGAAGATCGCCATGATTGTTTTCCATTCTGGAGTGGTTTGCCCGATTCCCATGTCTTATTCATTCGGTCTAGGAGGAAGTCTGTTAAATTTTAAAGTTGTGCAGCGGTGATCTTGTCGGGATTGGAACCTTTGTTTCCATTGGTCTTCGCGATCGCACATTTGAGTTCTTCTGGCGTGATGGGGTCGATGAGGGTCACCTCTTTCAATATCAGTCCGTATAGCTTGCTTGTGATGCACTATATGGGTATCTCAGAGGTCCTGGAAAAGTTTGTCCTCAGATGGATACTCATCTAGGAGTTTTTTTAGTTTGTCTTTTCTGTGACAGTGTTTTTGGGATCCATTAGTATCCTTATGAGGTGCCACGCAGAGCCCAAATCTAGCATATTTGGTCACACATCTTGTGCCACTATTCATGCGTCAGGTGGTCCGAATAGTTGGATATTTTTTTGTTTAGAATATTTATGCACCGCTGTAGGCGGCCTTGATTAAGCTTATTATTTTTACAATGCTTAAGGAGACTATGACGGGTCTCCCACAAGTGCAAGAGGTGCTTGTCCATGCTGCCGTCCTCAGCTGTTGTTTCGATCTCCACTGCTTGAGGCTGTATCTGCTCTTTTACTGATTCGATCCACTGGTGCAGAGTTAGGTCTCCTCCAGATGGTCTGCAGGTTCTTTATTGAAACTCATCCCAGTTCGTTTGTTGGCTGCAGTGGATGCAGCACTTCTGGACGCCTGGTTTTAAGGTGATCTAAAGTAGTGTATGATCACTGGTCATAGTGTCTGATTGCGTTCCATATGATTACGTTCGGGCATCGTCGTATTCGTCCACAGCTGGCGCGTTCGCATGCTCGTGCTCTGCAAGGCGAAGAGGTTTTGCACGCTATGAGAGCAAGAGAGAGAGACACGGAGCGCGTCTGCTGGAACGCATTGTCGGCATTGCAATGCGGTGTTGCAAGATGCGCTATGCAACGCGCAGTGACGGCCGCAAGTTCGAGACGCGCGAAAAGTAATTATCATCATGATGATGAGTAATAAGATGAAAAGTTCGCATGCACTTCCGGAAAATGCTGGGCTATGATCGCCCAGCTTCCCTGTTTCAAGCGTTGCGCGGCCAAGTGCAAGGTTATGCGATTTTTTTTTTAGTGTCAGGTCTGACGTTGCGTCTTTCTCCAATGTGTTGCCATATCTCGTAGGGGAGTTGGGCTGATTGAGTAAGGTAATTTGTGCTGTTGGTATTGTGTCAGGTATCTCATTTCCTGTAAGGGTGTTTTGTGCAGCTTCACGAGGTGTGAGCTGTGTTAAAATCAGTTTCTCCTTAGGTCCATTGTGACCTTCTTTTGTGTTGTGGCATCAGGCAGATTGTTGTGCTATGTAGTGTTTCACGAGTTATCATGGCAGTTAGGTCCTTTCTGACAAATGTTATTTGTATTGTGTAAGCACCATACACTGCGTAGCCTGTAAGGGGGATGTGCTGTTTAGTTCTTAAGTGAGCAAGACATCTAGCTTCTTTTCTTGTGTGGCAATGTATTACAGAAGAAGCATGTGATTGCGGGCCAGTCCCCTGCAGCTCCAATTCACTGCCGATCCACTGCCACACCAACAGCTCATTTGCCATGATGTCATTATTCATTTGGCAATCATATGACCTGGCATAGGGCGTACTGCGTCTTACACTGGCAGGGTGGCGAGTGCACCTCTGTTCTTCAAGGTGGACTTCTCTATATTCATAGGAATCTAAGCAAACCAAGATGCTCTTGAGGGAATTTTCCAAGGTTTTGAGTGATGGTTGCTAGTTCAGCCTCTATAACTTTTATCACTTAAAAGGTTTGGGGGTTTAGTCATTGCATAGTCCTATATCTTTCTACGATTAAAATTCACTTGGAAGTCAGGGCTGACAGTGTTATTTCTTGTCTTGGTCCATGTTTAGCCTTGCACAGTAAGCATATATTTTAGTCTGGCTTCTAGTTCTTTAAATTTTGCAATAAATTTGGCTTCCCGTTTTGCTTCTAGTTCTGCTTCTAGTTGACTTGGTTGCAGGTTTACTGGTAGGTGACTTGATGACATCTGTGGGGTGCTCTGGAATTGTGGTCTCTGGAGAGTGTGGGCTAGGCGTGCTAGGTACGGAGAGCTTAGGTATCTGTTCTGAGGTTTGCATCTCCATAGCGTCTTCATGCTGAGTGGTTGTCTGAACTTGCGATTAATTGCATTGAGTGTTTTGTCTTTGCTCTAGTTATGGTGACTTAGTGTGTAACTGGGCTTTTTTTATATAATCCTGCATGCATTGTTGATACTTTTGATGAGCGGTTAGGGGTAGGGAGAGGGTTTTGCCAAGTGACTGACAGACTGTTGGTGTGCCTTGGGACCCAGGCCAGGCTGCGGTTTTGACCCTGGAGGCACCGCAAGATTGTGATCTTGACCTTGCTGGTGTAGCTCTTACTGTGGCTTCACCTTGTGGTGGCAAGATACCATCCGTCCTCATTCATGACATATATTTGATAGCCATCAGGGTGACTGGGCGAAGTGATAGGCGGCTTAAATTTAGGTAGTGGTAGGTCCAGATGCTCTCCAGATGGTTCTTGATAGAAGTTGACTCAGAAGAAGATTCACTGCCGAAGTTAGGATTAGAAAACTCTCCTGGGGGCAAAATGCTGGCTATACAGATGGGCAAAGCCTCGGGGGCTCTGGTGGTGGGCAGCAGGTCAAAGTTTGCACCTGTGGTGTCTTGAACTGGCTCTCTGCTCTTTACGAGCACAAGTGGTGTTTTTTAAGGAGGCCGAGGTATTTGTATTCTGATACCCACTGTGTTGGAGAAGCATTACATGAGTAATTAAATAGTGAAAAAGATGACTGTCTGTGAATAGCAACTGTATTCAGAAAGTTCAATGTTCATTTGCCAGTTCCGACACCACCTGCGTAAACTTGAATATGAATTAATAATAATAATGATCTTAATTTGCACTGACATGTAAAAAGAGCGAGGCAAGAAAAAGATGGGGAGGTAGGAAGGGGGCGATGCATGATCATCAGGTGACCTAATTATGTTATAGAATGCAGGCATCAGTGTAAAGACAGACATTTGCAGGAACTGTATCTAGAAGTTCATCTTGAAACTGCAGCGCGCCCACAAGAAACGTGGACAATAAGGCAAAGGTAACAAACAGGCGCTGACTCGCAACTCAGTTTATTTTTGGAGGGAAATTACACACGTATATATATATACCCAGTCTGACTAAAGTGAGCATGTGCAAGAGCATGTGGAATATAAATAAAATAATAAAGACATTTTGAAAAATATATATACACAGAACTTCTACATATCTTAACAACATCAGGTGGCGATCAAAAAGGCAAATTCTTTGTCAATTGGGGTTATAGATGGCTCACTCATGCACATATCAGCACGCGTTTTGATATGGAAGGCATCGGTTATTTCGCGTGTTAGTTTGTTTCTATGAGTAAACAAAATCATGGCATCAGAATAGATAAGTTTACAATGATAGCTTTTGGAGTGGTTGGCTAGGTGTAAAGGGTTATCTTTGTCGAGTGAATTTTGGTGCTCTTTTAGACGAGTATTAATACACCGGCCAGTCTGGCCTATGTAAACATTACCGCAAGTTAGTGGCAACATGTATACCACACCAACTTAGCATTTTACGAGCTTGGAATTTTCTTTTAAGGCGTACAAAACCACATAAGGTCAGCTCAGTAGCCACAGATCTCGCTTCTAGAGGACTGCGTGTTGTCACTGCTGACAAAGAAGGTTATTGTTTTGTAATAATGCCAGATGGCATGTTTGGTATAAAAGCAAGCGAGGCCATTGAAAAGAATTTCAGAAAAATAGAAGTCAAACCGGCTAAAGCTAAGCAGCATGCCATCGGATTACTGCAATTGCTCAATTTAGAAAGTTTGTCTTCTTCAGTTAAGAAAGCAAAAGGCTTACATCTTGAAGTGTTCTTTTCTTGTAAAACGCACAAGCAGGGTGATCCATTTCGAGCCATTTTCACTGAGAGAAACACGTCGCAACAACAGATAGCATGCTTTATTCAGAAACAGCTTTCAACATTGAAAATTTGTGACCCGTTAGGTATTCCTAACTTCTGAAGTGGTTGTTTCATATTTAAGAGAAGAAAATCCAGGGGATTGTAGTGCTTACAGTATGGATGTACAAGATTTATACTACTCCATTCGTCACGCAGAACTAATGAAAAGCGTCAAGATGTGCATATGTGACGACAATGATGAAGTCAAGTTCACAAACGATAGTGGAACATCTGTTGAAAATTTTTTTGAAATTTTGTCTCTTTATCTCAAATCGACATTTATCGGATGGGAAGGTGCTATGTATGTGCAGAATTCTGGGGTATGTATTGGCTCGAAGGTTGCCCCAAATGCTCAGCGATATTTTCCTTGCCCGAGTGGATAGAAACATTCACAATGGCTTATTAGGTATAGTTAAAAAGGTTTTCCGATTTGTCAACGATTATTTAGTTATATATGATAAAGGCACAACGTGGCTGCAGTGTTATTAATGTTTTAAAAGTGTTCCGAGAATGTGGATTGGGCCTCAAATTTACCCACGAGGCAGCAGAACATAATGAATTGCAATTCCTCGACATAACACTGCAACTATGATCTGAACCCACTTGCTGGATGTAAAACCCTAGATCAGTAAAACCAATTCTTCACTACAGCTCAGGCCATTCAAAAATTGTCAAAAGCGGAATAGCAGTGTCGTGCCTTAGGACCTCTTTGTTCAAATCGTGCTTTCACACAATGAATCTGGGATTTTCACGTCAAATCACAAGACTAAAATCGGTAGGATTCCCAGATCACATTTGTAGAGCGGCTGAAAAAATTATTAGGTTGGTTAAAATTGTCAAACCCGGGCAGTCTAGAAGCAGAGATGACATGCAGAGAAACGCATTGCTGTCGTGCCCTATGTCCATCGCTTTTCCGACGGACCAAAGGACGTTGCCAGCAGGTTTGGTGTTGACATTGTTTTCAGTGCTCCTGACAAGCTGCAACGAATATGTCAAGCGGTGTCCAAAAAGATTGATCAAACTAACAAGAATAAGTGTGTCTGCACCTTAAAAGAAAATTCCAAGCTCGTAAGATGAAAAGTTGGTGTGGTATACATGTTGCTACTAACTTGCGGTAATGTTTACATAGGCCAGACCGGCCGGTGTATTAATACTCATCTAAAAGAGCATCAAAATTCACTTGACAAAGATAACCACTTACACCTAGCCAACCACTGCAAAAGCTGTCATTGTAAACCTATCTATTCTGATACCATGATTCTGTTCACTCATAGAAACAAACTAACACACGAAATAACCGATGCCTTCCATATCAAAACGCGTGCTGATATGTGCATAAGTGAGCCATCTATAACCCCAACTGACAAAGAATTTGCCTTTTTGAGCGCCACCTGATGTTGCTAAGATACGTAGAAGTTCTGTGTATATATTTTTTTCAAAATGTCTTTATTATTTTATTTCTATTCCGCATGCTCTTGCACATGCTCACTTTAGTCAGACTGGGTATATATATGTGTGTAATTTCCCTCCAAAAATAAACTGAGCTGCGAGTCAGCGCCCGTCTGTTACCTTTGCCTTATTGTCCTCATTTCTTGTGTGCGCGCTGCAGTTTCAAGATGAATAGCTACTAACTCGCCCC
>NC_051154.1:224184173-224306183 GCF_013339745.2 Dermacentor silvarum | reverse complement strand
TGGATGCTGATGTAGTGATGTATGTTATTCTAGCTGGAATAGCTGGATACGGATATCTTGATTAATATTACCCGCGGTTGCGTTTTCTTGTTTGCATTCTTGTTTTGGATTTATATTGTGTGTAATAAGGTTGATGTACTCACTTGAACCCCCCCCCCATGTAATGAATAAATAAAAAAAAAACTCTCTCTATCCCGAATTTTGTGTCGAGCCTACCTTGCGAATTAATTTTTTTATCTCGTCTTTCAACATAACCTTCAGGCGCCACACAGTACATATAATTTTTCATGTACATATCTCTTTCATGATTGATTGTACTAGACATTATAAGTAAAGGTATTTTGTGCATAGTTTGATTTCTTGTGTGTACTACGCAAGATTGACACAGACAAGTTACGTTACATTTTTCTCTACAGCACTAACTAAACCTTATTTTCACATCGCAGTTATTTTTACACCAGCTTAATCCTGTCAGCACACAGGTTTGTGGGCAAAAAAAGCAAAAATTGCGCGTAGATATCGTCAAATAATTGCAACGAACGCGAAGAGCACGCGCAACGCAAGGGAAACTAACCGCCGTGCGCGAGTGGCTGGCTACGGTAAAGGAGGCGTGACGTGTAAACCAAAATACAACAGCGAAAAAGAAAAACTTCCACACACAGGGGATCGCAAACCTTATATACCAAGCATCGAAGCGCAAAAAAAAAATAGTGCGTATTTTAAACATACACACGGCATATTAAATGTGATTGAATTAGGCAACTTGGGGCATGTTCCCGGCGCCATACATTTACGTCTTCGACCTTCGACGAGTTAACGGCTATTGGTTATAAAGATATGCAGATGGGACACCGATAAAGAAATCCTCATCAAGGCAAAGCACTTGGAAGCGCGCCGCGAGTAACACTTTATGAACGCAAGCGTAGCTGAGTCTCAGCTCGTGTGACACAATATGGCGGCGCCAGCGGGGTTGTCTCCACCCTGGACGGCGGCGCTGGCATCGAGGCACCCTAACGCCCTTGTGCAATGCAGCGCCCCTAGCTACGGACGAGAAAGAGAGCGCGCGTCGGGAACGAACGCCCTTGTAGGGTGCCTCGATGCCAGCGCCGCCGTTCAGGGTGGTGCCATCCTTTGACCGCACCCGCGCCGCCGCTTTCTTGCTGCGACGCCATCTTGAGTCACAGCGAGCGGTTGCGAGTGCTTGGTGCCGGTGCTTAGTTCGAGACACAGTGCGCGCGGATGCTTCGCTGACGCTTCTACTTGCTGGACAGTGTTCAGCCGCATGAATGACAAGCTTGTCAAGTGCATCGATCGACATGATGGGCTGTTGTGTTCCCAAGTGCACCGGATCGACGCGTAAAGGGCTTCGTTGTTTACGCTTCCCCCGGGACCCCGAGCGAAGGAAGAGATGGGAAGCCCAAGTAAAGCGGTATCACTGGAAGGCAATGGATAGCTCCTACATTTGCGAGGTAAGTGTCAAGAAAGTTTCGACTATCGCATCGTGTTTTTCATAAATAAGAAAGTATTCTCTGATCCTCGCTCACGTACCTACGTTCGCTCACGAACTAAGCACTGCACCGATGCTGAGTAGCCTATGGTTTGCGAGCGCGCGTCGCATAGGCTTTTGCCGTTTTGATCAGCGCAGTCTATGCGAGTAGTACCCTTATTTTAAGAACTGACGAAAATGCTTCGCCGCGAAATAGCCTTACATTAGCTACAAATCGTCATGTAAACCACCTATTTTACTTTTTCACAGGAAGGACACATCGTGTGTCTTGTTTCTTTTTTTTTTCCCTCAGTTTCTTTTTTCGCTACTGGTTATTTGGGACTAAAGAACGCAGTGCTTTTTCTGGGGAGAGCGGCTGTTGTGTACGTGGCAAGCGAAGCATTGTGATTTTCTCGATTCTCAGCAGATATCTTGCGGATCTCAGGTTGTTACGTTATATAGCTGATTTTTTAGACGAATATATTTGTAGCGTGGTGCTCGTAAGCTGATGGTCATTCGTGCTCATTCCCGATCGTAGTGGGTACTGTGACGGTCTTTAAATGCCTGTGCACGGTATGCCCAGGTGTCATGGGACCAAAATGTTTCGGCGCTTTCTGGCATGGTGTCTGTTGTAGCCTGTGCATTTCTTCGAAACGTGTGAAGCGAGGTAATACAGCATTACTTCTGCGAAAATTTATTTTTAAGCACTGTAATGGGTTCTCTGTATTTACAAGGCAACTTTTCATATCAATAATCACTTTTGTTGTTTTACTTGTACTTAGAAACACTTTGAAGAGGACCAGTACGAGGGAAATCGACAGGATGGGCGCCGTCTGTTAAAGTCAACAGCCCTACATCATCATTGACTATATTTTCGAAGTGAAAAACATTGCTAATCTGTATTTGACTGTCTTAGTTGCATTTACGGTTTTTGTACGCGATATGTATGCAGTGTTGTTTAGTTTTTCAATGTAGTTATCAGTGTTCTAATGGTTATTTATAAAATGTTCTGTACTCGCCATCGATGTGTTTGGCTGATGCGACGTATTCGATGGTAGCTGATGTATTCTGGCTGGATATATTGATTAATATTACCCGCGGTTGCTTTTTCTTGTTTGCATTCTTGTTTTCGATTTATATTGTGTGTAATAAGGTTGATGTACTCACTTGAACCCCCACCCCCCATGTAATGAATAAATTAAAAAATCTCTCACTATCCCGAATTGTGTGTCAAGCCTACCTTGCGAATTTTTTTTATCTCGTCTTTCAACATAACCTTCAGGCGCCACACAGTACATATAATTTTTCATGTACATATATCTTTCATGATTGATTGTACTAGACATTATAAGTAAATGTATTTTGTGCATCGTTTGGTTTCTTGTGTGTACTACGCAAGATTGACACAGACAAGTTACGTTACATGTTTCTCTACAGCACTAACTAAACCTTATTTTCACATCGCAATTATTTTTACACCAGCTTAATCCTGTCAGCACACAGTTTTGTGGGCAAAAAAAAAGCAAAATTGCGTGTAGATATCGTCAAATAATTCCAACGAACGCGAAGAACACGGGCAACGCAAGGGAAACTAACCGCCGTGCACGAGTGGCTGGCATCGGTAAAGGAGGCGTGACGTGTAAACCAAAATACAGCGAAAAACAAAAACTTCCACACACAGGGGGTCGCAAACCTTATATACCAAGCATCGAAACGCAAAAAAAAAATTGTGCGTATTTCAAACATACACACGGCATGTTAAATGTAAATTGAATTAGGCAACTTGGGGCATGTTCCCGGCGCCATACATTTACGTCTTGGACCTTCGACGAGTTAACTGCTATTGGTTATAACGATGTGCAGATGCGATGCGGACAAAAAATCCTCATCAAGGCAAAGCACTTGGAAGTGCGCCGCGAGTAACACTATTTATGAACGCAAGCGTAGCTCAGTCTCAGCTCGTGTGACTCAATATGGCGGTGCCAGCGGGGTTGTCTCCACCCTGGACGGCGGCGCTGGGCATCGAGGCATCTCATTGGTGGATAAAATCAAGGCAGGGGTGAAATTTCACCCACCACAAAGTACAAATATGTTAATAGTCATGGCTAGGTGGCGTATGCCACCACCCGGTTTAAAGGGTTCAGCCTCATCCATCCATCCATCCATCCCTAACGCCCTTGCGCACCGCAGCGCCCCTAGCTATGGGCGAGAAAGAAAGAGAGCGCGCGTCGGGAACGAGAGAAAGAGAACGCGCGTCGGGAACGAGCGCCCTTGTGCATCGCAGCGCACCTAGCTACGGACGAGAGAGAAAAACATGGAGAAAAACGCCGGAAGCGTTCTCCGGAAGCCGGAAGCGTTCTCCGGAAGCATTCTCCGGAAGCGGAACCGGAAGTCGGCTTCCGGTTATACTATATATATATATATATATATATATATATATATATATATATATATATATATATATATATATATATATGCGTATACATACCTACATAGCGGTCTCCATGCCAACCAGAGCAGCGGACTTACGCCATCTAGCGAACACTTCATAAAACTACAGGTGGCTACATACGGAGGAAGGACAGACCCACGCCCTAAGGAGCTTCGCCCCTAAAATATTTTTCTCGTTCTTCAAGCAGTATGTATCTCTCGTGTGTATTGTTGCGCATATAGTTTTCTATCAGTAGGTCTTGCGAAACGCAGACGAACGAACATATGTAACCTTCCTGCTTGCCGCTTCAAACAAGTACAGCATATCTGCCCCATCCGGCGCCTTGTACTTAGATTTACGGGAAGCATCGGTATAGATTTAAAAAAAAAGAGTAAACTGCAGTGCAACATTCCATTCAAATTTCCGCCTTTCTCGCGTAACAGAATGCGTAGTAATTGGTACGGGGCCATTTATTGCAGTTGGACCTCGAGTGCCGAAAACGGTTTTAGTTAGGCATTCTACATGCTAATCTTTGACCGGAAGCCGTACGTGGAATTTTTTTTTTTACAGTTGATAATTCCAAAAAAAAAAAAAAAAAAACGAAAGAAATCCTGCGCGGTAGCCTAATTAGTGCCTATATCGTGGATACGGCGTTGCGCTGCTAATTCTGGAGCTCGCACGGGTTCAATCCATGCAGGTCGCGGAATTCGATGGGAACGAAATGGAAAAAGACTCGTGTACTTCTATTTAGGTGCGTGTTAAAGAACCCCAGGTGGCAAAAACTAAACCGGGTGCCTCATAATCATATCGTTGTTTTGCACGTAAAACCCAAGAATTCGCTTATATTAAAAAAAGAAAAAGGCAGGTGGCTGCGTTCTTCAGCTTATTTCTGGGGGTGTAAACAACATAAATTATTCTCGAGTCTGATTTCCGAGAAAAACATGTTACGCTTATCCTATATGTCATGCGTAAATGTAATGTCGGTCCCAAATGTATGACCGCTCAACTCTGCAGCTTGTATATTATAAACGGCTGCGTTCAGTTATCCGGTGCACTATCATAACGACCACAATGAAACAATTAAAAGAACGGCATGTCTCACATACACGTAGAGATATGTGAAGATCTGTTGCGTTCGTTGAAGAAGATAAGTGTGGTACCACATGGGGCACTCAGTTTTAATGGGTTGCAAACATGGTGAGACTGTAAAAAATTCTTGTCTGAATCAAGTTAGCAGACTTAAAGGCCGCCCCCAAACGGGGCGTTTATATTGAATTAAAGCTAGGAACTTGTTAAGCAGGACTTATTAACACCCGTCCGGTAATTCTCTCAGGAACTGCGCCTCTGCGCAACAGCCACGACTCTCCGGCAGCAAAATCATTCGGAATAACTGTCCTCACTTGCATGCAGACACTCACCTTTGAGATTTCAATAGTGCTGTTATGCGTTACATTCGAACACACACACACACACACACACACACACACACACACACACACACACACACACACACACACACACACACACACACACATATATATATATATATATATATATATATATATAGATAGATAGATAGATAGATAGATGGTTTTGCCTGCTAGAAATATTATTTCTGCGAATGAGAGTTTTATTTACGGTATTCACAAATATGTGTGTTTGTGCGCTTATTCCCGGTCGGGAGTTCTCACTTTTTCAATTATTGTATTTAGAATATTTGTTATTTTTCCCTTACATATATATATCGTAAATATATATGTCTATGTACCCTTTGATTTAATTACCTAGAAATACGTTGTTCATTCTTCGCGCCACGCAGTTAATAAACCTGGTTTATTTCACTCTAATATTGTTTCTTCGATCATTGTCCCTGATCAATATCCACCAACAAGAAGCGCGTGTAAAATGACACGACATCAATAATAAAATTTTCTTACGTAGCCTTCATGGTGCGGAGATACCAGTTACTTTTAGAGGACAGTGGTAAAAACTACATTTGGCACCGGCCGTCAAGAGTCATGGGCGCACCGAAGCAACTAAACCATTAAAGAAATGTACTGTACAGAGGTTCTGCGATAAAAACTGGGCGTCCGCCAGCGTCCGCGTAGCGAACGCGCGCTCGCTAGCAGACGACGCGCTTGACAACGACAGAAAAATTGAAGACGTCGCGTTGTATAATCTATGCCTCAAATATATATGTTTGGCAAAATGGTGTAAACATAAAGTTTCAGTTGAAAAAAAGCGCTATTTTAAAAGCGTACTATGCGCAATCGTTCTCGGCGCCCGCCGCGAAAGTACATTGAATATGCCGCGGAGCGCGTCTCCGCCCCAATCAAGTTCGCTCGCAGCGCCCTCGCACTATTTTTCCACACGCGGCGCCTCAGCGGCAGAGCGCCGTTCGGCCCACTCGACCATTGTCTAGTACACTCTAGGCTCCGTTTGATGTAATAGTTCAGCGGAAATCCGCTAGGTGGAATTAACTCTAGGCTCCCGGCCGCCGCGCGCCGGCATGTTTACAAGGATCGCCCGTCAGGGGCGCTCGCCTACCTACTGGTGGGGGAGAGAAAAATTCGAGAGTAGGGCAGCGAGTTCGCGGCTCATTTTCCAGGCATTGTTTTTATAGGAGGCGTTGTTATAGGAGGCGTTGGCTCTACTGATGCTGAGGAAGCAGGTTGCAGCTTTAAAGCTGTTTTTCACCACATTCGTAGTGCTGCCAAAGCGCTCTCGGACGACCACCCGAATATGCCGTTAGACGCACGCATTCCTATGATGGTTGAATGATCGCAGCACCAGATTTCCCTCTAGTTATAGTAATATGAAACTCTATGAGGGAAGTGATTGGCGCAACTTTTTACATTGCGGGGCTTTAACGCGTGGCAGTCACACGCTTCTCTGTATTATCATCGTCATTATCATCATCGCCTGCCGCTGCCGCTTTGTTTTCGGTTTGTCGCCATAACAACCTCCGTAGTACGGAGCCAAACCGTCAAACCTCAGTGGAACGTGGTGAAGGCCTGTAGATTTCATACATGGTCTACCTCAACGACAAACAAGCGAAACGGCTGCAAGGAAGGTATAAAGCGTTTAATTTTAAGCATCCATAATGACGCTTACAACTTGGTTGCCCCCTTTTGCTCTGCGTGCATTGTGAGCTTTACTGTTCGGTTTATGTTGCATCCTCTTATTGTTTTATACGTGTTCACAGCATGCAGCTGCAGAAACGCTAAAGCTATGGACACAACGGATACTGAATCGATCGAAGACGAATCTGAACACCCACAGCAACCATATGTGGACATCGAGGCGGTAAACAGCACGCTAACAGAAGTCCACCAGCAGTACAATAACCTGCTACTGAAGTACTCCAATGCTTTAAATATCATTGACGAGCTTAAATGCCAACTAGCTTGCGGGGTCAATAAAGAAATCGCCGGTGGCTGGAGCGAGTCCAACGCAATTGGAACTTCGTAAAGACGTCCGCTATCTTAAGACTGCTATAAAACGGGAGCCACTGCCACCGGCCCCAAGCAAGCGAAACTCAAAATTTGTTACGCTACGGCAATCTGGTGATCACATCAGTCGAGAGAGGGCGATCCTTTGCGCTTCTGACGTCGGCAGTCTGCCACCGCTAGAACATGGACAAGTTGGGCTGCTCTCCACTGGAGTGTCTACTTTTCCACCAGAAAGCAACCTGCGGGAAGCGCGTCACATAGAAGCAGACTGTCAACTCGAAGCGTTGGGAGAACCTGCAAGCAGCTGTACGAGTGTCATACTTGACCCTACAAATGAGTTTGTTTCATACACAGCACCCCCAAGCAGGGATGATACGCCCAAATTTTCATCGCCCCCGTGTACCTATGATAGCACTCGTAGGGGCTCATCGAGTCACAAGAAGACTGCTTCAGTGCAGCGAAAGTATCACCAAGTTGCTGTAGTTTATCCAGCGCAGCGCAGTGCCGAGTTGTGCACTGTGGTGAGTACATACACAGCTATAGCATATGCCTAGCGAATTTCTGCCAACATCAGATGCAATTTCAGGGTTGCTGCGTGACTCATTCCTGCTGCTGCTGCTCTGAACAAAAGAAATCCATACACCACCAAATGGACTCCTCATGCTGCTTCAATGCTGGCCTTGACACCACGTTGACACATTTTTCAAGGAAATGGTAATGTCATGTTTTAATTTAACTCCTACTGGGCACACATCTAAACTTGTGGCCATGTTTTTGTTGCCAACAGCCTCTGCACCCCCAATGGCTTCACTACTTCACTATTTAAGGTACTACTTTTGCTGCCGTACTCGAATGCATCGTTGCATAATTTTTTTTTTTTTTTACATCTTTTATTCCAGATCTCATCAGCTTTGGACATTGCCCTCAAGCTTGCAGCAGAATTAAGAAAAAATTCCTCTTCTCTCCTTCAACAACTATAGGGCCAACTTTAGTTGTGATATTTCTACACTTTATTTACCTATATGTCTGTAACCCATTGACTCACACAGGAAATGCTGCTCACAGTGAATCATCTTGAAATTTATTTAACTGCCTACTATAAAGATGTAAAAGAAAAATGAAATGTGCCAAACTTGACAATTGAGTGAATCATGTTGCCATATTTTTTCTGACAGAAAGTGATCCCTTTATTTGTTTTACGTTGGTGACATTCTACAATAAAACATTTTCAGACAACTTTCCGTGTTGTTTGTTCCATTAGTTGTGGGAAGGAGCTGCAAAAAGCAGGTCTAGACCACCAGTGTTGTTCTAAAATCACACTGCTCCTTGAGCTTCTTGCTGAAAAAGGAAAAATCCATAGGTTACTGTTCTGAGTGACACAACTCTATTATTCCTACTAACCTGAAGCTGTCTGCAGGAAATACTTAAATAGCCAACTTAGGGCAGAAATAAAGAAAAAGGTTGGAGCACATTTTGTAATGCCCCATCTATTTTGTTTTCTTATCCCCAGCACTGAGGGCCAATCCTTGCAATAACAGTGTAGTCCAAGCCAATGACAGGTCAAAACATGGGAAAGCAAAATTGATTGTTACAAAATATGACCCCAGTTTTCATTTTTTTTTTTCTTTTTTGCGAAAGGGTTGATCTTTAACAAACACTACAAAAGATTGTAGCCTATAGATGAAGTTGAAAGGTACAGATATTCCAACATGTTTCACATATGAAAACAAAAGTAAAAAAAAAAAGTGTGCATGCACTGCTTTTGAAGGATTTTACTTTTCTTGGCAGATTTCATTGAGAGTATCTAATTGAGAACTGCGTAAGTTTAGAATTCCGGCATGCCAACATCAACTATGCTGTAATAGCTATAGTTTCAACTAGTTTAACTGGCACTCAGAAGAAACAGAGCTTTGGGACTGTTAATGCAACAATACCTTTATCTAATTAATCCACTTTCTGGCCATTCCAGGTGAACTGTTGGGCAAAATAGTTTTAACTAATTTAACAATAGGTCTAACAGGTTGTTACTGCAATAACTAAACCAAAATTGCACTCTGACCTGCCTTAAAGAGGTCCTTAAATTAGGCAGGGCATTTCCACTTCCCCACCCATGCACTGCCTCTACACGGTGGCAGCGCCACAATCTTCAGCTTGCAGCTTGTGGTTTTGTTAAGAGGTGCGCCACTGGCTACAAGCTGAGAATCTATGGTTTTTGTGTCCACAGATGCTTACTGTTGCATACATAGGAGCATCTGGTATTTAGTTAACACTCGTTAACTGAAACTGATATCTCGAAATATTGAATAAGTCAATTTTTTTTTTCCGGCCGTGGTGCCAACCCATCAGTTTATCGAAAACTCTTATATCGAAAACTTTTCGTGCCGGACTCAGCATATCTCGAAATGTTGAAAAGGCAACGTTGCTTGCACTCACTTTTCACCCAGCCGCAGCTTGCTAGCCGAGCCAGAAAAAAAAAAAAAAAAAAAACATTTTTCACGAAAATCCATAATAGATGCTGCAGGGTACAATCAGGCCTTGACCATGGCGGAAGAATATATTAAGGTGTCTGAATGAGGCTGCCGCACCAACAATTTTTTTCAGTCCTCGTTTACGTCTCTCTTGGCAGATGGCGCGGATTGATCATGGGGGTGGGGGGGGGGTCAACCGCAGCAGCAGGCACAGCGCGCCTCCAATTGAAATTTCGGGATATGAACGCATACTTAGACAACTCCAGTGGAGTTTCTGCATACTTTTAATGTCTTAATGATACATGCAATAGCTAGAATAATGCTCTAACAATTGTTTGTGACCACAACAATGTGTAAAAGGGAGCTGTACTCACAAATGAGAAAATTCAAAGGTTCTCGTACATCCCCAAAAAAATGTGCACACGCTTCGATCGCCTGCTCAGCTCAGTACATCTCTATCATTGCCTGCATGCTAATGCACATTAGAGGCTATAATGCAGCCATTTTCACCTGAGACGCAACTCAAGCACAGGCAAATAACTTGCTGAAAACACCAACTATAACGCTGTACGACGATGGATGGCCACACTGCAAATCAAGATGAAAGAGAGAGTTCAGTAGATGCTTTCTAGTTGCATATTCATTTTTTCTTCGGAAATAGCATGGGGAGCAGTAATACACAATTGGCAACGGCCAGTAGTGCCACACAAAAAGTAATGTGCGTTATAAGGCCGTTTTACAGCAAAACAAGTGAGCGCAGGGCCTCGCACTGCTAGCAGACGACAGAAAATGATGACCCCCCAACACTGCAGGGCTCCTGCCGGCAAAAGGAGGAAGCCCGAACAGAGTTTAGTGAGTGAGCTCTGCAGACAGACAGCGCCATTCAGACATCTTAACCTATTCTTCCACCGTGGCCTTGAACAATAAAGAATGGAAAAAAGGACTTGGTGTTGAAATGTAAGGGCATGAATTTGCCACTGCACATTACATTGCTGCTTACAAAGTCAGGACAGTCAGGGACAATACCAACAAAGTGCAAAGTGAAAATTCTTAAGTAACAAGAAAAGCAATTACAAGTGTGGTGTGTCACAGCCAGCAAAGGCAAAATGTTCCATGCTCCCATCGTTCAGTGGCTTTCCACATGTTCCTGCAGCGCGAGTGATGATATAAGCTTGTTTTTCCTGTTCCATAAGGGTGTGGTTCACGGCACTAAAGGAAGCAAGATCCGGACAAGCACCATGAACAGCTTTAGCCCCCAAGGAGCTTTAAGCACCAACCACTGTGCCCACGCGTCAAAAACGTGACTCCGCGTCGGTAGCCAACAGGGTGACATGTCGTGCGGAGATGTCACCGCACGACATGCTAGTCACCATGCTAGAATATTGCGTAACGCATCGCCGGTGTCCATCAATGGGAGGTCGCAACACATCTGGCTGCTATGCCTATGATGGCTATGATGGCCAAGACGCCGACACCAACAAATGTTCAGAATTCTCCGGATGCATGACAGTGTTCCTGAATGACAGTGTTGTCATACTAGGCCAACAATGGCACGATTGACGACTGTGGATGGTGGCAGTGCAACGAGAATTCGTGCAGAGTTCGAACGGCCGACAAATCCAATCCATCAACTGGCATTGAGATCCGCTGGTCTCAATGCGATCGTCTGCTAAAACATCGCACCAAATCATGTTTGCAGTGATGGAACAGCCATCTGACCTTGTGGCGGAGGTCCTGGCGCTGGCAAAAAACTGATTTGGAGAAGCAACAAGCGTATTTCGTGCAGTGTTCACAATATATCTTTGTACCAAATATGGGTCTTTGTTTTTTCTTCTTTTTTGCGTTCGGCACGCTTCAAACAAGCAAGACCAAAAATTTCAACAAGAACACGCCCTAGTAAGCACGCAACTACACTGAAGTTACAGTGAGGACGTCGACAGGTTTCTTCTACTAAGCAGTATCTATCCAGCACATATCTATATGGTGTCCCACCTAACATTAGACAAGCTGTTAATTCAAAGAAAAAAAAGCAATGCAGTACAAGATACGAGTACAAGTATAAGTGCAACTATAAGATATGAGGTATAGATAGATGTGATAGATCAACAACTTTGATAAAGAATGTGCGACCGGATATTATCTGAGGCTTCTTTTTGATCCGACATCCTCCTTGAGCAAGCTACCTAGGTGTCTAGTCGTCAGAGGTTTTACGACCGAACACTGTAGGTCTTACAATTGTATCTTGTACCAAGTCCCCAACTCCCTCTTGTAACAGCTTGGCTAACGTTAGGTGGGACAATGAGTATAGCTGTGCTGTGAAACATGTAAAAGCTGGTCAAATTACAACCACGAAACCTGCCCTTCTGATCGTGCAGGGTTGCAAAGAAGGTCCCAACTCACAGCAAATTATGCACAAGTCAGCAGTTGAATACTACAAGTATTACAATATTTATAAAATGGCACTGCCAATAACTTTGATAAATAATGTGCGACCGGATATTATCCGAGGCTTCTTTTTGATCCGACATCCTCCTTGAGCGAGCTATGTGCCACGCTAGTATAAACAAAAAGATTGCACGGTGGCAGTACATTTGAACAAAAGTGCAAAAACTGCCTATGGAGAACCAACGGCCACTCCACTAACTTCCAGAATAATGACAATGATGGCTGACTATGGCATGTTTTAGGTTTAGGTTTCAGTTTTACTGCCCAGGTAGCATCAACGGAAGAAGGCTTTCATTCTTATGCTTCATTTGGCACAGGCTTAATGCATTTTTCTGCTAAAATGCCATTTTAAAGCAGGAAGGCGCAAAGCACCGCTCTTGTTGCAATAGGCGCAGCTGTTTCATCATTGTGATTGCCACAACGCCTGTGCGTGTATGTATACTTAGTTGTGCTCGATACAAATGGAAACAAGCTTTCAAAGTCCGAAGTCTGGATCATCAGCACTCGCCCAACTCTGATGTCATCTGCATTAAGTGTAGGCCTAGCGCGTCCGTCGAGTTCATGACTGACGAGTGAACGTGCCCAGCTGAGTAAGTTTGTTGAAGGAACTGAATTTACAGTTGTGTTTGCACAGCAGCGATTTATAATATAGCACTCTTCACTTCATGTGGTGTGTGGTATGGTACGGTGAACCGTGTAGAATTCGTGCAGTGAATCGTGGCATGTTTCGTGTGTGTGGTCTCAGGTGACTCAAGTATAAAGGGCTACTTCTGCACTGATTTAAGCTACAAAATTAACTTTCGAAAGCGCAAGACACTAGTAGCCGAACAGTGGGAAGTACATCTTCAGCCATGCTGGCCATTTCAGGTGGCAATGCATTCTTCGATTCGACATATGAAATCCAGTTCACTACAAGTTCACAGTGCTCTTCCACTCACTTCTTTCAAGTGCAGGAGTCGTATGGGCTAGTTGGTAATAAATAGTTCGTGCAGCCCTCAAGAACACTGACGCACTGAAGGAAACATGACACAGAGCTGTGTTATGGTTGAGTCTGTGTGTCCTTCTACTTGAGCACTGCAAAAAAAATGATTTATTTGTGATATGCACTCCGTGTGCAATGCATAGGAGGACCTGCATCACAGAAGACCTTCACATTCAGCTGCGTACACCAGCATTGCTCTGATGCCCGGTTGGGCACCAGCACATACTGAGTCAATGAAACTTTAAGTAAACAAAAAATATTTGAATACACATGAGAACTGCTGTGACATGATAGCACTCTGTGCCTGCCACAGTTTATGCTTCTTCTTGAATTTAGTGCACTTGTCTCAAGTACTATCATGAGCAATATGAGCGGGAACCACGGAGTAAGATAAGACAGGAGCGCCGACTCCGCTCGTCTGGAAGGGACACATTCTGCAACGCCGGCTCCTGCTTCGCCAGACGGCGCTACGAATGAAGAAAAACTCTGCAGCGGAGAGGATCAAAGGCGCGGGGGCTCTCTCAGCGGCACCTGCTTGTCAGCTGCTCGGCGCACGCCCTGACGCCTGTAGCACACATAGCTCTTGCGGTTCACGGAGTGACATTAGCAGGAGAAACAAGTCATGTATCATTTTATTTAATTTATTTTATACAGGCCAAATGCAGGGCATTTGTCAGGTGGCCTACATGGAACTTTACAAGGCACAGGAACAGAAAATAAACAAATTACGGAAACTAAGACGGAAAGAAAAGCTATAGCAAATGGTAAGGCGATATAATGGCAGTTCGGATGGTCTCAAGCAATGACAGACGACAACGAAAAGAAGTTTTTATCGAAAAGCTGACGTTTATCACTCTTTTTTATCTGAGCACGCATCAAATGCTAAGATGCGCTTGTTCTTGCGCTTGTTTTTGCGCTTATGTGAAGCGCTTGTGTGAAGAAACTTTTGAGTGCAGTCCCCAATTTTTGTACTTATTTTCTTTTGTATGCAAAATTATTCGTGTACCACGCTGCTAAGATCTTGCTTAAGATCGCAGTATTTATAAATTTAAAAAATGCTTCGCTTGCTTCTTTGTTTCTCGTGGTGCTTTTCGTGTCGCCCGGTTCTCTTGCGAGCAGAATCGCCACATTCTCATTAAACATATTAATTAGGAATTCCTGCCAGTGTTTCCTGCTCATTATTTCACAAGAGAAGCTCTGATTATGTGTATGCTTAACTGGGGGAATCATCTCGAAGGCAAGGCTGAGAACTTACAGGGTAGCCAGCCGGTATTTACACTGGCTAACCTCCTTGTCTTTCTTTCCCTTTCTCTCTCTCTACATTACGGCATGTCTCTGGACAAGAAAAGGCACCTGCACTGTGTGTAGTTGTAGAGAAATTTAAATTGAGCTCCTCCTGTCCTTCCGCATTGGCGTCTTCTGGTTCCTCCTGGCATTCAGCATCATTGAGCTACGCCAGGCTTCCCTAAACAAATTGAAGGAACTGCTCCGCTTCGAAGTCGAGGCACTTTCTTTACATCTAGTAGTACGTCGCCTTTGTTTTTGCTGAAGTAACTATCAAAAATAAGCTGTTTCTCGAAGTGTCGCGCACATATTTTGTTCATTGCTTTAAGCGCTCGCTTACTTTCAGAAATTTTTTGACGCCACTGGTGCAGTAGTTGAAGATCAGATGGCGAAGCGAAGAGCGAAAACTTCTCGCGTCCTTTGCCATAACCAGATTTACAGCCAGGAACAAAACACTGTCCTGTTGCTCAGTCTCTTCACGTACAAGTATCAAGATACCTTGTTCCGTCAGGCATGAATAAACATACTGCAGACATGGTAAACAAAGCGAGGAAGACGAAAATTTCGCACCTTCGCTTCCACGCAGACGTATAGGAGTGAAAAACAAGTACTTCTGTTGTGTCTTTTTGTACAGCATCATTTATCGTCTGTTTCCTCTAAAGCCATCTAAATATGTTTCATATGCGTGCATAAAAGCGCTACCGCGTGTTTATTTGCGCTTTTATTATTTGTGCGCATATATTTTTTGTGTTTGATTGCTGTCAAATTGAGACGGCCGAGGGCCCACATTTGCAGCAGACGACACGCTCTGCGGGTGCCGGGCCGTTCTGCGCCGCCGTCGCCGCCGGTCTCCGCCACTCAGCACATGCGCACATGGAAGCAAGCTGTTGAGTGCTTTCCACGCGCCTCGACAGATGGCCGGTCTCCGCCACTCAGCGCATGCGCACATGGAAGCAAGCTGTTGAGTGCTTTCCACGCGCCTCGACAGATGGCGCTACGCGATGTATAATTTGCGTTGCACGGTTTGTCCCGAGCGAATGTGTTGCGCGGCGGCAGAGTCGGCGCTCCTGTTTATCTTACTCCGTGGCGGGAACACAGGAGTGCGTGTCAGATAGCCTCGAACCCTGCTATGGGCGATACGCGGCGGCCGCCGTCGGAAACAAAGTGGAAAGGGGTACGCTGTTCTAATAACTGTTTGTACTCCCATCATAGGTCTGTTTACACAAAGTGCAGAACTTCACATCGCCAGCGCACAGTGATAACTGTTTGGTATTGCGGTTACTGGTAACCTTGTGCACCGAAGTGTGGCGAAAAGTCGCACTGTCTTAAAGCGTAAGCAACTAGTCACGTTGAAAGATATTAAAAAAATTGGTTTAAAATACGACCCATGATCTAAATGTTCCGTCATAGGCTCGCTTTCACGGAGAGAAAACGCACGGCGCAAAGCAAACGCGGTCTTCCGTCGCGCAAAAGGCCGTGGGGGGGGGATGGGAGGGAGGGGAGGCGACGTTTAGCTGCGGCACCAAATGCGTATCTTGCGACCGGGCGCAAAGGGAACAGGAAACTCACTTTCCCATGTGAAAGGAGGAAAGCGGGAAGGCGCGTGGGAGGGAGGGGGTGCAGCTTCTAGAAACTCTGCCAGCAACGAACGGCGTACTAACTGCGCGTCTGCGGGCTGCCGCGCGCACCGTATCTTGAAAGCGATCTCCACACGGCTCTTACTGTGTATCCACCGTGCTTTTACCGCTCACTTTCCATTGAAGCGATAGACCGCAGGAACCTTCGCTCGCTACTGCCGCGCTTGCTCACGCCAGCATTTTGACAGTGGCAGTCTGCGGTCATCGAGTGTGATCTATTCACGTTTGCTTGTGTGCGTTGACACAGTGCTCGCTAATTAGTAAGCGAATGTGTCCAAGTTTATGCAGCCGATAAAACTACTATCCTTATTCCGTATAGCTCTCTACTAATTTGCTATCGCAAATGATGCTTCACCTTTCGGGCGAAACTGCGACATTTTAAAATTCTTCCATGCCCTTCATAAACTTGCCATATTTAGCCTCAAAGTTTGTGCCTTGTACATAGTCTTGAAATGCATCTTTGTGTTTGAGTCCTGTGGTGGTATTCTGGGACAATCACTTTCGGCAATACTTTCATTTTTGTGCGACGTAATACAAGGCACGCTGGATGATTCAAGTGGTTTTGCTCAACCAGCCAATCAGTGCAGTGAAAGTGATATCTCCGAAAATGATTGTCCAAGAACGTGACCCTTGGGTGATGATTTGCATCAAAAGTGTATTGTTGGCAAATAATTTCTGCTGAAGCCCACAAGGAATGCGGACGAATCATAAAAAGGAAGAAATTACTGGTTTTTCAAGTTTTCCAAGTGGTTCTTTTATATACCCCTGTAGTATAAAATGGTGTGTTTAAGCATGTAATACATTATTTCAGTGCAGTAGCTTTTGTGCAATATTGTTCTAGTGAATGGGTTCTCAAAGTGAGTTCAGCGGAATCCAGGGGTTCCGCAGGCTCCTCAGGGTTCCGCGCTCGCCGAGTGGCTAATACGGCGAACATGAGGTGCGCTCGATCTAAAGAACCTACATTACCCATGTCCGAGTGTCAAAAAGCACATCACAGTGTGTAACAGAAACGTGCCAACTGCCCAATAAATCCTCCGGCAGCAAATGGGCAGCGCACCTAAACTTTTGCACTTGAATGTCGGAGACCGTAGCTTACCATCATGCGCATTTTTCCAGTTTGTAGATCTGTTGGTAGACAGGTGCCAATAGCGTGTGCGCTGACGTATAGGTCGGAGGATTAAAAAAAAAAATGTCACAGTTTCGCCCTGAGGGCGAAGCAATGAATGCGATAGCAACACAGCAATGTCATACGAAGTAAGGTGAGCGGCTTTGGTAGCAATATGAATTGTAGTAAACATGAGCTGATTAAGTAAGGAGGTGTGCTGCGGCGTAAGTAGACCGACATGAAGAGAGACTCGATGACCACGAGAAGGCGCGTGTGAAACGGTGGTGTTGATGAGAAGCGCTTCCCGTGGGGAGCGCGTGCGAAGGGACACATCTGTAGCGCTGCACTGCCGATCCGGGCAGCATTGCATGTGTAGCGTGCGTTGGAAAATGTGGCCCGACTAATACTAACTGAATGAACAAGCGTGCTGTGAGCGCGCACAAACATGAATAGAGCACACTGAATGACTGCAGACAACGACCGTCAAAACTCTGGCAGCAAGCGGATACGCCGCATAGGCGAAGGTACGTGCGGTCTATCGCTTCAACGGAAACAGCGGCGAATGGCGCCTAAAGGTCAGAGTCGTGTGGAGATAAGAGACGGTGCGAGCGAGCGACGAGCGCGGTTGTTGGCAGCGTAGAAGTGCGCGCCCCCCCCCCTTCCCCCCCCCCCCTCCACTCCCTCCGGCGCTGGCTTACCGCTTCCTTGCTTGCGCGTGGGAGAGATAAGAGACTGTGCGGACGAGCGACGAGCGCGGTTGTTGGCAGAGAAGTGCCCCCCCCCCCCACCCCCCCTGCTCCCTCCGGCGCTGGCTTTCCGCTTCCTTGCTTGCGCGTGGGAGATTGAGTGCGTTCGCTCACCGTGATAGCGCGCGTCCCCGCACGCTTCCGCTGGGGCATACGGCGCGCGGCGAAGATTTTATCTATACGGAACCTCACGGCGACGGCGACGGCGACGGCGACGCCGACGGCAGAAATCCGGTCGAAGTGTCCATATAATTGCTATCGCAATAAAAAAAAGGAAAATATTGGAGGACGCTTAAGCTTTGCCTTTAAGAGTGGAACGCGATAGCGTTATCGGGCCCTGTTCGCATCGCATTTTTCTTTATGAGTAGGCTTCACTGCAACACAGAACGTGGGTAAGCCAACTTACAAAGACCAAGCTTACACCGATCCCCTTAATGTCAGCTTCACATTTAAACAGAAATGCATTGCTGGGAAGACCTTTTTCCAGGGGCAATACAAGTCGTCTTATATTAAAAGGTGAAGGTCCTAGGACCTTTTTCTATTATTTTATTAATTGCGTGCTGTTGCCTCGAGGCACGCGCGTGTCCAAAATGCATTAGGCAGGCTAAGCCACAATTTGACCTGCAGAGGATGCGAACACCATCTGGATAGGATTTTCGCAAGTAATCTATCCGAGCGCGCCTCTGTTGGCATGGTAGAAATGCTGGAAAAGTGGTTTGTGTTTGAGTTTCCTCGAAACAGAATTATGTTTTCTCGTACATTCAAATTACAATCGATGCCACCATGTCCGTAGGTTGTGGTTAAGTCGTACTTTACCCCTTTTCTGACGGGACTCACTGTGAGAAGTTCAATTTTTGTTCATTAACACCTTACCTGCGTGGTCAGGGTGGTTCGGAATGATTCTCTCCGCAATGGAAACCGACGCCAGATTTTCAGCAACACTGGGCCCTTAACGCTATCGCATTAAAACAATGCACGGAGAAGCGCAACCCAGTTGGTTCTAAGCTTCTAGTACGGTAGCTCGGCGAGCGCAGAGCACCGCAAATACATGACGCAAGAGAGCAAAAACGGCGCTAGCGTCCAACCGAAACAAAGCAGCAAAGTTCGCATGGTCCACATCGCCATGGATCATTAGTGGAAATCGTACATGATACGTGATTGAAAGCAACGCCGGAACGCTTCGTGCCTAATTGTGCCCGTAAAGCCTTTATCCTTGCATTTATCGCCGCGCATAACACCTTATTGGCGGTTGGCCGCGTTCCTTCATAGGTGCGCAGTCGCCATGCATGGTCGCATCGATAGCCACCACGGTTCTGTCCGCAGCGGTTGCGGCAAGGGGACGTATTCTAAAATGTTCCACTTCGGCGATATTTCGCTTTTCGCATTCAGATGTGCGCTGATTGGCTGGTTGAGCAAAATTTAATGACATCGGGCTCAACCAGTCAATCAGCTCATCCAATTTCGCTAAAACAGCCAATCAGCTCGCGCCTGAAGGCGAAAAACAAAATATTGCCGAAGTGGAACGTTTCAGAATACGTCCCCAGTAGTTTCGTTTTGACTCGGTGCGCGCGTCGACCACGTGCCTTCAAAACTGCGTAGTGGGGCCAGTGTTGCCAAATTGGGCTACTTAAATTTTTGGTTGGCTGTGTTTTAGGTGAGTTGGCTATGTGGCTATTTTTTGGCTACATTTTTTTACAGACCAGGAATCATAAAAAAGTGTGTTTCAAGATTCAGGGTACGTTCAACCAGTCGTTGGTGCAAACTTTTTCAGTTTGTTTCCACATCTGTGTCCATGGTGTGGCGCGATGCAGCGGATTTTCTGCTAAGACCTAATTTCTACCTCCGCCCGTTACAATGGGAAGAGCACCATATGATCATCATCATGCTGGCTAGAAATAACGCATGCAGTATTTAGCGTATGGTGGCGAGCTGCTTGCTTTAAGTCCAATTTCACATGCACGACATGGGGAAGTGGGTGAAATATACATTTTCTAGGGGTGTGCGAATAGTCATTTTCGAGACCGAATCAAACACAAATCGAATAGTGCAAGCATGGAATCGAATAGAACGGAATATCGAATACTTTTCGAATAGATTTCAAATAATCAGTAGCCGTTATCAAAATTATTATAAACAATGTTCCCATTCCAGTTTTCTTAAGGTTAGCAAGTTTATGTCACATATATTACGCTATGATGCATTGTTTATTAAAAGCACAAATGGAGCATAAGGAGAAGGCGAGTAGTTTCTTTGCATGCACAGGGCTCTTCGAGAGTGTGAATGATATACAGTAAAACCTGCTTATAACGAACCTCCATATAACGAATTCCTGGATATAACAAAGTTTTTCTATTCCCCGCCGTTACTCCATAGAAGCACATGTATTTGAGACTTCTACGTAACGAAGTGGCAGCGGGAGACCCCCCTCGAAATAATGAATTTTGCCCACCGACAACCTAGAGATCTCGCCCCAAATTTTGTCATTTTTGCGTGAGCAGCAGCCGGAAGCACCTTCTACGCCGCGACAGAATGTGAAGCAGCGGCGGCGCGCTTGGCGCACTCGAATTCACGGCGACTGCGAGGCGAGAGCGAGCGCACGTGTGCGTGCGAGCACGCGCGAGGCGGGCCTGCATCCCTCAACCCGGCAATCTTGCTGCCGCAAGCGTGACCTTTACCCCTCACTTTTTTTTCGATAAAATGGGTCCAATAATTGCCTGCCCGTTAGAATCGAGTACGACCCTAAATTTGCGCTACCATATTGCCATGGGCATTTCAATATGGCCACCTCCTACGCACTTCATCCATGTGCTGTAGTAGGTACACCTCCTACGCACTTCGTCCATGTGCTGTAGTAGGTGTGCTTAGGCATTAGTCTACCAATGATGATGATGATGATGATATGTGTTTTTTTTTTTTTGTGGCGCAAGGGCCAGGTATGGCCAAAGAGCGCCATGACTGATAATGCTGTGTTAAGCGCTGATTGATTAGTTGAGATGATAGGATGTAACATGGCTGTAAAGTGGCCTAAAATCAATCGCTATCGTAGAAGCATAAAACGATATATAGTATAAAATTATCACAGTGATATGTGGAGTGGTCTATGGGTATAGTACGAATGACAAGTGATCATGATGCTAAAATGCAAGGATATGGAAGTAGCACGTATGCCTCCTTAAGGCCTTTGAGCCGAAAGGCTGGGAGGCAGGTGCTTTCTTTAATGCAGCTACCGCAGCAGAAACCTCTGTTAAGAGGCCGTGCTACAAATTTCCTGGGGCTATAACATGAAAACTGTGTACATCTTTTAAAATTCGAACAAGGATTGTTATTTCAAGAGAGGTTCTATACCTAAGATCATTCAAGGATGAAGTGGAATTTGCTGTCGGTGTGGTAATGGAAAATGCTTTTTCCGGTTAGCGTTTAATTCAGTGCATTGCAGCAGGATGTGAAGCACGGTAAGTGGCTCACCACATTTATCACACGTGGGTGGATCACCACCGCACAAGAGGTAAGTGTGTGTACTGTATGTGTGTCCTATCCTAAGTCTGCAAAGTGTTACTTCTGTGCAGCAGTTCTTTGATGCCGGCGGCCAGTTGCCAAGATACGGCTTGATAACATGTAATTTATTTTCTGTTTCTTTATCCCACAACCGCTGCCAGTAAGCCCTGAGCTTTTTCTTTAGGGCGGGCTTGAGGTCCATTACAGGGACAGTCGTGGAAGAGTTGGCAACGTTCGCGTGGACGGATGTGGCTAGCTGGTCAGCCAATACGTTTTCTTCAAACTCTCGGTGCCCCGGCACCCAGCATACCACAATATGTTGCTTGAACACATAGGTGGTGCATAGTACTGAGTAAAGAGATAGAATTACAGGATTTTTATATTTTTTGACAGTTTTTAACGCGTTTACGACGCTGAAAGAGTCTGTGTATATAACTGCCTTTGGGATATTAAATTCTTTAATGTGTTTAACAGCGGCCAGTATCGCGTGGGCCTCTGCTGTGAAAATACTTGTGTTAGGGTGCAGAACATCGACATCCGAAAATGATGGACCGACCACTGCGTAAGACATGCCGGAATTACACTTTGATGCATCTGTAAAAAATTCAGGAGAGGAGTATTTGTGCTGTAGTTCCAGGAAGTACATTCCAATATGCGTGACAGGTGCGCGCTTTGTAATAGCTACGAAAGATGTGTCACAGTGTATAAGTTGCCACTGCCACGGTGGGGGCCGTATAGCAGGGGGCATAAGCTGGTATTCAAACAGTGGAACTCTGGGCCAGTTGCGAAAAAGTTGAGAACTGGACAAATCATTTATGGTGGAATATGCGGGCTGCTCACTGTTTGCGTTCACTCTCAGTAAATATATGAAAGACGAATATGTTCTCTGCAGATGAAGTGACCACTCATCCGATTCAACGTAAAGGCTTTCCACTGGGCTTGTTCTAAAGGCGCCCATGGACAGGCGAATGCCTAAGTGGTGGACAGGGTCCAGCATCTTCAGAGCAGTTGGAGTAGCCGACTGGTAAACTATGGCTCCATAGTCTAGTCGTGTACGTACGAGGCTTTTATACAAGTTCATAAGACATTTTCTATCACTACCCCAGGTTGTGCGTGACAGCACCTTTAAGATATTCATTGTTTTCATACATTTGTTTTTAAGATACTTTATGTGCTGTACAAAGGTTAGTTGGTTAGACTACCAATTTAGTTAAACAGCGAATGTTTAAACGTTTACACGGCCGATAAAACTACTATCCTTACTTCGTATAGCTGCCTGCTAATTTGCTGTCGCAATCGATGCTTCGCCTTTCGGGCGAAACTGGGACTTTTTTTTTTCATCGCAACTTCAGTGTATTGGGAGTAAATCTTGAGTGATAGTTGCATTTCTGTATGAAAGCATGAGGTGTGCGGTACTGTAAAGGATTTTTTTTCGCCTCTCTTTTGGTCACGGAAAACGTTACAATCGAGGGCGCGTTAGAATCGAGTAAATAGAGTAAGCGTTTATTTTTCTAATTTTTGTGCCGAATCTGCATATAACGAAATCCTCTTTATAACGAAGTTTTTTGGGAATTTGTAAATTTTGTTATATCCAGGTTTAACTGTACCTAAGTGACGTTCTCATGTTTTATGTCTGTACTATGCCCCCAGGGGTGAACATCTGCCATACTTTTGCTCCAATTTTATGTTTATTTGGGCGCAGTTTAAGTTCTGAAATAGTCAAAAAGTATTTAAAAATATTCGCATTTACCAGGAGTGACTATTCGATTCGAAGACTGAATCGAATAGGACATTATTCAATTTGTTGTTCGAAAGTTTATAATATTTGCACACCCACCCCTCACAATTTCAGTTGGCACTTTCAAATAATAATAATAAAAAATGTGACTAGTTTGTTTCCACGACAAATTTTTTTGCCATTTCACGATAGCAGAAGTGATGGCTACATTTTGGCTACAAGCTACCGAGGCCCGATTGCATGGTTGGCTACTTTTCGGCTATAATATCCATCTATTTTGGCTATGTCACTCTGCGCCATCTGGCAACACTCAGCGGGGCGTAGTTGCCATCTATGATCGCGTCGATAGCAGCCATGGTTTCGTCCGCAGCGGTTGCGGCAAACAGTAGTTTCACTTTGACTCGGCGCAAAGCTGTCGAAGATGATGAGCACAGTCTACATCGCGATGTACGGACGATTTGCAGGTGACCAGCTCACTGCCTAAAATATAATCGGGATGTGCGCGCGGTAGTGAAAAGCATGTCTCAGATAAAGACGCGCATCGCGGCCGCGCTGCGAAGGTAGTCACGAGGCCTTCGCCGCTGCGAGCGCTAATCAGTCACTAGATGACGAGAATTGTAGCTTCCGTACTGCTCTTGTGCAAAATAGAAACAGGATTTGCTGATTTATTAGTAAATAAAAGTGTGTTGACGTAGTAAGCATTTGTTTATTATTTTCTTGATGCCCTCAATAATTCAACATTCGGTTAATTCGGAGTTTTTTTTTTTTGGTTGCATGAAATCCAAGTTAACGAGCTTTCACTGCTCAAAGTAGAGTTGGTATTAAATCTAACACCTCTTGAGATGAAATGTTATCAGTGCGATAAGCACTGAAAACTGTCATTCTTTCTCGGCAGGTGCCTTGGTTGTGATGTCTTGTCTTGGCTCATAACGATTGCAATCGGCTTGGACCATCTGGGTTGCACGTCACCGTCAAAGTAGCCTGCCAAACACCACCGTTGGCCCTAAGCATGTTGCATTACGCCTAGCCTCTCTATAAAATAGAGAAAGGGGGGGTGGGTCCCTAGAGTTGTTGCGACGCCGGTTACTACAACCTCGACCGGTGTTACTTCTAGGTAGCGTGGCGTTGTTGGCATGCTACAGGCGTCCGATAGACCATGGCGACCAGGCAGGGCAAGACGATTTTTTTAGTGCGAGCACTTCATGGAGATTAGCAGGGTTACCTGGGACCAACATGCTTGAGAACCTCTCTTCTAGTGTGACCCATAGAACTCCACGTATACGCATACCGCTTACAGTGCAGTCGCGTGAGACGAAATACCGGTTATAATGCGGCTTCCGCGGGAAAATCTCGCCGACAAGGGCAGCAGCGAGCACGCTTCTCAACAAGGTGCGTGCTCCCGGGCGGCGTATGCATTATTCAATGAAATGAAACTCTCGTTAATTCGGACTTATTTGGCTGCACATCGGTTAATTTGGACTACTTTCGGAGCTCGGTGAGCGAGGAGCGCCGCAAATGTGCGACGCAGAAGAGCAAGAATAGCGCTAGCGTCCAACCCAAACGAAGCAGCGAAGTCGCATCGCCACAGCCATCAGTTGAAATTGTACGTCAATGACAGCAACACGGGAACGCTTCGAGCCTATTTGTGTCTTTGAAGCCTGTATTCTTGCGTTCACCACCGCGCATAACACCGCGTTGGCTGCGGGCTTTCGTAACTGCGTAGTCGTCATCCACGATCGCGTCGATAGCGGCCGCGGTTTTTTCCGCAGCGGTTGCGGCAAACAGTTGTTTCGATTTTACTCAGTGCAAAGCTGTCGAGCTTGAAAAGCACTGGCTACATCGCGATTATGTTTTTGCCAGCTCACTCGCGAAAACGCAATCACGATGTGCACGCGATAGTACAAAGCGTGTCTACATGCTTGGTCTACATGTTTTGCATACGTGCAGGGCTTGAAAATCGTCGTTTTGTTTATAGTGCGGTACCGCTTATAGTGCGGATATTCGCGACTCCAGCGACTTACGTTATAAGCGGTCTGCACTCTAGTGGGTGCAGGTGTGCATGCACAGTGCACAATAAAAAACATTGCAGGTTATGTACCCATGTTAACTTTTGCCGTTTAGCGTTGCAAAACTTACATGGCTTCCAAAGGCTTCCTTAACAATATGGCGGCACCCAAGTCACCCACTTCAAGCAGAATCTGCCCTTGCTATTTGCTTTCCATTGCAACAGCAAACAATAAATGGTAAAATCAGCTTTTGGAGCCTCAAAGCGTAGTCTCCATTCACTTTTAGGATGAAGTATGAGTGATGTTTTGAGACCAGCCTCCTGTTTTGACAGTACCACACCTAAAATGTCCCCTTTGTCACAGAAGTCCCTTGATTGCATGTATCAGATGATGACACAGCATTCTGTGATGGCCATGCACACTGGTGATGCAAAACGCTCTACAAAACACCTACATCTGGCGACGTATTCTCGGACGGTCACCTTCAGAGATACAGTTAAACCTCGATATAACAAAGTAAGTAAAATCGGCAATTTGCTTTGTTACACCGAACTTTCGTTATATTGAAATTAGACCTTTTGTGCAAATAAGTACAATTGCCAATGAAATTTTCTTACATGGAAGGGGCCACAATGGGCCTCTTCGATTATCAGTCCCTGACAGTCTCGGACTGCTTGAGACTGCTGTGCCGCATTCTTTTTTGCTCGGAGAGCTTCCGAAGCTCCGCCCACCAGTCCGAGTGCTGTCAGAAGCGCATTCGTTTTTTCGCGGACCGGAAGTTCCGGACTGCCCGCGGACTGTTGGAGCTGTCAGCAGATGCTTGCTCGGACAAGCGCAAGTAGCTAGCAGACGACGGCTGTCTTAAAAAGATGCGTGTGGTGTTTGACGCCATGTTGTGAAAGATTCTGTGTGCTTCTGCGTACTTTGCGCGTTCCAGACGGCAACTACCGTGCATTGAGTTATTGCTTCTGTTACATCGGTGCTTTGTGTGCCATCATGCAAGCTTTATTGCGATAGCAATTATATGGACACTTCAACCGGATTTCTGCCGTCGGCGTCGACGGCGACAACGACGCCGACGGCAGAAATCCGGTTGAAGTGTCCATATAATTGCTATCGCAATAAAGCTTGCATGATGGCACACAAAGCACCGATGTAACAGAAGCAATAACTCAATGCACGGTAGTTGCCGTCTGGAACGTCGTTGCCGTCGTTGTCGCCGTCGCCATGAGGTTCCGTATAGATCAAATCTTCACCGCGCGCCGTATGCCCCAGCGGAAGCGTGCGGGGACGCGCGCTACGACGGAGAGCGAACGCACTTAATCTCCCACGCGCAAGCAAGGAAGCGGAAAGCCAGCGCCGGAGGGAGCAGGGGGGGGGGCACTTCTCTGCCAACAACCGCGCTCGTCGCTCGTCCGCACAGTCTCTTATCTCTCCCACGGGCAAGCAAGGAAGCGGGAAGCCAGCGCCGGAGGGAGCTGGGGGGGGGGTGCACTTCTACACTGCCAACAACCGCGCTCGTCTCACCCGCACCGTCTCTTATCTCCCCACGGCTCTGACCTTTATGCGCCGTACATTCGCCGCTCAGTTTCCGTTGAAGCGATAGACCGCACGTACCTTCGCCGCTGCGGCGTATATATGCGCTTGCTGCCAGCGTTTTGACAGTCGTTGTCTGCAGTCATTCAGTGTGGTCTATTCATGTTTGTTTGTGCGCGCTCACACCATGCTTGTTCATTCAGTTAGTAATAGTCGGGCCACATTTTCCAATGCACGCTACACATGCAATGCTGCCCGGATCGGCAGTGCAGCGCTACAGATGTGTCCCTTCGCACGCGTTGCCCACGGGAAGCGCTTCTCATCAACACCACCGTTTCACACGCGCCTTCTCGTGGTCATCGAGTCTCTCTTCATGTCGGTCTACTTACGCCGCAGCACACCTGCTTACTTAATCAGCTCATGATTACTACAATTTATATTGCTACCAGAGCCGCTCACCTTACATCGTATGACATTGCTGTGTTGCTATCGCATTCATTGCTTCGCCCTTAGGGCGAAACTGTGACATTTTTTTTTACGAGCCGCCTAATTGCTGTAGCTTTAGTCTTCGTGTTTTTGTTTTTTTTTTTAAGAAAGAAGCACAGCGATCAGGCGCGCATGCTTGCTTTTCTTAATGTGTTTCACGAAATCTGTCATGCTCATTACTATATACGTACGCAGTAAGCAGGTAAATGTTGCTTTTCAGGCAAGTGAAACTATAGCGTACGTGCAAGGAATCATATATTGCATGCGGCTATTTGACGCCGGTAGCTGGGGTGGTATACAATAAGAGCTTCGTGGATTGCTGTTGACATATATGTTGATCCCTTCTGCTACCAAGTTCGAGCGTTTGATTTTTGATGTGCATGATTAGTAGACGGTGTACACGCGCTCTCTCACGCGTCGGGCCTTTAATTAGCAGACCGTCTCGCGAGCTTTGAGGATGTAGGCGGATGCTTTCTGCGTGAACAGCGACGGGGCACGACCATGATTTCGGAGTCTCTCCACAGCAATTTTAGGGCCAATAAATATATTTCATCACCACCACGATTTTGCTTACGTCCGTGTGGGAATTCCACTTAAATTTCTCAGGCAATGAGCTGGCTAGTGCGACGTAATAAACTGGGCTTTGCGAAAACGTTCTACGCGCTCAGGCTACGATTACACTGTGCTAGCTTCAAGGTTGTGTCGGCGACGTACTCCTCTGAGACTGCACCATTTCGGAGGCCACGCTAATAAAAACGCTGGGTAGGGGGCTATCTACGAGTAGCAAAGAGCAGACGACGGCAGCCAGGAGAGTGACTTCCGGTCGCGGTGCTTCGACCGAAATCTCGGACAGTCCCCGACAGCTGGATCACGTGACTGTGACGTGCTCTTCTGTCAGGACTAGTCAGACCGGAAGCCGTGGACGGTTTGCGGACAGTCTGGGATTGCATAATCGAAGAGGCCCAATATTTTTCGAATTATCGGGCAATCGGAAAAAGCAAATTTTAATGAGTCGGCGATTGAAGATTTGGTTTTATGTCGTGGCAACGACACAAAGTGAAGCCAACCACGCTTTCACGTCCACTCCCCCCGCGGAGCTGATAGTGTGGCTCGGAGTGGGACAACGCTATCGTGAAAAGTGCCAGCAGTGGGGAGCGTTACCAAAACTTGGGATTATGCAACCTCCAGTACTAACGCGCAGGAAGACAGCAGACGTGGTTCCTAGCCACCTCGGCTTGCCCATACTTTGAAAATGTGGCAGATTGCATTTAAAAGAGGGCGCACAGGCTGGGTATGTGGTAAGCCACACTTACAGCTATGCGCAGCCACAGCAGCGCTTGAAAAGGAAATCCGCACTAACTAGCCCCACACTTCCTCCTCCCCCTCCCCTTGTGCGCGCTTCATCGCGTTACCGCGAGCTTGCTGTCGTCCCCCCATTTCTCTTTGCTCGCGCGGGAAGATGGCGCTCAAAGCCATCATCCTCCTCGGCTTACCCTCGCATGCTTTTATTCGCACCCAAAGCATACGGCACGATAGAATCTTATTGCGTTTGGATTTTATATGGAACATCACGCTGCTCCGCTTTGGCGGTAGTTCTTGCTTGCACAGCGGGGGATTTGAGAGGTGCATTCGCAAGCAGCTGCTTGTAATTCAACCATTTGACCATCTGCGTCCCTGGGAAGTTACAATTTACTGACTTGCCGGCAGTGAAATTTCATTACACTGAAATTTTTATAAACCCACTTTGTTATATTGAGGTTCTAAATACATGGTGTTCTACGGACAAGTTATAAAAAAGTTAAATACTTTGTTTTATCAAGAATTTCGTCATATTGAAGTTCGTTATATCTAAGTTTAACTGTGCAACTTTCAGTGCATGCTGACGGGCTGGTTGAGAAGAGCCAGTCAAATCATCCAACAAGCCATGTGCTACGTCACGCGAAAGGGATAGTATCGCTGAAAGTTATCATCTGGGAATACATCCCCACAATGTGAGTAGCTGGGCAATAGCCGTATCGCATGCGTCCATGTAAACAGCTGAAATGCTATACTGAAACTACCTAATACAGTAGAAACTCATTCATACATTTTGGAAAAAGAATGCGAGAAAAAGCTTACTAACCAGGAAAATGTACGATCCAAAGTCACTAAAAGGATTAGTATGGTGAACATCTTTAATGACAGCTACGAGTGGACATCTACGTAATGCAAAGCATTGCGCGTACTGTTGCTGCAGGAGACTATGATGCATGCCGAGCTGGTGGAGCCCTAGCAGTCAGAGACGTGCGTTGTTCATTTTTGCAGCTTCGGCAAGCTTATGCTTTTGCACCTCAAATTTGCCCTTTATGAGCAGCTTCTTCGGGCGGGGTATTTTGATGGGAACACGTGCCCTGCCAAAATGGAAGATTTGCTGGTACCAGAAGTAAAAACTGAGTGCATGCCGGCATTTTCACGTGACACGGGCAGGCGAATACTGCGAAGAAGCTGTCGTTGCGGGCACCTACTCCTCACTAGTGCATATTAGCAGCGGGAAACATATACGACTGCAGTTTGGAGACGTACTGAACGTTGGTGCCAAAAAAAATGTGTTTTACGGGAACATATTAACTGGCAAAAAAGAAGCGTGACTGTATTGAGTCATTTTTTTTCTGTTCTCGATCACCAACGTAGGCGCTGGGAAATTCTATGAAACGGAATTGTATCAGCAAGGTTCTACTGCACTATTAAAGAGAAATAAAATGAATGCCTTTCCTTCACTCTGGTCAGATTCTGCCATGTCTTATATTACCAATATCTATAGTGACATATTTTAGTGTCCAATATAATTTCAATTGTTGAGGATCTATTGCATATCATCCATTATGAGATTGATAAAATAACCATGTTGAAATAAAGAAAAGCTTTTCAATGACAAAAAAAAAATTTTCTGAGTATTTGCAGCAGCAATTGCCTCACCAAATTCAGTATATATACCGTATTTTCTGGTCTATCAGTCGCACCTTTGTATAAGTCGCACCCCCTTCAAAACGGCACAGTTTTTCCGGGGGAAAAAAACACATATAAGTCACACCGGTGCATAAGATGCACCTGTTCATTCGGTAAGCGATTTAAAAAAAAGTTAGTGATGTTTCACTTCGTGAATGCGGGTCACACGCAAATGTATAGGTGCCATTCCTATATAATTGCAGGGGTGGGACTGCCCAAAGTCATTTTGGAGCAATTTTCGGAGCAAGTAAAACTGCATTTTGGAGCAGTTCGGAGGAGACAAAATTGCATTTTGGTGCAGCTTGGAGTAGACAAAATTGGATTTTGGAGCAGGCATTCTGAATTTTCATGGAATAATGGAATATGGCAGTGCACTTCGACACCACGACGAAACACAGAATAAAACAACCCGAAGCATGTAGTAGAAGCGTGCTTTGTAGATATAGAGTGGGTTCCTGTAAAGTTGAAAACATCGATGGCCATACGATCGCACTATACATTCCCATGCCGGCGCTCACAACAATAGTTGAAAATGCTCTCAAATTATGTGGTCCAATCGACATGGCAACATAATTTCTGGGTCACCATATGGCCCTGCAGACCCAGAGAGCCACAATAAACCCTGGGCTGGTATAGCGTAAAGCTATTCTAATCAGTTTTTAGTGCGATAGCAATTAAAAGGACACTCCGGGCGCATTTCTGCAGTCGCCATCGCCATCAGCGTCGCTGTGATGTTCCACATAAAGTCAAAGGGCCATAACAACGTCGCCGCGCTGCATACTGTTTGTGCGAATGAGAGCATGCGAGGGCGGACGATGGCGGCTCAATCTCGCAAGCACAAGGGAGGAAAGCGCGGAGGAAACGGGCCGTCTTCCGTCGTGCGCAAAGCACCGGGCGAGGGAAAGGGAGACGGGGGGTTCATTACGGCGGCTGCTGCATATGGCGCGGCATTGCGGGCTCTATCTTGAAAGAGATCTGCGATGGGGACAGAGTGCAAGTGCTGATAGCTTCGTGTGTGCTGTGTTTTCGCCACTTACTTGATATGTGCTAAAGCAAGAGGCAACACCAAAGTCAATAGGTGACCGGTAAAACGAGCAATCTCAGGGAATTGTGGAGCGTGCTGTCTGCAGGCAGCTTCCGGTTCGACGGACGACGCGCCCCACACGGCGGCATGCCCGGCGCACATATTTTTCTGCGCGGTTTCGACTGTCAGTCGTGCGAAGCTTTCCGTCTTCTTTGTCGACCAGCAATGTCGTACCATTTATACAGTTGATTTCTAGGTTTCAGTTTACTTTGGGCGCGACGATGGCAAGTCAAGAAAGGCAAGGATATGCTTTTATTCATAAACCAACTTTGGTTTCCGTTTCGGCCACCTTTTTTGTTTCTGACAGGTTTAGTTCTACGACATTGGCCCTTGCTTGGACGCACCGTCACTGACTGCTCGGCCTGGGGGTCAGTCAGACAGGTGATAAAGTAATCTTTATCCGATAATTTATCAAGCGCATAGAAGCATTACTTAGAAAATCGGGTGCTGCGGTGAGGGCTACAGCCGTCTAGTAAATGCTGCTCTGTGATTGTCGCTAAAAACCGATATTGTCGGTATAACGGCGCAACTAGCGCTGAAAATGTTTGAGAACTTTGTGTGCTGTCAACGACATTTCTCGGTCAAAACTCTAGGTTCATTTGAAGTGGTACGTAGTTAGACGTTTTCGCTTTTTTGTCAACAATGGCCGTATCGCCTACATAGTAAGGGTGCGCATTACCTCTGTGTTCAAGGAGCTAAGGTGGGCTAGTTGGTATGCATTATTATGTATGTATCTCACTGCGTCCCGTTTAAATTCGCGCCGTAAAACCATGTTTCGTAATACCTCTATCTGTGCATGCGAGTACTGAAATAGTTCTGGATGCCTGAGCCAATGTTAGAGAAAGAAATATTTTGGGATATCATTCCGTGTCGGCCCTTACACAGCTAATCGCCGCCTGGTAAGTGGCACTGTACGTTCATTTTCTTTTTGTTCACGGATGGTCTCTGCCTTGTTACAGTTGGAAGTGGCAGCCATGCCTCTGATGCTTCTGCACAGCTGGCTCAGCGAGGGATGCTGCAAGGCAGTAGTTGCATGCGTTTACCTTTAACGCTTGAATTTGAGCAGCCAACGGCTGAACAGCCGACCATGGTTTTGCTAGGCACCTGCAACCGGGTAATCTTCGAGTGCGACAAAGCCGGACTGAATAGGTTTCAACGGCGAAGCAGTGGCGGTGGCTGCGCTAGCTGCGCTGCCTCGAGCCGGAAGCAGCCAGCAGACGACACATCCCAGAATCCCTCGCTCTTTTACCGGTCACCTACTCGCTCTCTGCTGCTGCTGCGCTTCCACACTCCAGCTCTTTGACAGCGAGTTTCCGTGGTCGAGTGAGATGCTTTCAATTAGCTTGTGCGTGCATCACACCATGCTTGTTAATTTAGTTGGTAAGCAAATGCTTATAAATTTACACGGTCAGTATCCTTACTTCGTATAGCTGTCTACAAATTTGCTATAGCAATCGATGCTCCGCCGTTCGGGCTTTATGCTTTGCGCCTAAGCTAGAAAGCGCCGTGCCGCTTAGCCCACTCCACCGTATTCTGTAACACTCTAAATACAGCCGCCCTGTCCGTTCCGACAACAAACGGGAGTGGCCACGCGCGCGCGGGACACTTGCCAGCAGCGCCTAAATGTCCGGTGGTATAAGCGCGAAAATTACAGTAAGCTGTATATACGGCAGGCACCGTTGCGAGGTGTGCGGAATGTGAACGGCCGCGCTCTTTTTCAGAGAACGAATCCGCTCGCTGTTCGCGGCCAATGCCGGAGCACACATGTCGAAGCCGTTCTAGCGCAGCGTGGCCCAATTTCGGTCAATTTTCCGAGTTTGGCGCAGGAATTTGCATTTGTATCAAAATGGCGCAATTGGCGCAGGAGTCCCACCCCTGTAATTGCAGTAGCAATGATATGGACATTCCAGGCACATTTCTACCATCGTGGTCGCCGCAATGTTCCGTATAAAGTCCAAGGGCAATAACATCCCCGCACGCCGTGTGCTGTATGTGCGAGTGAAAGCGTACGACAATGAGCTGAACCGAGCACAAGGGAGGAAAGCAGGAATGCAGCGCGACAGGCAGGGGGGGTGGCTTGTACTCTGGTAGCAACTGCGTAGTTTGCACAGCGGCACAAGCCGTATCTTGAAAGCAGTCTGCAGATAAGACGACTTTGGGGTCGGTCGACTCGTGGTCAGCCTGCCGCCGCTTGCGCTGCTGCTCCGTCCTTCTCACACAGCGCTCGGCAAACAAGATCACTCAGTACCTCTATAGTGCTCATACAACCCGCGGCAACTGCCAAAGGAGGTGAACCCAGCACACTTTGTGTGGCTATAGCATCAAATCCGATTTTGAAGCAGTTTTTCCGAAAAAAACCATAAACATATCTAAGTCGCACCGTTCTATAAGACGCACCAGCAAAAAATTCAGAAAAAAAAACACCATTTATACACCGGAAAGTACAGTAATACCGGAAAGTGAAATACAGTTCAGATAGAATTTCATTTGATAGTATACCATGGAGATATCCTAATCTAATTGAGCTTAGGGATGCCAAGAATACCTTAACAGATGGGAGCCTCAGGAGAGCCCCTCAAAGGTTACAGCCGCTTCTGAGGCCATATAGAAGGGACCCTCTTGGTAGGCGGTCCTGATGCGTTGCCAGTCATCATCAGCAAAACCCCGAGGTTGCATTTGAGCTAAGGTAGCCACGACAGCAAACTTGGCCTCCTTGCACTGTTTGTCAGCCTCAGTGGATCGGTCAAGAAGATACTCAAGGAACCCTGGCTGTGCTGCCAGTGCAGCCTGACCCCAGGGTACTCGTGCCACTTCAGCAACCACAGCCAGGGTAGCACAACGCAGCTCAGGGAAAGGCTGCCGGCACAGGCGGAGCAACATGTCCATGGGTCGGTCGCCTAGCAGGCCGTACCACCGCTCTGTCAAATGCACTAAGTCCTCGCAGCTGCTGTCCTGCAAGGGAAGCACAGGAAACGATACTCAATAAATGGCATGCTCGAGAAGACGAAACAGACTGATCTTTGGCAACAAGCAGTGAAAGACAGAACACTGGAAAAAGAGAAAGAGAGAGAACAGGGCACTGCACCCTGTCTTCTCTTTCTACCTTGTCTTCAGTGCGTGTTCCTAATGATGAACACCAAGCCCCACAGCACTGTATTGGGGACATATTGCAAAGCCATGAGCAACAGGTAGCACAACACAGCTGTGTTGCCACATATGCTCAGAATTTCACATTTGGCCCGAATTTTAACAGCTTAGGTTAATGAGGCTAGCGCAGATCACTTACGTGCATGGATGAGAAGGCTTTTCGATCAAATGTTTTTTCTAACATTTTCACAAGTTCTACTGAAGCCATACTGCTAGTGGAAAATGAAAGGCAAACAGTGAAACACATGGCCAACGCTACAATTACATCATGTGCCATTGTTGCTAAGTCTCACACTTGCTTCAAACAATATGATCTGATATATCTGCCTTATATCGTTGAATGGCCATTTCAGGCACTGTCACTCTGCCTCCAAAGCACAATGAGCCCCACTGCGCTGTGGTTCTGACAACGGTAATCGTGGCTTTGCACTGTACACTCTTCAGCATTTTACATTGAGATAAACTGAGCAAAAAGAAGCCACAGAGTGATGTAATGGTGGCTGCATATCTTCTCAATGCAAACTGAACATATTATGCAAAAAAAAAGGCACAGTACATCACTCAGGACTCGGTAAGAACTGCTGCAAGGGGAGTGGTGATGAAGGTGGCATGGCAGATTTGCCTGGCCAGCTAACGTGATACTCATGATGAGGTAAAGGCAATGTTCTGGTTAGACATCTAGACGGAGCAGACTCATAGCTTTCATTGCAATGCTTGGAGTTGGTGACTTGCGAAGTGTAGAACATTTCTCTACATGGCACAAGTCACAGTGCAGAACTGAGAGAGAGAGAGTGAGTGTGTGCGTGTGTGTGCAACGTGCTATGCGCATGTGCCGCTTTGTCATATACAGTACCTTCTGTCAAGTTCTGGCATTGTCTGCTCCCCACAGTGCGTGTGTGTGAGCGCATGCGCAACTGTGAGTGTCTTTGTGGACTCCAATGCTGCTGTGTGCTCAGAGGCTGTGGGCCCTTGTGTGACGACACAATTTTTTCTTTGCACCAGTACTGATTTTTTATATGGTCTCTGCTCTGTCTCGCTGCTCCTGGCTAAGGTGAAAGTTTTTTTTTTTTTTTTTTTTTTACTTCAGGTGCCATCAGAGTTGTAAACAGCCAATGACTGCCACTCTTCACCTTTGACCTAGCATGCCAGAAACAGATTCGACACCACCAGCAAGGGCACAGTGACATGTTCTCATGCTGCACTTTTTTTGCATTCCTGTACAGACCATCATCAGTAGAAGCTTTTTGCATGCTCAATTGTTTCATTTTTCTGCCCATCTTCCATTCCTTTTAACTTGCTTTCTCTGGACTTAGCTCACTGTGGCCCATGCCATTTGTGAGCTTGTGTCATTTGTGAACATGTGAAATAAACTTTTAAACAAACGATTTCTTCACATTTACATGTCAACATACATATTGTAGGAAGGATAAAGCGAATTTCAAACATTCCCAGGAAAAGATAGGCCACCTTTTGTGTGGAATTATGTTTTTGATGACATGCATAGACACAATATTTCACTCATATGTTCACAAGAAAACATGTGTGTGCCACGCACGTCCCTTCTCCATTGCCTTCCGCACTTTCTAGACAAAGTCCACAGCACCCAGCACCTCACAGCAGACATTGGAAAGGGGCCACATGTGACATAGACTTCGAGACTACGCACACGCTCCCAAGCCATACATGACCACTTTTTTCTGTCGGCCACATGATGATGATGATGATGATGACACAAACTTTTATTCAAAATAAGAAAGAAAACCTTGGGTTACAGGAAGACATGGTCGGGTCCCTAGTCCGGGACACCGTTGGCAAAAACCGCTGCCCGTGCTCTTTCGATGAGGGCTCGCTGCTCCTCGAGATCCAAGCTAGACAGGGCTGCCTCCCAGCCCACCCAGGTTGGCTGGTTTATTATGGCAATACTGCTATTTTTCTGACAAGCCCATACCATATGGTATAAGTCTCACTTCTGGCCACAAAATTTGCACTGCGCCAAAAAAAAACTCTGGCTCTATGGCGTGAAGCTTAGATAGATTATTAAATGAAATAGTTTGTAGCCGACGGAGGTGAGACTCGACTCTTCTGATTTATTAAAACCCCTAGGGGGACCCGGCAGTGTCTGCCTCTCAAGGCGCAGATGCTGTAATATCTCTTGAGTATGTTAAAGGAGTCCCTGAAACAGTGCAGACAAATTTTGTAGACGCGTAGGGTACAGCTACAGTAAAACATTCGCGCAACAATTTGTGTGAAGCGTCTCATATTAAGAGACCTATCAACGATTGCAAGTTACCCTCCTCCCTAGCTATGCTTGAGACTTTGGGTAACAGCGCAAACAGACGACCACAAAAAGGGAGACACGGACACACAGGCGCTGACTAACAACTGGTTTTATTGTGAAGGATAGCACACCTTATATATGCCAGAGTGAAGCAAGGGAAAGGGGAAAACATAACAAGGGTAACATCGTGCCAACAACGCAAGCGCAAAAACGCCAACCAAGCGCAACAAGACGCAAACAATTATTTTTCTTTCTAATCTGAACCCCCGATAGCCGCATCCAGAAGATAAAATTCAGCGTCAAAGAGAGCAAGGGAAGGGGTGCTGAAGCACTTGCTACCGAACTTCCTGATGTGGTAGGCTTCCAAACTGATGCGCGCTGTCTTGTCACTACTCTTTCCTAGAATCGACGTCTCCTTTAACCGGGCCACACAATCAGTGCACTTGCTAACGTGCGCAACTATATGTGCGTATTTGTCATCTCGTTTTTTCAGTTTTAGAGCGTGTTCCCCTAAACGGTCATTGACACAGCGACCAGTTTCGCCGACGTAAAACATCCCACAAGACATGGGAATGCAATACACCACTCCAGTGGAACATTTGACGAACGGCGGTTGGTGGTTCTTCTGGCATCCACGTTTACTGGTGTTGCAGATAAGTGGGCACAACTTTCCCAGCTTGTTAGGGGCAGAAAAACATATTGGCACGCCGTGCCTACTTGCCACCTTCTTCAGATTGTGGGAGAGTTTATGGATGTAGGGGACCACCTCAGGTCTATGTGCCTTCCAGTGATCCTCCGCCGTTGTACTTCCCGTTGCACGCTTGAATTTTTGAAGGAGGGTTTCAGAAACAGCAGTCAAGACCGAGACGGGAAACCCTGCAGCCAAAAGACGGCTTACCTGATTGTTAAAACTGAGCGTCATCTGATGTGGGCACGATTTCTGGAGAGCCGATTCCATACACATCACCGCTATTCCTCTCTTAATTGTCTTGGAATGTGCCGAGTCATAGGGCAGTAGCTCCTTCTTAGCCCGTGGGTAGTATCCCCAGCAAACGTGTCCATCACAGAACGTGATTTTAAGGTCTAAAAACTGTCCACTGTTTTAAGGTCTAAAATCGTCCACCTTTCTGGCCAAGGTGGACGACACACTAGAACAGGTGTTTAATGGGGGGCTGGTTTTAAAAACTTTTAGGTATGTTGACGATTTTTTAGTGCTTTTAAAAAAGCAGCCTGCCTCCACCTACTCCTCTACTGTAGGTGAAGTTTTATCTTTTTTTAGCAAACATGGACGTGGGTTGCGTTTCACCCATGAACTTCCGGACTCTTCAATTTTACAGTTTTTAGACCTTAAAATCATGTTCTGTGATGGACACGTTTGCTGGGGATACTACCCACGGGCTAAGAAGGAGCTACTGCCCTATGACTCGGCACATTCCAAGACACTTAAGAGAGGAATAGCGGTGATGTGTATGGAATCGGCTCTCCAGAAATCGTGCCCACATCACATGACGCTCAGTTTTAACAATCAGGTAAGCCGTCTTTTGGCTGCAGGGTTTCCCGTCTCGGTCTTGACTGCTGTTTCTGAAACCCTCCTTCAAAAATTCAAGCGTGGAACGGGAAGTACAACGGCGGAGGATCACCGGAAGGCACATAGACCTGAGGTGGTCCCCTACATCCATAAACTCTCCCACAATCTGAAGAAGGTGGCAAGTAGGCACGGCGTGCCAATATGTTTTTCTGCCCCTAACAAGCTGGGAAAGTTGTGCCCACGTATCTGCAACACCAGTAAACGTGGATGCCAGAAGAACCACCAACCGCCGTTCGTCAAATGTTCCACTGGAGTGGTGTATTGCATTCCCATGTCTTGTGGGATGTTTTACGTCGGCGAAACTGGTCGCTGTGTCAATGACCGTTTAGGGGAACACGCTCTAAAACTGAAAAAACGAGATGACAAATACGCACATATAGTTGCGCACGTTAGCAAGTGCACTGATTGTGTGGCCCGGTTAAAGGAGACGTCGATTCTAGGAAAGAGTAGTGACAAGACAGCGCGCATCAGTTTGGAAGCCTACCACATCAGGAAGTTCGGTAGCAAGTGCTTCAGCACCCCTTCCCTTGCTCTCTTTGACGCTGAATTTTATCTTCTGGATGCGGCTATCGGGGGTTCAGATTAGAAAGAAAAATAATTGTTTGCGTCTTGTTGCGCTTGGTTGGCGTTTTTGCGCTTGCGTTGTTGGCACGATGTTACCCTTGTTATGTTTTCCCCTTTCCCTTGCTTCACTCTGGCATATATAAGGTGTGCTATCCTTCACAATAAAACCAGTTGTTAGTCAGCGCCTGTGTGTCCGTGTCTCCCTTTTTGTGGTCGTCTGTTTGCGCTGTTACCCAAAGTCTCAAGATGTACCAACTTGCCCAAAAAGAAGTATTAATGTAGCTATGCTTTTTCTCCTCAACTCGTTCGCCAAGTGATCGGGGCTAAGCTCTGCCTTCACTGGCTCTACGTCATGAAATACATTGTGTTATCTACTTCCGGTTTTCTTGGAGCCAGCGTGCGAAGCCTCTCCAACCTCTTCGCCAGTCACCAGGCACTCGATCTCAAGCGAGTGCTTCGAAGTCTCGTGAGTTGCAAGCAATCTGTCGCAGTGCCAAGCGTGTCCGTTATTCCGGTAACCACAGTTGAGCTGGGAATTTTGACGGATGGGTGGAAGCGTGAACTAAAGCCCCTCCATACTATTCTTGCTGTGATGACGGAGCTTCAGTCAGTGCAGACGTGAGCCGAGTGAGCGGCCTGATCGGTCTAAAGTCGCTCTGCATGGTCCAGCCACCTGGTGGCGCAGAGCTTAACCAGCCAAACAAATAGCTAATATTGCTGTCCCCAAGTATAAAACATTTTGAACATCTAGAAAAGCAACGTGGTCACGATTACGCTCCTTCGAAAAATTTACACAAAAAGCAAAGTAGAATACATTTGATTACTGCTATATTATTTCTGTGTTTGGTTGAGCTCTGTGCCACCAGGTGGCTGCATCATCCAGGCCGTTCACGTTTGCGCCTCCGCTCATCCCGTAAAACGCCCATCGCAGTCAGCTTGCGCTTGCGTTTACCCGAACACCAGACACGCGAATCACTACTGTGCTGTATAGTAATCTTTAAACGTGAAGTGACGGCCGCAAACGCGTAGATACCGGTGTCGATCGGATACCCACAACCAATGCTGCAGCCACTTCGCTCGCAAGTTTGCCTTGCAGAGGGACACGTCGCAGCTTGACATGTCGTCGATCGCTACATTCGCAGCCCACAACGTGAGGGTGAACCTTGGTGCTCACGAAAAGACAGATTGAGACCAACACAGACCACGCAGCTCGCGTCAACAGGGAGCACGTTGTAACACAAGCAGACGACACTTGCTGTGTGCCGGAAGTGCTTTCAAGAGTGTAGTGATACACTGTCTTTGTGCATTCGCTTTCTGTTATTTTCTTTTTATAGAAACAAATTAACTAACATTTCAAATATTACGAACAACATTTGTTCACCATGATGTTGAAAAAAATCTATCACGTGCCCTGGGCAGCCAATCGGATAGCTTGCCCTACTGACGTGATATGGTTAAATCCCGTCAAATGGTCAGGGGCAGCTTAAAATTCATCCGAGTGGCGTGCTGCGATCGATAGCGATGTGCCTTTCTAAAACCTTGTAATAAATTACACGCTTTATGCAGAGCACTTAGATGTGTAAATTAATGATCAGAAGGACCTACCCCTAACGACTCAGTACCTTTGTACAAGATTGTCAAAATCGTTTCAGGGTCCCTTTAATGGAGAGGGGGAGCCCAAGTCAGCAGAGAAGGACGTAGAAGGATCCCGGGGAAGAAAAGCCCGGGCCTAAGCATGTGCACGCTCGTTTCCCTCGACCCTCGTGACCTGGTACCTACATCAACTGCTTCCGTGCAGCTCGAGTCTTAGATTGACTAAGAATTTTGCATGCCAGCGGCGAGATTCTACCACACATATAGTTTCTATAACCCGCCTGCAAATCTGTAATAATGTATTCTGACGCGGAGTGTGTCGCGGCTAGGGCTATCGCCACTTCCTCCACAGCCAAGGTTTCCCCATTACGAACTGAAAGCCAGTCTACAAGCTGCAATGATGGGAAACACCATGGAGAATGAACACCAAGCGCTGATCTTGGAGGCCATGCAAGGTGTGACCTTTCCACTCTGTCTGCTGTGTGGTGAAATACAGTGTAGACCGCTTATAACATAAGTCGCCGGAGTCGCGAATATCCGCACTATAAGCGGTATCGCACTATAACCAAAACAACTATTTTATTGGGATAATGGACACTCCAGGCGCATTTCTGCCGTCGCTGTAACCGTGCTCTAGGTTCCGTATTTGCTTACTAAATAAATTAACAAGCACGGTGTCACGCACGTACAAGCAAACATGAACTCATCTTACTCATTGACCGCAGAAAGGAACTGTCAAAACACTCGAGTGACGAAGCGTGGCGAGCGAATTGACCTTCGTGCTATCATGCCTCTCGCTTCAACGCGACCTATAAGCAGCAAAAACACGGCACGCGGCGGACTTTCCCCGTCACAGATTGCTTTCAAGATAGGGTCAAGGTGATCGTAGCGCCGAAGTGGATCGTTGCAGATTACGCCCTGTTTCGGTCCACTGAAACATTTCCGCACTGCTTTGCAGACGAAAATCCTCTCCTTCTGTTTGCACCAGTCCTGAACGCAAGTTTCGGATTCTCCTAATGCCCGTGATGTGGCCCGATTTCCGTCCGTCTCCGCATACATGATCACTTTCCTTTTAAATGCGGCATCATGATGAACTCGGTACTTCATGCTGATAGAGCAGACGCAGAGAACGTGAAGACAGATGGTAGACTATTGCCTAAGCACGTGTACTGCAGCACATGGAGGAAGCTACAGTAGCTAGGCTCGACGCGGGTGCGAGGCGGCCATTTTGAAATGCCCACGGCTACCGTATTTACATGATTGTAGGTCGACCCATTTTTTCAAATTTGACAATCCAATGTTGGGGGGTCAACTTAGAATCGAAACCGAACCGTGTACCGCTAGTAGCGGCAAGAGAAACGAGAAATCAGGGGCGCTACGGCGTGGTTACAACTTTGCACCTACGTTTCCATGGTTACGGTAGAAGCGTAGCGTATTAATTTACCGTATTGCATACATTTTGATTGCGCGCACCACGAGTGCACGGCTCTTGTGGGAGCATCGATCATGGAAGAGCCGCCGTTTGGGGGGTATTGGTAGTTGGCGGAAGAGCCGTCGTTAGGGGGGTATGGTAGTTGGAGGATGAGCCGTCGTTTGGGGGGTATTCGTGGTTGGCGGAAGAGCTTTTCTTTGAGATACGATTGTTTTCGACGGCCGCGCGCATCTGTCCCTTCTGCTGTTGTGCTGAATTGTCGCGCCTGTCATGAGTGCCAAGAACTTTCGGCGCTCGTTCACAGCAGCGTTCAAACGGGCTGCTATCATATCCTCCATGCCGAGGAAACTAACGACTGTGCAGCAGGACGCAAGTTTGGAGTCAGTGAACGTGTGGTGCGGCAGTGGCGGCTTCAGCGCGAGGAAATTTGGCCTCCCTGGCTACTGTGTACGGGTGGGTCCTCTCTGCGTGGGCGGCTGTACCTCGCGATGTCGTGGTGCGGTCGTTTGCGAAGTGTGGACTTGCACTTGATGACGACGTGCTGTGGGACCGCATCAGCTATGACGGCAGCAGTGCCAGTGAGGTCGACTCTAGTGACGATGAGTAGTCTTAGCAAACCCGTCAATAAATTTCCCTTGTGTGAATGCACTCGCGTGGTTTTTCTCTCCCCCCCCCCCCTTTTTTTGAGACATGCAATTTTGGGGGGGTCGACCTACATTCGAGTCGACTTACAATCGTGTAAATACGGTATATGCTAACGCAGATTTAGAGTCCTACTTGATTTTCAGCGCACACAATTTTTTTACCTTTTTTATCGGAAAAAAATTGTGCGTTAGATTCGAGTAAATACGGTATTTGTGGCTTGAGGGGAGAGTTTGCAGTCTAGGTTGACTGCCGAACTTCCAGGCAGCCGCACTGTAACCGGTATTTCGTGTCCCGCAACTGCACTATAAGCGATACGCATATACGTAGAGTGCTATGGGAAAATTAACGGGAGTCTGACAAGACTGTATTATATCCGGTCCTGCACTATAAGCGGTTATGTTATAAGTGGTCTATACTGTATGCAACAAATTTTGCACTGTGAGTACAGCAGGCAATGGAAAGGCATCATATTTTTGCAGCACTTCTAGGAGGAATTTGAAAGTTAGTGATAATTTAGTAGCGTTGGCTCGTGACAACACACTATGCATTGAGCAAATTTATTCACCATATAAAATAATTGCAGTACAGCCCCTCTGAGAGCTAGCTGGGAACAGCCTCGACAGGTTTTCCATTTAACCACACTTCCATGTCAGCTAAACAGACCCCTTTATTTTGTTGCTTCTTCCATCCACTGCATCCAAAGGGGGCTTACTTGAATGTGCAGAACATTGGCCAGGGCACCGAGATATCGAACTTTGAAGTCAACTTTTCCATTGTGGATGATCTGACTTAATGTTTTTAGGTAGCGGCTCATCTGATCTCCTGAAATAAAGACGATACACAATGAGCAGTTCAATCACTTGTCTGCAATAGCAGGCTTTCATATTTCACTGCTTCTTAGCAATGCCATTGGACATACCCAATGTGCTGTTTCACACTGCCAAATTCACTAGTGCACAGTTGCACATGTGCATTACTACACCTATAATGACCAATAGCACCTACAATAGTTTCACCTACTTTTACCAAGCTTGAGCATGTGTCAGCGATTCGTTTATTTTTGCAGTTGAATCTCGTAACACTTAAACAATCTATAATAAAACATGGATTAAAATAATTATAATTATGGATCACTGTTCTCAACTTCTATTTTTATAAAATCTGCATGCATTTTTCTATTTTTATCAGAGAACTTAATTTTTCTAGGTTTATATTACTCACATGAAAGGTTACCAACTTTTTTTAGGCTACTATATTAATGTAACAGTTGCAGATTTTTACAGTGGCTCTTGATATGAAAAATTCTTGTTTCAGTAATAACCTGCGATAACTGCGGTAACCATATTTCATGACTGCTGTCTGCTTGTTTTCACTAACATTTCATTTGTGTAGTTAAGTCAAGGGAGGAGTCTAGCTGAAACAGTGCAATCCTGAGGTGTATGTATCTATGCATGCTGGTCTTAAGCGGCGAAGTGAATGTACTTAAATATGCACCGACAAAGGGGTTATCAAGCTCTTTCTTGGCACAGGGGTTATCTACAGTGAGGCTAGGAGCACAGTAAAAATATCAAACACTTACAAAATGCAATGAAATGCTTTCAAAGATGCCATAAAGCACCTAGTTGACCAAAAGATACATTTATTTCATATAATCTTCCGCCCGACTCCAACCAATGCAACCAACTTAAGATTCCAAAAAGCACATATGTATGCACCACCTGCCTCCATCATCTTATCAAATCTTACCATTTTATAATAGCTTATCAATCATACTTAAAAGTACAATGCAGCTTCACAGGCTGCAACGCCCCAGAACTTTGCATCTGACCAGGAATTTTGACCATGTCAAGCTTTTTTAGGCAAGCAAGGAAACATATATGTGTGGCACATGATAATTTTTTCCTGTTTGCACTTTAATGCAGCTTAGTATACAGCTTAGTAATACACAGAACACTGTGCTTATAGTGTTCTGCACACAGCTTTTCACAGCACACTGCAGCTGTTGAACGATGTTGGCATACCACACTGTAAGAAAGCAGATTTTGTGACTACAGTGGGCATGGAGACAAAAAATAAGTTAAATGACAATGATATCCATGTTAACAACCTTTACTTTCTTTCGGGGCATCTTTGACAACCACTCACTGCTTCAGCAAATAAACTCCCATAAAGTGCACACAAATTTCAATCACATGAAATATTTTCTTGAATGTTTCAGTTTGTGGCGACACACTGCGCACAAACCGGCATAGCCTCCGCCTCGCCACTTGTTAGCCTGGCGTGACACGACTGCATGCTGCACCACGCCTCCGATAAGGGACAGTGCCACCGCAGCGTCACCGGAGGCTTACATCACCGACGGTGGCTATAAACCCAAGCTGCCAAGCTCGAAAGACGCTTTCCTTCGCTAATCGTTCGAGCGCAGCGGCGGTATGCTAGCCCCGCCGCTGCTACTACGCTAATAAACAATCGTTATGTTTCATGTTGGGATGTGTCCTTCCATCGACACGGCATCCCACATCTGGTGACCCGGAAACCGAACAAACCGCACCGCCATGGCCGAACCAGAAGTCCTCACCACTCTTTGCCAGCAAGTGCAACAACTTCAACAGGAACTACAGACCCAGCAACAGCAGCATCCTCGCAATGCCTCCACAACCGAGGCCGTGCCTGCCGGCTCCGCTGAGGACGTCACAGCTCCTACAGAAGGCATCCCATCCTGCACGCTGCCTCATACGACACCTGGAGTGTCGCCGTCAAGCTTCCGCCGTTTTGGGTGGACTCGCCCGAGGTCTGGTTCACCAAGTCGAGGCACAGTTCTGCCTGGCGCGCATCACGCAAGACCGGACCCACTACGATTACGTCGTCGCCCACCTGGACGCACGTTATGCCAACGAGGGCCGGGATATCCTTGCCAACCCACCAACGGCCGACCTCTATGAACACCTGAAGACTGCACTTATCCGCCACCTGTCGCTCTCGGAAGAACAGAAGATACGACAACTTCAGTCCGCAGAGCTTGCCAAGCGCAAACCTTCGCAGTTCCTGCGCCACATGCGTGCGCTCGCAGGCAACATGCAAGCCGATTCTTTCCTACGAGCGCTTTGGCTCCAACGACTCCCGCTGCACGTCCAGGCAATTCTGCAGGCTCAGGTTAGGCTACCTCTCAACGAACTTGCGGAGTTTGCTGATTGCGTCATCGAGGCCTCCTTGCCGCAGTTGTCGCCCACAATCCAGGCTGTTGCCACACCGCCGAACACCACAGAGCTTGCGCGCCGTATCGACGACATCGATCGACAGCTCACCTCCATTCAACAACGCCTGGGTGAACGTCTTCCAATGCAACAGCGCCGCCACTTGCAAAGCCGCAACCTTAACACCACTTCGTCACGGCAACCTGATAACAACGGCCCGTGTTACTACCACCGACGCTTCGGGGACCGAGCCCAGCATTGTCGACCACCCTGTTCCGTGGGACATGCGGAAAACGCCAACGGCAGCTCGTACAGACGGCCGCAAGCTGCCAACTCAGAGGCCATCGCATCTTCATCACCGACCAAATCACGAAGCAGCGGTCCCTTGTCGACAGCGGTTCCGACATTTGCTGGTACCCACGATCCCATCTTCAAGGTCCTCGTCCGCCTACGTCTTTCGAGCTAAGTGCGGCAAACCGCTCCACAATCAAGATGTACGGCTCGCTCCGCCTGCACATCCAGCTCAGAAACTTATGTCATGACCTTCACTGAAACTTTGTCATCACCGACGTCGCCGAGCCAATGATCGGCTCAGACTTTCTGGCCCACTACAACCTCCTTCCGGACTGCCGCAACGACCTCCTCATCGACACGACAATGAGACACTCCACACCAGGCTAGCGAACGACCGCCCAACAGCCAAGCATCAAGGTACTCAGTGTTGACAGTAATTCGCCGTACCACACCATCCTCGCCGAATTTCCCGGATTGACGCGCCCCAGTGGACTGCCACGCAAAGTGCAGCACACCACCGTGCACTACATCCGGACCACTTCAGGCCCAACGGTTTTCTGCCGCGCCCGTCGCCTTGCTCCGGACCGCGTGCACATAGAGTTCGAGGCCATGCTCCGCAAAAGAATCGCCCGCCGCTCTAACAGTCCAGGGGCCTCGCCACTCCACCTTGTGCCGAAGAAGACTGAAGGCTGGTGGCCCTGTGGGGACTACCGTGCCCTCAACGCGCGCACCATCCCGGACAGGTACCCCATCCACCACATACAGGACTTCGCCCATCGCATTCATGGCTGCCACGTGTTCTCCGTGCTAGACAGATACCTGTCAATCCGGATGACGTCCCGAAAACGGCAATCATCACTCCCTTTGGCTTGTTCGAGTTTCCCTTCATGAGCTTCGGCCTGAGGAACACTGGATAATCCTTTCAGCGCTTCATCAACAAAGTCGTCCGCGGCCTCGACTTCTGCTTCGTTTACCTGGATGACTTACTGGTATTTTCCTGCGACGCCGAAGAGCACCACAGGCACCTTCGTCTGCTGTTCCAATGCCTCGATGACCATGGTCTACTCGTGAATATCCCAAAAAAAAGCACGCTAGGCGCTTCCGTCGTCCGCTTCCTCGGCCACGAAGTTTCACCTGAGGGAACTCGGCCCTTGCCACAACGCATCTCGGACCTGCAAAATTACCCTCAACCCACCACCGCTAAAGACCTTCGCCGTTTCCTCGGCATGCTGAGCTTTTACAGGCGTTTCTTGCCGCACGCAGCCGACTACCAGGCTCCCCTCCACGATACTTTGGTTGGCCTACGAGGAAATCAACCCGTCACGTGGACACTGACGTTAGCGAAAACTTTCGAAGAATGCAAAGCCGCCCTCTGCACCGCCATGCTTCTCACCCATCCCGTGCCAGACGCTCCCTTGGGACTCTTCACGGTCACATCTAGCTTCGCCATCGGCGCCGCCCTCATGCAAGGCGTGGACAACACCTGGCATCCCTTGGCGTTCTTCTCCAAGAAACTCGCAGCTCGGAAAACGACCCCTTCAACCGCCAGTTCCACTGACGAAATCACGACCACCGCCCCGACAAGTTTGCCAGCCTACTATAGAGAACTTCTGGCGATATACGAAGCAGTGCAACACTTTCGCCATATTCTCGAAGCACATAACTGCACCATCTATACCGACCACAAGCCTCTTACCTAGGCCTTCTCTGAACGTCGCGAAAATCCCGCCTGTACAGCAGAACCAACTCTCGTTCATTGCACAGTTCACCACCGACATCTAACATGTCAATGGAAAAGACAACGTGGTCGCCGACGCGCTTTCACGTGTAGTAGCCATCAACTCTGTGCAGATAACAGCGGACGTCCTCGCCGAGGCTCAGACTACGGACCCCGAATTGCAGGAACTTATCAAGCAGGTCCTCACTACAGCTGCAACAAGTTCCCATTCCAGGGTCGACAACCACAATCTGTTGCGACATGTCGACAGGACAAAGCAGGCCCTATGTGCCCCTGTCCCATCGCCATGGTCTTTTCAACCAGCTCCACAACCTCAGCCATCCCGGCATACGCGCCTCTACACGCCTCGTGGCTGAACGCTATGTCTGGCCCTCCATGCAGCGGGATTGTCGCACCTGGGTGCTCTCCTGCATTCAATGCCAACGCGCTAAAGTCACCAGGCACGTCACGTCACCACTCAGAACATTCCCTCAGCCCTCTGGTCGGTTTGAGCACGTCCACCTCGACATCATAGGACCCTTTCCCCCGGCTCGATGGCCCCCGGTTCGATGGCCCCTCGAGGGAATCAGCGCGGAAGACGTCGCCTCGGCCTTCTTCACCGGCTGGATTGCTTGTTTCAGCGCCCCCCGCCGCATAACCACCGACCGAGGACGACAGTTCGAGTAGCACCTTTTCAGGCTCCTCGGGCTGACCAACGGTTTTGAACGCTTGAGGACCACCAGTTACCACCCCTGCGCCAACGGAATGATCGAGCGTTTCCACTGACAGTTCAAAGCAGCCATTATGTGCCACCCGGACTCAACCTGGCTCGAGGCCATCCTAGCTGTCAATCTCAGTCTTCGTGCCACCTTCAAGCCGGACATCCAGGCTACACCAGCAGAGCTCGTCTACGGGGAACCACTCCATCTCCCAGGTGAATTTCTCGCTGCACTGCCTTCCAGCACTACAACGTCAGATCCCACCGCCTTTGTCGCCCGGCTCCAACGCACCATCGCCGCCTTACGCCCGTCACCTGCAGCCCACCACTGCAAGCCTACACCTTTCGTGTTCAAGGAGCTAGCATCGTGCACGCACGCTTTCCTCCGCGACGACACCATCCGCAGGCCTTTCCAGCCACCCTACAGCGGACCCTACCTGGTCGTTCATCGCGCAACAAAAACTTCACTCTGCGCCTGAACGGGAACAACGTCCGCGTTTGGATTGACTGGCTCAAGCTCGCATACATCGCTGCGAACAAACCGGGCAGCGCCACTCCATCCACAGGCATCTATCCGCAGCCGCCGACATCGCAGCCCGCTCCGGTCACAACACGCTCTGGACGTCTGGTACGCCTCCCAGATTTCTACAGACCCCGAGGGCTCTACACTCCGCGGGGGGGGGGGGTGATGTGGTGACACACTGCGCACAAACCGGCGCAGCCTCCGCCTCGCCACTTGCTAGCCCGGTGTGACACGGCTACATGCTGCACAATGCCTCCGATAAGGGACAGTGCCACCGCAGCGTCACCGGAGGCTTACGTCACCGACGGTGACTATAAACCCAAGCTGCCAAGCTAGAAAGACGCTTTCCTTCGCTAACCGTTTGAGCGCAGCGGCGGTATGCTCGCCCCGCCGCTGCTACTACGCTAATAAACAGTCGTTATATGTTTTATGTTGGGCATCCCACAAGTTCATTCATCTATTCACGCTGGCCTTGCAGATCACACACAGTTAAAATATTGCAGACGCGCACCATGTTTAATGTCAACAAAGGTGAAAGAGCTAGAACGTAATGCGCATGCAACATAAAATGGAACCAGTGGCTCCATTGATTAAATGTAGAGGTGTATGAATATTTCAGATTTGTAATATGAGTTGAATAGTTCTTGCTATCGACTTGCATTCTATTCAGGAATTCACTATTTGAAGTTGTCAAATATCCGTTTCGGTTCAATATAAGGTATAACAACACTTATTAGTATACAGCGAGAAAGGCAGATGCATGTGGTTGGTGGCCATTCAGAATGATTCTGCTGGGGAGAACTGTGATTGCTGCAGAGAGGCACTTGTTGCTGTGTGAACAAGTGGAGTTGCTAACTTCGGCTCGATAATTTCCAGTGATTCAATAAGCATTTCTTGCTTTCATAGCTTATGAATTTGTTTTATCGATTTAGGCAAAGCAATTCATTACATGCTTGGGCAATCTCACCATGTTTGTATCCCTTTAAAACTATGAGCGGTGCTGTAGTATTACACTTCCCTCTTTTAACATCCGGTGAGATGCTTTTCATGCGTTTCATTGCTGTCATGGTTATGGTGCGCCAGTTCTGATCACCTTTCAGTCGCTTCTTATTTACAAGCTTATCAGTTGACGAAATTAGGTCAACCACTGAACGGCTTTACATGTACAGTACGAAATGATGCAAGTAAGTTCTTTTTCTTACCAGAAGGATTCCACACAACTATTATATTTCACTTTGTTAGGAAGAAGAAAGAGTTCTTTTTCTTACCAGAAGGATTCCACACAACTATTATATTTCACTTTGTTAGGAAGAAGAAAGTGTGCAGCAAGCAACCCCCCTTTTGAAGGATACCGTGAACCTTCCCTGTTGCATTATTTTAAAAAATAGTACTACAATAGTATTTCGGAGCAAGTGGTCACAGCCAAGATTACCATGACCGGATGCTCTAAACACACTGTACTTGCTAACTAAAACAAATTCAGGAAAATATTAGGGGCCCTTCATAAGTGTAGTGACCATGTCTCTCATCAAGGCATGCATTCAATCTCATTGCTGCACTGTTGAGAACATAGAAAGACATGAGCAGTACCCACCATGTGACTGAAGGACACGTTTTCCTTGAATGGTGGAGCTGATGATACCCACTGTTTCAGCAGCAACCACCTGGCATGCTGGGTCATCACTTTGCACACTTTCGAAGATAAAGCCCAGGACCTGAGGGTAATCAAGCACCAATCGCTGGGGGCTGGTCACACCCATGCTGCCAAAAAACTTGAGCACTCCTGAAATAACATCAGGACACTTTAGGACATGCTAATAAAACATGAACATGGCACTAGTTTAGTACTAGAGACTAAAGTGCACACCGATATAGCATCATGCTAGATTTCCTGCTTGCTCCCAGTTTCAAAAAATGCTTGTACTATGCAGTCATGCTGCAACATTTGAAACAAAAGAGGCCAAAAGATAATAAGTGGCAACAAAGTACCTTCAGCCACTAGTGTGTTAAAGAGCAAGTGCAGCCTTCGTTACACATTACATGGCCAAAAGCCCATAACAGCCTGCTGCATACCTCATTATGACTGTATTTTGACCTCAAAAAATAGGTTTAATCAGCTATGGCTACATATTTTTTTCTGGTGTGCATCAACCACACTTTCACATACTGTGCAGATGTATAATATACATATGCAGAATATGCTGCAGTTTGGCACGATATAATAACCTGCTACCTTGTTAGACCTTCACAAGATGCTTCGCTCATCCTGGTATGCAGTGTAATGTGGCTGCCCATCGTCCCTACACACGTAAAGAAATAGTTCCCTCACAGATTTCAACAGCACAAAAAGGTGCATTACCCCGACTTCCTGTCCAAATCACCTTTCCTCTCCCCCCAACCCCTTTGTGTTGGTGCACACAGCAGCCAAGATTAAAAGATATGCATCATGGCAGGCTGAATGATCAAGTTGATCTAGAATAGTAAATTGATGGGCTAGCTAGTGCGACATATTGGGTACATGTGAGCACTAGTGTAGTATAGAAAGGCAAAGAAAGAAGTTGACACAAGACGACACAAACCTGGGCCCAGAAAGTTGCCGAGGGGGTCAGAACCAATGTTGAGAGCCTTCTGACGGAGCTTGGATATAATGCCAGTACGCTCAAGATAATCCAAACCATGGCTACAAGACACAAGCTCAGTCAGCACTTCCAATGCATTCAGCTGAACTAAGACATCATTCTTGTCCATTTCTTTCACCAGCCTCTCCAGATGGCCGCTTTCTGAAAGCCGCTCAAGGTTTTCAGCAGAAGCCTTTGCCACATCCACAAAGACCTGCAATGAGCACAAAAAAATATATGGCAACACTTTAACAATCATAGTAGTAATAATAAGAACACAAAGGAAGAAAGTGTGTGCTAAGAGCCAGAATTGATTTACTTTCACCATATTTCGGGGGCTACATGTTCATCTTGAAAAATGTGGCCCACAAGTAATCTTAAACACATCATAATGTTAAAATTTAATGGGGCATCATCACCATGACCAGTGAGCATTTGCTCGAGGCCATTAGTCATTACAAGTTTCCTGGTTTAGCCATACACCTAAACTTATGGTGGCAGCACCTCACAAAACATTGTTCACAAGAAAGGCATTTGCCCTGCAGCTAGATTAAATAACTAAAAACCACACAAAGTTGCGTAAGAAGGGTCCTACAACGCATATTAAGCATGTAATTTTGATTCACTGCTCATACAGAATCAGTCTTGTTGATGCCTCAACTGATATTGACAACCTTAACTCTCATGACAATGACATCAAAGCATTTAAGTTTTAAGGTGCTCCAGAAACTTATATACCACACTGAGTGCAGCAGCGAATGAAAATTTTTGGAAATGAATATAGATGTGGTAACGCTGTTCACTGCAGACAGCTGAGTATGCTGTCTGCAGTTTGTGCATCACATCGTTATAGTTTGCAAATATAAGAAATCGAAGTGTCAAGGTTCTACAGCTTTTTATTAAGGATGGACGAATATTGAAAGTTACGAATACGAATAGAATATTACACACACTAACTATGCATATTCAAAAAGAAACTATTTGGTATTTTTGAACAATATAAACTAACCAAATATTTCGCAACTACTGACTGTTAAAGTCTAGTTACTGCTCTCCATCTGCTAAACAAAGTATAGCAAATTATCAGAAGTGACAACAAAATTTTTTGAAGCAATGCAAAAACAAAATGGGTAATGCAAGCTTATTTTTGGTTTCGCAACAGAAGCTTAGTTGACAATCTGGAATTGTTGCTTAGTCTTGTCCTTTAGTCCTTTTGGCAGTCTAGTCATGTAGGAGTTCTTTTACGCTATGGCCACTGCTGTTTTCCTTGCACCAGGCCCTTTTACATGTGTCTACGGCACACAAGTTCTTCAGCAGCTTTTCTTTCTTCCCCCCCCCCCCCCCCAACTTCTGATGATTTTTCGCCAACCATTTATTTAGCATTTTTGGAAAGCTAGTCATACATCAGCCATTCCTTTTTCGAAGGCTAGTTTGCGACTAGGCTTTAAAGATTTTGAGAGGCTGTTCATGCAGTTTCTTTAATGACAATTATAACTTTGTGTTAAACTGATCCCTTGCCCCTGATAATTAGCCGACGTTTTTGCACTAGTCAGTACAGGCTCAACATCTGCTTTTCACTATTCCACGGGTGGGACTACCCAAAGTCATTTTAGAGCAGTTTGGAGCAGACTAAATTTCATTTTGGAACAATTTGAAGCAGATAAAGTCTCATTTTGAAGCAGTTTGGAGCAGGCTAATCTGAATTTCGGTGGAGTAATGGAATATGGGATATGGCAGTGCACTTCGAAATCACAACGACACCCAGAATAAACAGACACGAAGCGTGTAGGAGAAGCGCACTTTGCACCTATATATAGCATACTAGAAAGTGGAAGAGTGGACGGCGCATGCTTTCCTGTAAATCCAAAAACATTGGTGGCACTACGATCGAACGATATATTCCTGCGCCGATGCTCATGATAGCGGAAAAGCTGCCGTTCTCCATTTTGAATTTCACTTCTCTCGTCGTAATGGGGAGGCCGCGTGTAGCGCGCACTCCCTAGGAGCAACGCGCCTACGAAGAGCGACGACGAGAACGAGGATGAGAATTTGATCGGCCGCAGCAGTTGAAAATAAATGTGTGTGTGTGCCTTTCATCGCGATGATCATCGCCGCCGCTCAAGACAATAAAAAAAGTGTTCATACCTTTGATTAAAATTCTGTGGCACCACTGTGTCATGTGCTAAACAGCTTCGCTGGTCATCTACCTTCACAGAGTGGAATGGCTTATGATATTTTAAATCAGCTTGCTGTTCGCGGCCACTGCCAGAGCACGCATGCCAAAGCCGATCTGGCGCAGTTTGGCGCAAGAATTTGTGTTTGTGTCAAAATGGCACAATTGACACAGGAGTACCACCCCTGCTATTCGATATTCTATTCCATATTCGATTCGTATTTAAAAAGTTGATATTCGCCCACCTTTACTTTTTAACCCTTTGATTGCTACTCGCGAGTAAACTCGTTTTGTCTTTTCAGCCCATTCCCCGCCTCGCAAGCAACTCGTGCAAAACTGAACATTACATACTTGTTTTATTATCTATAGAGAGGTCGTAAAAGCACCTAAAACTTGTAAGTTAAATTTCTAATAGCAGGTGGAGCAAATGTCTCCGTGCTCTGTCGCTTTGCCTCAACAGGAATGCCATGGCAAACCAGTGTGGCAGGTCCGTCTGCCCTTTGACAGATGAAGGGATTTGCAAACTTGATGAATTTACGTCGGAAGCAAGCGACGACAAAGGAAGAGTTTCTATGTTGCATGAAATTGCCACTGAAGTAGCACGCAAAAAAACCTGACAGTACATAGGCGTCGAGTTTCAATTTTCCTGGCGGGGGCAAGGGCCCAGCAAGTCGTGAAAAGCGAATGTTATCTCACCTCGGCCTCTTTGAGCTCTGAACCAGTGTCACAACCACGGGGACCACTGTCCAACGACAGCGCCAGCAGTGACGCAGGCTTCAACTTGATGTTTCCACCCGGGACGCACTAAACCTTGGAGTGGTATTTAATGAATTTGTTTAGTTTGATGATCGACTCGTGCGATATGCACATGTGGCGATGTTGTGGAAGAATGACGGAGACTGAAGGCAAACAAACACAACCATTACATAAGCGGGGAAAAAAAAAGAGGTTTTAATTGGTCCAAGAGGGCAGCGAGCAGAAAAACACAGCAGAAAGCGCGGCAGTAAACAAAGAGCACATAAGAGTTCAACAATATAGAGTGTATACAAGTAAATATGCAGTGGCAATTTAGCTGTAAATGCGAAAGAAATGCATTAGCATTACGTTGCTCATCTTTGAGGTCCCCGATCAATGATAAGGAGCTCACTGAAGACATGTCTTCCTGCCTCTTCGAGGAGCAAAGTGCAACTAATGGCGGTCCGAAGCAGAAAACCATCAGTTGCACTATATATATATATATATATATATATATATATATATATATATATACAGTTAAATCTGGATATAACGAAATTGACAAATTCCCGAAAAACTTCGTTATAAAGACGATTTCGTTACAGGTTCAGCATGAAAAAGAAAAAAAAGAAACGATTACCGTATTTACTCGATTCTAACGCGCCCTCGATTGTAATGCGCACCCATTTTCCGTGACCAAAAGAGAGGGGAAAAAAATCCTTTACAGTACCGCGTACCTCATGCTTTCATACAGAAATACAACTATCGCTCAAGATTTACTCCCAATACACTGAAGTTGTGATGAACAAAAAAGTCCCAGTTTTCGGGCAAAACTGGGACGAAGAGCGAGTGACAGGATGGCGTCGTAGCGTCGTATAGTGTCACCTAGTGTCAAGTTAGTGAAGCGCGGAGACTTGCGCAGTAACCAATGGGTGGCGCTGCTAGCGGGTTGAAAAAAAAAAAAAGTTTTTTTTTCTTCGGCGACATCAACTGGAAAAGAAGAGTGCCGGCTTGGCAGGCTAGGCCAGCTGCAGCAAGCGGCGGGATCAGGTTTGAATGAAGGCAGGGGGAAAGGTCACGCCCACGGTGGCAAGATCGCCAGGTTGAGGGATGCAAGCCCGCCTTGCGCACGCTGGCACGCACACGTGCGCTCGCTCTCGCCTCGCAGTCGCCGTGAATTCGAGTGCGCCAAGCGCAACTCCGCCACTTCGAATTCCGTCGCGGCGGAGAAGGTGCTTCCGGTTGCTGCTCGCGCAAAAATGACAAAATTTGGGGCGAAATCTCTAGGTTGTCGGCGGGGAAAATTCGTTATTGTGAAGGGGTCTCCCGCTGCCACTTCGTTACGTAGAGGTCTCAAATACATGTGCTTCTATGGAGCAACGGTGGGGAATAGAAAAACTTTGTTATATCCAGGAATTCCTTATATGGAGGTTCGTTATAAGCAGGTTTAACTGTAGTGCAACTGATGTTGCCCTATGCAGTCCTTGGTGTCGTTGTTTCTTGGCTTCTTATATGATAAATAAAAATTGGGCTCCTCGGTTTCCTTTCTTCTTGTTCATCCCATAACGAGGGTCTCGAATCTGGCAACATTGATGCCTTCAGGTAGCATGTGGGTTTATTGACAAGTTGCCTTCAACCAAAAAGATCATACTCATGACGCCTGCTGAAGAAAGGATGTTCCACATCCGCCACCAAGGTTTGCGAGTGCTGGCCCTGGCTAACACTCCCAGGGTTAGTTCAAGTAGTAAAAAAAAAAAAAAATACTCCAGAAAGTGGATGGGAAAACACCACCACGGTCGCTCTATTGGTAAGAGCATCGCACGCGTGATGTGATACTGTGGGATCCTTCCCCTCCTTCAGCAAGTTGTTTTCTACCCATTTTCATTTCCATTAATTTATCATTTCTTTAATTCACTTAGTAAATACAAGTAACTTGCCCTATGTTGTCCTTGGTGTCATTGTTTGTGGCTTCTTTATATACATACATACATACATACATACATACATACATACATACATATGTATAGATATGCTATGAAGGAGGCCAGAAGGTAACATGGCAACACAAATACTACCTTGTTGAATCGTTGTCTTTCTCTCTTTCTACCCCAATCTACTAACTGACTGTGTTGTTTCCCCCTCCCCCAGTGGAGAGCACGACTTCATGAGGCTAATATCTCTGTAGTCTGCTAACATGCACAATGTCAGTCTGTCGGCCAAGGTGCGACACGGTGCGGTTAATATAGTCGACGGCAGAAACTTTCCGTAGAATACGATAAAGACGCTCCATAGCGGCACTTCGGTTTCTTTGGTTAGGATGCCATGATGTTTCGTACAAGACTTGGCCACCAACTGCAAACAGCGTTTTCTCTCACTTGTTGAAGGCTTCCTATTGGGTTGGAGATGAGGTGTGTAAGACATGATGCCGGCGGGTATCCAGTTACATTATGCGGTGTTCTGATGTATTTTGCCACCACATCAGACAGGAGTTGCATTCATAGTCTTTGAGGTTCCGCTTTGACTTTGCAGCGGAGCTGGGTCCTAATTGTGATTGGTGCGCTCGGTCATGCCATTACATTGAGATATTTTTATGCTTCATCAACTGTTTGTACTTTCCGTAGGTGAATCCAGTACCACGATAGGAAAGAAACTTCTTAGGTTGCCCAGCGAGGAAAACACTTTTCAGACACGAGATGTAGGAGTTGCAGGTTTCATTCTTATGAGCACAAGCCCAAATGAAACGCGTGGCGCGATCCACGACCAAATGAAGAAATCGCCTTAATTGAGCCATATCCCACAAAACCTCCAATGGCATCCATAGCAAGGTCAAAAGGCTGTTCTGCTGGTGGTTTTGCTCATGAAATCCAAACTTCTTGCCCTTTGTTCTTTTGCAGCATTGGCAAATGCCACACCAGTGAATGTATTTTGACGCGTCGGTTATTATATCTGGCCAGTAATACTGTTGTGAGAGTAGCCTCCAAGTTTTCTTCAAGCTCATGTGTCCAAAGTGGTTGTGTGCTTTCTGAAAAAGGTTGGGTCGCAAGGCAACTGGCATGTTGACTTTTCAGATTCTTTTGTGTCTTACAATCGACATACCATTCTCAATTGAACGTTTGCAAGGTGGGCGGTCATGATAGTGCAGCTGGAGTTCTTTACAAGACAGAAGCTATACAATGGGGTTCCGGGAAAGTGCACCGTGATTTTATTGGCGCATTTTTGATGCTTGATATTAACATCGTACATGAAAAGTTTTAAAGACCACCACAATAAACGTCCTTCAGGCTTTTTGATGTTTTTTTGCCATTGCAATGCAGCATGGTCAGTTATGAAGGTGAATGGTGATCCGTGTAAGTAACAGTGCCACTTGTCAATGGCATTAACAATGATGAGGCACTCAGTAATGGCATAGTTGATTACCATAATCGTTCGTCTGCTTCAGTACTGCACTAATACCTTTGCTAGCAGTGTCACAGTATAGTATGCATGGCCTAGAGCTGTCAAATATGGCCACAACTGGTTTATAAGCGATTCCTTTCTTCAACTGGACAACGCAAGTTCTCAATCAGCAATTCACATCCATTGATCATACTTTTTGGTCAGTGTAAAAGCTATGTCACTGAAATTTGCAATGTAACAGCGATAAATATTAAAGATGCCCTGAACCGCTTTTTATCGAAGTGGAGAAAGGCATTTGAAGTGAAAATAGGCTATTTCAGAAATACTTTGCCACAAAAAGTACATTAATGCGTTCAGCAGAAGCGGAGTTATTAGTAATCAAACACGGCCTCCACTGTGCTTCCGTTCCTTCTTCAATGCCTTGCACTGCAAAGGCTACGGCGAAGTGGTACGGGGCCACAACGCTCCGCCTTCGAAATGTCACCGTGGTGTGCAGTTCACATTTCATTTTGGATATAACCATAGATGCCACGACTTCCGATTTTGGTGCCTACGAGGCGCTAAACGTAAGCCAAACACGGTTGCCCTCAGCGAGCCGCAGTGCGCTTAGCCAGTGGACTCGTGGTGGCACCTTGCAGCATAGCCAACTGCAGCGACCAATAGCAGCCATGAATGTGCTTTATTACGAAAAAAAAGCACACAGAAAAGATTGAGGTTTATGGCTTCTGTTTAAACGAGAGCATTTGAGAGAAAGGAGACTTCGCGCTCCGCATGCGAGCTTCACGCACCGCGTACGACAGCAAAACTTAGCTGAGATATTCACAACAGCGTATGCCACCCACGGGCTATGTTATTTCACCAACGAGGGGTGGCTCAGGGCACCTTTAACAATGCCTAGGAAACGCTGAAGCTCTTTCAGACATGTCAGTCTTGGAACTTAAAGAATGGCGTCCACACTGTTTTGCTTGAGCACTACAGTACCGTCAGAGACCCGGTATCCCAAGTAATCGATGGAGGTTTGTGTGAACTGGCACTTTTCAGTTTTATCTCAATTCCTTCAAGTTCAAAATCTTACAAAACTGTATCAAGGTGTGTTATATGGTCCAAGAAGGTGTTCGAATATACAACAATGTCGTCCAAGTATTTCGCAACACTGCATGACTAATGTTTCTTTACAACGTGCTTAAGGGGGGACGTGGCTTTCGATACCAACTCTTATTTCTGTGTGGATTTTTATGAAAATTGGCAGACTTATCTGCAATGTTTTTGTGATACTACTGTATAAATTTCATAAAGATATCTTTAGAACTTTTTATGTACAATATTTTTCTCCTTCTGGCCTTGTTCCAAGCCTGAATCGCTTATAAATACGATAGAACACTTGTGCAAAGCACTGTGCATTCTAAGATGAATGGTTGAGGTCGTGACAGTCTTAGATTTTTTTATTTGCAACGTAATTTTTTTTAGTTCTCATTTTTTAAGAGGTGACTGTACCACAGGCCTTTAGGCTGTGGGCAAATAGCCGAATCATTAATAGTAGTAAAGTCAAACTGGAAAAGCAAGAGTGTCATGCCCTGGACAGTACATCCAGGAATACGGGGAAAAAAACGGAACTGAAATAGACCTAGTGGTCACGAAGAAATCAGTGGTACAAGCAAAGCAGGAAGCAAGAAAAGTCATTTTGAGAAAAAGGCTTTCAAAGTTGTACCTTAGATTTTACATTATCAAAAGGCACCGGGGTTGTAGTCTTTTGTGTCCTTTTCAGTGCGCGGCTTCTTGAGTGCCCTGCCTTTGGTTTGATGTGCCTTGCTTGACTTTTTTTTCCGCAAGACACCCTTTTCCTGCTGCTCTGCGAAGAGCATGTTGTCCCGGTTGCAGTCCAAGTGTTGCACAATACTCAGCATACGCACGGCGGGCCCCAGCATTGTATTTGCAGACTGCCTCATGGACAGCTGTCTCTGTCGCAACCAGTGATGCATTTTTATCTTTTGGCAGCAGCGACCATATGACCGAATGAAGGCTTTCGGCAGCGTTTTGGGTTTTTTTTCCTAGGCAACGGCTGAGGAGCTGCATGTCAAAAAGGCGTTGGTACACGGGCAGCAATGCTTCGGCAACATGCTTTCCAAGCCGGTACTTGTGAGGAGGTGGAGGCTTCTTCTCTGCTTCTGCAGCCTGATGTTGGCACCAACTTTGGGGCCCCTGCGGGCAAAGGTCATGATGGGGGTCTTGATCGGTAGATGTTATATGATAATATGTTGCCATCACGGCTTTTTGCATGTCTTGAACATTGTCGTTGTCACACAGGGCCATTCCATAGTAATTTGTAAGTTTCTTTATTAAATCTTGAGTGAGGCCACCTTTCCCCCACACTTAGATTTGCCGAGAAGCGCGTTCAGGGCAGTCATCTGAAGATGAGAAACTCCTCCGCTTGCTCCGTACCCGTCAGTTCCATTTTCCACGCGGTCGCCGACACCGAACTTAGTTTTGCTTGCACTTTCGCGGCGACCTCCCGGGATGCTTCGGCCGATACAAAACGCGGCTCCAGGTGTGCCAGAATGGTGCCGCCCCTACTTGTAGACGGCGTAGCAACATCGTGCGAAGTGCCGAGACGAGAATCGGACACATCCGAGGCGCGATCGCTGGATGCATCTGACGATGTCGAATGCGGTGCGACAAGCTCAACGGTGCCACTGCTGCTCGCACGAGATGTTTCGCCCGCGTATGAAGTGCCAGAGAGCGACTCCTCAACATCGTCGACACAAGTAGGCATTCCGGCCGCGTGTGAAGTGCTCGGCGGCGGCTCCTGAACGGCATCATCGGCACGCGTACGCCTCTTGCTCGCATGTGGAGTCCTCGTCTACGCGTCTGCGACTTCTGGGCTATGCTGCTCAGTACGGCCACGCGACCCTGAAGCAGTCTTTTTCACCGTCGGCGATTTTCGCTTACGAGTGCCGTAAGCACGAGCCGTCTTGTACTTTAGCGGTCGCCGACCCATGGTCACCGGTACACTTCCGAAACTATGCCCCGCAAGCGCTGATGAATGCGTCGAGCCGATATGTCCACCAGAGTAGCATATCACATCACAAACCAGCTTCCGAAACTAAGCTCCTCACGCACTGACAGCGAGCCGATATGTACAGAGGCGCGTATCACAACACAAGTCAGCTACGTTCCGCAAGTACTGGCGATCCTGGCGAGCCGAGATGCGAGGAGGCGCTTATCAATTGTGGAGTCCGCTTCCGAAACTACGCTCCGTACGTGCTCACGAACAATGCGAGGCGAATGTCAGACGTGCGAGTCACGGGCGATATCAGATGTAAGCTTCTGAAACTACACACTGCACGTACAGACGAACATCGCGCGCCGAGAAGCGCGGCCTGCGCGCGGCGACGCGGTAGCAGAAGACGCGCATCGCCAACGAGACCAATGGCGAAGCTCCAATTGGCCACGTGACGGGCGGGCGTGGCCAATCGGAGGCCTCGGAACGGCCTTGAAACATTTGCTTTTTGTGCGCTTGCTTCTGAATGGAGAAGGTTGCTGGCGCGGCAAATTTAAAGATGGAGAAATGCGCTTTCCAACAAGGGCAAAATGGCGGCGCTCGGTTGCGCCGTTGCGGAGATATTGTGGCTTGAAAAACGCCGTTTTTTCGCGATTTCCGCGGAATTTTTTCGCCACGTTGGCTGCTACAAAAATTTTTTTCAGCACTTCTACGCGGTTTTCAGCGTTCATATTTCGGAATCAGATAAAGAAAGAGTTATAGAAACGGAATATGTGCTTTTCAAAAAATCGATTTTTTGGTCATTTTTCGCGATACGAAAGCCGCGTCCCCCCTTAAAGGCCAACTCAAATGTGGAGGGAGCATTTTTCAAACCGAAGGTCATAAGCCATTTGTAACCACTGAACGTAACAAATTGTTTTTTCTGTCATCTGGATGCGTCAGAACAGGTCAGTAGCCCGAGGTGATATCTAGAATGGAAAAATACTTGGAGTTTCCCAGGTGGTCTAGTACATCATTATTGTAAGGTATAGGCTGGTGGTCTAGCACTGTTACTGCATTTAACTTGCGATAATCTATGCAAAAGTGTCTGCAACCTTCTCCTTTCTTTTCTGCAAGAATAACGGGTGCAGCATTGCTGATAAAGACAGTCTGATCACACCTTGCACTAAAAGAGCATTAACTTGCTTGTTGAGTTCAATCTTGTCAGATAGTGAACATTGATAAGGTGCTCGATACATGGGGACATAATTAGCCAGTATGATTCAGTGCTCTTCGAATGAAATACACATAATGTTGGTTTGATTTTTATAAAAAATGCCATCGTACCTGCCAAAAAGGCGTTGTGCTGTTCACTGAGGCTTGTGTAAGTGCTTTATATCGGGAGTTGGAGCGAGTTGCACGTATTCACCTTTAAGCGATGCACTGTGTTGTTGTGAAGCAGGATGGAGGACCTGGTCACTTTGACGATGGGTCAATGTGTTGAGTTCGATGGAGAAGTTGAAAAATAAAACACTGTTCAAACCAAGTACCAGTTCAGTTCCCATGCCTGGAAGCACGTGCACTTCAACGGTCTTTGTCAAATTACCAATGTCCAACTTCACAAATACACAACCCAAAGTTTTACTTGGAGACGTCACTAGCTCTACACTGATGCAGCAGTTTTTCATCCATTGTTTGCCATTCTAGTTTCCGGAATACAAATTCATTGATGCAGATGATGGTGGCCACTGTGTCAAGCATCGCGCCAACTGGCTGTCCATCAATGAGAGCTTTGAAATGAATTATTGCTTTAAACACTGTCTCCAGTTTCCCTGAAGGTCGGCTAGACTGCTGACACAGGCTCGGTGTGGACACTCGTGGCAGTGCATCTGACATCAAAGGCAAGCAGCGACACAGTATTTAGTCAGTCTCCTGACAAGAAGCACTCAACTCCACTGGCATCAGCAGGTTTCCTACACATGGCTGCACATCACGAGCGATTTGTCGGCGGTTGTATGACTAATACTGCATTCCTGTTCGCTGAATTGACGACTCTACTTGCAGCGCTGCTGTCAAATGCTGCCGCAGAGTGGAGAGGGAAAGCCCAGCAAGAGCAAGCTCAAACTTTGCAGGAAGGCCATCAGTCAATCCCGATATGATGTAGCTGTCTTTCAGTTCTGCGGGGTGGCCCAGCTGTCTCTTTTCTTCGTTACTTTTGACAGTTTGTCCATCCTTGATGTTGTAGTGGATGAATTCGTGGAATCGATCCGCTGTGAAGCTAGTGAAGCGTTCCATTTTTGATCTTCTCCCACAATTCACCTTCAATATCAAACGGCGGTGATGTACCAGCGCAACGCTTCGCCGTCAATGTATGCACTGAAGTGTCCAATGATGTCGCACTTTGTCCACGAAGCAGTATTCTTCCTCACCTCGAAGAGCTGCAGCCATTAGTCTAATGGGATGTCTTTGGGTACTCCGGTGAACTTCGGTATGACAAGTGCCTTCTTTCCTGTGGCCATGACGTTAATGATCGGCTGTTCAGGTGTTAATCCTGTCGACTTGTGTGAAAAAAGAGGCCAGAAGGCAATATGGTGACACGAACACTATCTTCTTTAATTATCATCATCTTCTCTTTTTACCCTAATCCACTAATGGACCGTCGCTTATACCGGGTGCGTGAGGTATTTGAGAACACAATGTTGGTTTCAGCAGAAAAGAATATTGCCAAAAAAAAAAAAAACACATTTTCCCCAAATTTTGAGAAATACTTCTCCTACGGTTTATTTCCACAGTTACTCAATGAATCCGCCATTCGCAACAATAACCAATTCAACTCGGCTTCAGAAACGGCTGCATGCCAGGTGGTCCTTAGATGTTGGCCGTTGAGTCATGTCACGGAGCGACATATTTTCTAATGGTTTGGACGCTGATTAACAACATGCCGAATTACGAGCGTCAAAAACGTGGACTCCTGACTGTGCAGCGTATAATTTACTCAACATCGACACGCCGAATTACGGCCGTCAAAAGCGTCGTGGCCGCTCGGGCTGCCATCTCGATTCGAGACGCGACACGCCGATTACGGACCCAGAAGTGTGCGTGTACGTCTGCGTGGTATGCCGGGTTCGACCTTGGCCCTTGACATTGGGAGAGAGGAGAATCTGCGGTTCTTCGTCCATGGTGAAAGGGACGCGGCCAACAACTTCTCCAACGTAGGGCCAGACGACGCGGAACACAACGCAGAGAACGCCACCTCGGTACATGCACAGTCAATAACGGCATGATGGCGAGAGAGAAAATCCCAACCGAGGATGACATCATGCGAACAGGCCGGTAGCACAAGAAACTCAATGGGATACACAACATCTTGAATGACGACAAGGGCTGTGCAGGCGGCTGATGGCTGAATATGGTCTGCGCTGGCGGAACCGAGGGACAATCCCTTTGATGTTATGGTAACCTTCCTAAGCAAGTGGCAAAGTTTCATGTCTATCACTGAAACTGCAGCATCAGTGTCCACAAGCGCAAGGGTATGAAAGCCATCCACAAAAACGTCGATGAGGTTGGCCGGAGAAATGCGAGGACTTGAATTGATCGACGACGACGAGTTCGTGCTTCGGGAACTGCGGCATCCTAGTTTTCCGCGTCACAAGGGCAGGGCCGACGGCGCATAGGTGACAGAGAGCGACGTCGGGGGGATGGAGATCGGTGAGTAGCAGACGGCAGGTGGTTGGGCGAAGAAGATTGTTGCAGCCATGCTGTGCCATCAAAGTGTCTAGGATCGTACGCATACGTCTATTTGAACAGGAGGGCGACGGCGACAGAAGCGTGCCACATGTCCTGCATAACTGCAAGAATAGCATATAGGGCAATTGTCCACAGTGCGCCATGGATTTGAAAACGTGGGGACTGGTTGAACGGCTGCCGGCGCGGAAGAATAGGTTGGCTGACGGTACGACCCGGCAGCGACGACTTGCACGTACGTCAAGGGCGCAAACTTCGGAGGTGGCGGTTGAGCGAAAGGCAAAGCGTCAGTGACCTCTTCTTGGATAACTTGGCGTATGACTGGGGCCAGATGTTGTGCCTGTGCCAGCTCGGGCATGCTCGATACAAGAGAGAGTTGTCTGGCGACCTCCTCACGCACGAGCTGCTTGAACTGAATCAACAGTGCATTCTGCTCACCCAGAGTCAAGGCCGCGATCGAGTCATTCTGTTCCAGAGGGCGTCGAGTTTGGGCGTGTTGCTTGCGCAATTCATCGAAACTCTGGCACAAGCTGACAACATCTGCGACAGTTTGTGGGTCTTTGGCCAATAACATTTGAAATGTGTTATCAGCTATTCCTTTCAGGATTTGCTTGATCCTATCCGACTCGTGCATCGACGGGTTGATACGCTTACACAAGTCGACGACGTCTTCAATATAACTGAAGTTCTCACCGGGTTATTGAGCGCATTCATGAAGTCGCTGTTCTGCGCGGAGCTTGCGTACCGCGGGGCGGCTGAAGATTTCTGAAAAAGTGGTCTTGAACGAGGCCCAGTTATGAATCTCCGCTTCGTGATTGCGGAACCAGAGACTGGCGACGCCGGTCAAGTAAACTATGACATTGGTCAGCCTAGTCGCATCGTCACATTTGTTGACTGCGCTCACCCTCTGGTAAGTTGCCAACCAGTCCTCGACGTCTTGGTCGTCAGTCCCGCTGAATATCGGTGGATGACGCTGAGGCAGCACGCCGGGACAGACAGTAGGTTGAGTCTCAGAGGGACCTTGGGTGGTGGTTTCTTCCGCCATCGCTGGTGCTGGAGGCAGGGTACGGCTTTGTAGTTCCAAGTTGTGAGACTAGGAGACTACCCAGCACCTTTCCACCAAACTGTAAGGGGGTTTATTTACAAACAGGGGCTACGTAACAACAGCCTTGGCCCAAGAGCGTCGGTCGCTGTCTCGCACTCTCCGGGCTGCCGGACGTCGTCGTCCTCTCTCAATAGTTCGTGACCCTCTTCCCCACTACATAAGGTCTTCCTTTCAAAACAGTCTCTATCCAGAGCTTTACAACAGTAGCAAGCACCTCCACGTACGCGGTAGCATTAATGCGGAGTCCTTCTGCATAAAAGTGTGGTGGCATGACGTCACCCTCGTTGCTGACAACAGCCAACACCATCACAGACACGGAAATTTTGTGTGCATCACTGTAGGCACCTCATCAGCGCTTGCGCAAAGCCACCTGTCGTTACGGCGATTAACTTTTTGATCTTGGTCAAAGTTCTTTTCATCTGAAAAAAACCAGAGCATTCCAGGCTCCTCAAGTTTCTTCAGCTTGCTTATCAAGCGCTTGGACCAGAGCAGACGATTCTCCCGAGTTTTATCGGACATGAACTGCCCCCTCCTCATGCAATAGGAATGGTACCTCAAGTCCTCATGCACAGCGAGCCAAACAGTTAACTCTGCGACTTGGAGCTCCTTTGCAATGGCCGCCAAGTCACTTACGATGACTTGCAGCCGCCGGAGAAAATCAGAGGTTCTGACGATGTCTGACCGCTGGCTGTGCTTTTTCCCTTTCGCCACAGATGCCACGTCACCGCCAGAACTTAACGGTTCTGTCCGCACCTTGTAAACAAAAGACTTGGCTACGTTCAGAAAGGTGGCAATTTCCAAGTCGCTGTGGTGTGCGGCCAGGGCGACGAGGACAGCATGGCGTTTCATTTCCTGCATCAACCTGTACGCTTACATCTTTGAACAAACTGCGCAGTATGAACGATAAGGGGTCAACCAACAAGAAGTCACATGCCTAGATAGATATGATGAGCCTGCTGGTGTCTATGGTGATAAGGAATAGTGTTCTCAAATCCCTGCGCACCCGGTATACCTCTGCCACGTGACTGGCTTCCCACACTTCACATGCACTTTTTTTCCACTTTGATACTCTTCATGCACTTGCATTACGAAAAGAAAGGAAGAAATCTATAAGTTGGAAGAAAAAGAATGGGACATTCAAAAGAAAAACACGGGACTTGTATGACCCCCAACATGTTACCCACACCACGAGCCGGATGGGCCACACTGTACACGAGTTATGGAAAGTAACTATGAAAACAGAAGAAAAATAAGTTATCTACAAACTATAACAGTTTATCGGCTAGTCCTTGTGCACATGAGTCAATTTAGTGTTACTTGACGGCAGAACAATGTCAACCAACAATGTTGGATCCAAATCTGCTCCTGCATCCAACACGAAAGCATGACACTTCTTCCACATTACGCTTCATGAAGGTAATGTGGATGATGTGGGGCCAAAGACGCAGGGCTTGATGGAGCGCACTGCCGCACTGCTTCTGTATGCAGTCTGCTGATGCGAACCCGCAACGCTTCTGCTGATCGCACCAACCGCTGGCCAAACGTCAATAGCCCCCGCACAGTCGAAAATTATCTGCCCTTTCTTTAAAACGACAGCCATTTGGTACAAGAAAAGGCCGCACCTCCGTGTCACCAGGGTCGCACACCGGGAAAATGAGGGCCCGAAGGATTGGCAACGCCTGCTTACAAACAAAGATTCTTTTTTATTTCTTGCCGCCACTTGAAAAAACTTGCAGGACCCACTCTCTCTCCCTTCGCTAATACAGTCAAACCTCGATGAAATGAACCTCGATTTAACAAAATTTGCGATGTAACGAACTATTTTTATTTCCCCATCTTAGCTCTATTGAACTAATGAAAAGCTCAATATAACGAAATTCTCGAAAAACAATGTTTTTCGCTGCAAGTACAACTTCTTTATATCGAGGTTTGACTGTACTATCGCGATGGAAAGAAATGCGAACAGCGGAGCGCGTGGCCAAAGCATAACTGAAGGTATAGTGCGCACCCGTCCTGTCATCACCATTGACAGGCAGGCACATCCGGTTTGATCGCACTGTGCGATGGTGCGCCCCCTATCCTGCAATATTTTCGTTTCTGCTCTGCTTCTCTTATTTGAAAACGATGAAAGGATGAAGCACAGTAATGATGACAGCGCAAACTGTACTATTGCGATGAAAATACACGCGAACAGCGGAAAGCGTGGCTTTTAGCACGGAATATTGCCAAGGAAAGCTTATCATCTGCCAGTCATATCTAACACTCGGAACGCACACGCGGTGCCGGAACAAGATTCTTGCGCTACGGTGGTGCCAACTGAAAACAGTGACAGCCAAAGCATATAGGAGTTGGACCCATATCCTCGCACTAGCGCTGACTGTGCCAAAAGCCACACTTTCCGTGGTTCGCATTTCTTTTCATCGCGATAGTACAGTTTGCGCTATCATCATTACTGTGCAGCCACCTTTCATCGTTTTCAAATAAAAGAGAAGCAGAACAGATACGAAAAGAGGCAGCATCACCTTGCAGTGCGGTCAAACCGGATGTGCGCGCCTGTTAATGGTGAGGACAGGACGGCGCGCACTATACCTTCAGTTATGCTTCGTCCACGCGCTCCGCTGTTCGAGTTCCATTTGACCCCAATAGTACATGCCTTACACGCCCGAGAAAGACTGTGGAGAGGACAATGCACCACTTTCTGCCGCCCTTTAGAGAATATAGTACACTGTACCTTTAGAAAGTACAGCTCAGCACCTTAGGGAAGAGGATATAAATAGCCAGACATTGGCGTACGTAGGTGGGGGCAAGTTTTGTGTTCCCTTTAAAATGCCTCCACAGTGCAATGAACAAAGATGGGGACCATGCTCATCTCACTTTATCCATAATAGGCCACGTGCACAATACATATTCTGTCAGCTGGCAGCATGCATTCATGACGTACCTTGGGAATGTCCCAAGTAAATTGGAATAATAGTGGCTATTGCTCTGCCCTTGCTTGCCATTGTTAATGTTAATGTGATAGCATTAACCCTTAGAAGTCCACCTATAGAGTGGACTTCACCCACTCTGCAGGCATCATGTTCTTCTGACAAAAATCGTGGACCGATCTCGAAGGCAGTGCAGTCTAACACAGTGTCTTAGAGTGCTAGCTGTCGTGAGGGAAAAATGCGAGAAACTGGCACATGACGTACATGCCAGGCATTTCGAAGAGTGACTTTCGCAGGAGAGAAGCACGCGTGCAATCAGGCCTAATGGTCAGAGCATTGGGCTGCTGTGCTGGAAGATAGAGAGGTTCGATCCCACCATCAGTCACACATTTCTTTATGGGCAACCAGCACTGAAACTTCGCGTGCCAGCAGCAGCGCCGTAACACACAGCCTAGCGAGCGGTGTAAGCAGTTTCAGCTGCACATGCTACAATTCCACGTCATCAATTTCACCATTTATCTTGAGGTACATGCGTCCAGATTTTGGCCTTGCAAGGAACCGCTGTGCTAGAACGCATGAGCGCGTGCACTTCTCCAATGCGCATCGGTATGACCGTATGGCCAGAGCTTGGCTGGATACATAGAGCTAAAGGAAACGTTGATACAGCCGTGCATCTGTTATCATCCAAAATGTGGTACCATTTTCGTGGCCTCCCTATTGGACGGTGTCAGCTGCACACCAAAACTGCCGTAGCGCCTACTGGCCAGCATTGGTTCCCCATAGCATTATAGGCAAACTTCACTCACTTTGGAGGTAACTAACATAAAACTCGAGGTGTGTTGAGCATCTGTGAGTACGACACAGTGTGCATGAAATAGCAAGTTTATAAGAGATACGAGGTATAGAAGAATCACTTTGATAAATAAGAGTGTCAATAATCACAATCTAATTATGCTGTGGCATACTTAGAAAGTTCACGGTGCTAAGTTCTGACCTAGTTCCTAATCAATAAAGCAAACACAAACACAAGCATTAATATATCAAAAGGACTGTAAGCCACACCCCAAGTGGTGCTGCCTGCCACTTGCCCCATTTTTCTCTTTTCGAAGACTTTCTGGCAAAAGTCACCATAGCCCCAACGTGTATCTCCAACAGCTGCCTACGTTCTTTTTTTAATGTTGATGCTGTCACATGAGATTAAGGAATACAAACCAAGCATGCAGGCAGCAAATGGAAATGCTGCCTCCTCCCCCATTCCATACAAATGATTAGGTTCAGATCAGAAAGCCCCACTCAGTTTGCACCCGACCTGCCTGCAGCATTCTCTGTCGCAACATTGGCACGTTGTGCAGGCAGACATTGTAATAATAAAAATTTATTGAAAATATCATGTGGAAAAATAACCACAGCAAACAAAATGAGAACAGTAATAACAGTGACATTAAACAAAAGAAACAAGGAAGCAACATGAGTTTGTATTGACTGATGCAAGAGCACAACGGGCCAATGTCCTTTACCAGCAGCATGCAATTCGTGTCATGTTGCAGATGACATTATCACCAGCCAAAACCACACGTCACATGCTAATGTTGCAGTCATTGTTGTTTCATGGCAGTCTCTGCGTGTGTGTGTTATTTTCAATCCCCACCCCCCTCCCCCATGCACAGTGCAATTATATGCTTTTATTTACATCTATATTGTTATTTTAATGTGTTTCATTCATTGAATGTGTGATGGTTATTTGTGTGCTCCTTAAATAATGGCATTTCATTTCTCAGGTACACTTCTGTTATGATTAATTTTTCCTTAAACAAACAGATTTTCAGTTCCCTTCGAGTTTGTCTTAAAGGGCCCTGAACCACTTTGAGATTAAAAATTTGTTATATACTGGCAGTTGTGTACCAGTCTAAATGAACATACAGCAAAAACAAAAAATCTTTTAATGATGTAATAATATCAAAGTTACAGGTGTCTCATAAAGATACAAACAGCCACAGTTTCCAACTCACCTTCACTACCCTCCCCACAGGCACTCTGTTCTCCTCACTGCACACTCTCACTCATCCCACTCTCACCAACTCCATGCAGCGCAGCGAAAGTTATGGGTCACAATCGCAAAAGAAGAAAGGCTCCTACATTGTCTGTGTGACACCGGTTGAATGGCAGCTTCACGGAAGGATCTGTGGCGCACAACAGGTGAGGCCCTACGCTTTCTCAGAACAGGTAGCCGGCTCCCATCATGTTGGCATTATTGTCCCAGTCCCTAGTAAACGCTGTTAATTCGTCACCCAATGAACGGACAGCTTTTACCCTGGTGACATCACACACACGATCTTGCTGGCAGTCACGAGGCGTGAAGGAACCAGAAAACACCAGAGAGAAGCACGAGGTTGTTTTCTAAATTTGTGGCTTCCCTGCGGCCTGTAGCACTGCCATGTTCACCAACGATCATTGTCATACCATTCTGTACCAAAATGTGTTTGAAATGTGTTGGTTTAGGGGCCCTTTATATAGAGTCTACTGCAGACACACCAAATTATGCTTTAGAATACAATGAAGCTTCATAGCAGTAAAAAAAAAAAAAGTGTGCTGCAAGCCCGCTATGTATGTTTATTCCTGAAATAACACAACACTATACCATGTGCGCCATAATTACTGTCGCAAACCTTGATCAGTCGCTGTGCCTCTCATATTATTTCATTTGTCCACCTGGTGCCTGCAAGAGTATCTACAATCCTTCTTCTGTATTGTGTTTCAACCAAGTTTCATGCTGGTTTGTAGATAATTCAGGAAATGACATGCCCTAGCCCACATCAATCTGCAATCTTGTCACTGAGCGAGGCCAGACAAGCTCCCTCCGCGATCACCAAACTCTGAAAATTCACAGCAAGATGTAGTACACTGGGCTCTCAAGAGTGGCACACTTAAAGACTGACACCACAGTGGTCACCCTGTCTTTATGGACACTTCTCACCTCAGGAAGATTGCGAGAAAGAAGATGCAACGCCAGCTATGAAGGAGCATCAGAAGGTTGCCCACGGAGTTAAAAGTGTCTGCCACAACAACAAAAAGAATCATGCGATGGGATCACAAGATCCAGGTTCCCAAAAAAAGGCATACACTGACGGAGGTGCAGAGAAAGGAAAGATTGGTAAAATGCTGGCTGCTGTTGGCGCATGTAACGAAGAGGGAGCACTTGACCACTGTCTTCACTGACGAGAAACCTTTCGCGGTGGAAGCCTACCACTACTCTCAACTCTTAGTGGTGTGTGCTTGCTCCAACATGACAGCTTCTCACAACTCCCTATCAGCAGTTGTCATCGTTTGGGATGGAGTAACCGCCATGGGACACACACTTCTTGTTTTTGTGCCAAAAGGCACTAAGATTGACACAGACCTTAAAGAAATTCTAGAGTCTCATTTGCTGCCCTGGTCGCAGTCCCATTTTGGCAAGCAGTTTTGGAAGTTGCAGCAGAACAGTGCCCCAGCACACAAATCGAAGAAGAGCCAGCAGTGGTCACACCAACATGCCCAAGTTCACCCCATCTGAAGAGCAACTGCAAAACTACAGCAGGACTTAAATCCAATGAACTTGTGTGTGTGCTATTCTGGAAGAGAAGACCTGCACCCATCAACACACCAGCGTAGTAGCCCTGAAAGCCTCGCTAGACCGACCTTGGAGAATTATTCCCCAGGAAACCCTGCGGGATTCAGTTGAAGTGTACCCCGAACGTTTAAAGGCCATGATCAATGCCAAGGAGGGCATACTGAATAAAATATGTTGCGTTACATTTGTCAGATATCAGTCGAATGCTTTGCGAAAAATTCTTAAGGCTTTTCTTTTCGTTCTCGACTAAAATATTAGGCATAAACCATATGACAGTAACTAAGGTGCATGCTGTAGTCTTGTTAAATTTGTGAAATGGATGCTTGATGTCATACAACAGCCCATATAGTTGGCAGAAACCATAAACATACCTCGAACACTCTAAAGCGGCACACATCGCCACCATCCATAACGCTGTCCAGAACATGTGCCACGGGGGGATGCAGCATGGCACTTAGTACTTCCTTTTCACGTGTCATCTGTTTCAGCAGAATAGCACTCTGCTTGGATGACCAGAGGTCCTCACCACCAAGGAGCCTCAAAACAGATTCAAGGATGCGGTGGTCACGAGCAAGCTGAGAAAATGTAGCATTGTCCTTGGAGCATCGAATCAGCTGTAACATAAAAGCACATATTTTTACAGAAGCGGCCACTTTACACTGTAAACCTGAAATAAGATCTGTGTAGCTAGAAATAACACAACAATAGATATCAAGAGAACACAAATGTCACCAATAATGTCCCCACAAATGTCACCAATACCTCCTCCAAAAGGGGGGAGGGGGGGGCTTCGAGGAAAAAGAAGAGACAATGTTCAGCCACATCCAAAGCAGGCTAAACTACACTAATCAAAGATTAAAGCTCCAGCAAGACCTGCAGCTACTGTACTATGACATAAGCATGGCACTTCTAGCCTGCCCTAGAATTACTTTTGGCCAACTTGGAATTTTTTTTTTTTTTTAGTTGTCAACTCATCGATCATGGTATGAGGTCTTGAGAGCAGAACAAACCATTAACTATACCCCATTATAATGCGAGCAGTGCATGCCAAGTGCAGCACGACTCCAGGCTAGAAGCTGGTCTCCTTGTGATGTCAAAGAAATCGGAGGCGGTAATCACACGGTATCACAGATGACCGACGTGTGCAAAGTCAACCTGATGCAGTGGTCACAGGCCATATCATGACAGTGCCAAGAGCTGAGCCCTAAATGGAATCATAGCTGAGAGGGGTGCTCTACATTTTAAGAGAATAAGACCCATAACCAGAGAAGTGACACCAGAGGACTAGAAGGATAGCAGATGTGGAAGCGTGGACCAAGCTTTCAGCAACGCAGACTTCGGATTGACCACCTGGGGTACTTTAAAAAAAGTGCACTTAAATCCAAGTCCCCACATCAAAGCACAGCTGGCACGGCTTGGATCGAAACCGGGACCTTGAGCTCAGCAGCGCAACGCCATAGCCACTAAGCTACTGTGGCAGGTCACGGTGGTGGTATGGCTTGTTACCACTGCACAGGGCTGACTGACATGTGAACAGCAGTTTGCAAATATGCAACCAACATCTACGAGTTACACGATATCAAAAGAAGGCCTGCTTCAAGCCTGCAGCCCTGCTGCACTTGGTGGACATTTTCAACTGGCCTCCTTAAAAGATGATATAATGAAGTGTGTTGCAAGCTTGAGAAATTCCATGGCAATGGATTATTCCTCACACGATGAGTAAGCAGTCAGCAGCTACCTAATAAAGCAAAATGAAAACAAAGAAAAGAAAGCAAGGCAAAATTGTGTCAGTACCCCTTTGAAACAATAAATATAATTTCTGGCTAGAGCAAAGTACAAAGCACCTATATTCAGTATATTATTTAGAAAATTTCTTTTGCCTGAGCAGCATCCATGTTTCTGTGTAATCACAAAAAACATATTCAATAGTAGGTTTTGTCTAGAAACACATCAAGAGGACACACTTTCATAGTTAAAACTTTAAAAAAGTACCTTGACACAACCCCATACTTTCTTTCCTGTGGGCACTAGGTAGACTGTTCTTTAAGCAGACTGATTCTGCAATCATAAGCAATATATATAAAGCAGTACTATATATAGGCAAAGTTTACCAACTAATGCAAATACTGTCAGCTCACTTCATGACAAAAAAATGTACTAGCTTTTTTCAATATTAATTCAGAACTAATTGCATCAGCATGTATTCTTGCGGACAACTTTCTGTGGCAACGAAGGGAAAGCTACAGGGCTGGACCTTCTGCACATGTGTTACTGTGCTAAGTAATCTGGCAGCATTTAACAGCGCTCTTGGTTTCATGGAATGGATACTTAAACAGCGTGGCTTCCACATGCGGCGTTTTCTCATTTCCTTTAACTCGAAAGAAAAAAGGAGAAAAAATAAGCCAAACTTAACACTGAGTGGTGTACTCTGCGTTATTTTACTGTTCTAAATAAGATGTTTATGTTTTCTCTTACCAAGCAAAAAGTAATGCAGATGACAAAGTGGGACATTTTTCAGGAGCGCTCTTACTTGAGCGCAGTTCACCTCCATAATTTTCACTTCACACAGATAGTTGTGTTCTAGTTTAGTATTACCCTAAAGCATGCTACCAAAATAAAAATTTTCCATTCGGTTGTCATCGCAGTTGATAAAAACCAATTAGCATTTCTCGTCACTTTAGAATAAGAAAATGACATACAACAGAACTGCACAAAAATGCTTCAATGAAGCGCATATGGCCAGAATTAAAGACTTTAGTGTACAGTTAAGCGTAGCACAGCAACAAACTGAAACAAAAAATGTATATATGCTTAGCTGAATAGACTGAAGTCATGATCAGAATAGAAGTGTGTATATGTGTGAATGTGATCATCAATGCAGACATGCCTGTTGTATAACATGAATGCTGATGCCACTTATCAGAATGTTTACGACAGCTCCGTCTGTTGCACTTGTCTAACCTGCACTCTCAAGGTTCAAAACATAACGAAACAAGCTCCTGGCTGGTTTTTTTGAAGCCATATTTTCTAGGGAAAAAAAAAGAAGACGAAAAGTGCTCTTTAATAATGTGGCATACAGGGATCAATAACTAAGAAGGGGCAACCAATATGTCATGTTTGCTTTAGGAATGTCAACCTTAAAGTGTGAAAAGTACTAAAAATTGTTTTTTTACTCAAGACGTTGACTGTTTATTAAAGATTCACTAGGCCTCTTCGATTATCAGTCCCTGACAGTCTCGGACTGCTGTCTCACATTCAATTTTCTCGAACAGCTTCAGAAGCTCCGCCCACCAGTCCGAGAGCTGCCAGAATCGCGTTTGTTTTTCATGGACCAGAAGTTGCGGACTGTCGACGAACTCTCGGAGCTGTCAGCAGATTTTTGCTCAGACGAGCGCAAGCAGCTAGCAGACGACGGCTGTCTTAAAAAGATGCATGCGGCGTACACTCCATGTTCTGAAAGATGCCTTGTGTTTCTGTGTACTTTGCGCGTTCCAGAAGGCAAATATATATTGTGCACTCAGCTATCACTTCTGTTACATCGGCGCATTTTGTGCCATCATACGAGTTTTTCACGAGCGATGTAATTGCTGCAGCTTTAGTCATCGTGTTTTTTAAGCGAGAAGCACAGAGATCAGGCACACATGCTTGCTTTTCTTGATGTCTTTCGCGAAATCTGTCATGCTCATTGCTATATGCATAGTAAACAGCTAGATTTCGCTTTTCAAGTGAATGAAACTGATGTGCGAAGAAGCATAGCATATTGCATGTGACTATTTCACGCCGGTAGCTGGGGTGGTATACAATCAGAGCTTCACCGATTGCTGTTGACATATATGTTGATCCCTTCTGTTGCCAATTTTGAATGTTTGCTTTTCGATGTGCGGGATTAGTAGACAGTGTACACACACTCTGTCTTAGACACACGTCGAGCCTTTAATTAATGGACGGTCGCACGTGCTTTGAGGATATTGGCGGGTGCTTTCTGGATGAACAGCGACGCGGCACGACCATGATTTTGCTTATGTCTGTGTGGGAATTCTGCTTAAATTTTGCAGGCAATGAGCTAGCTTAAATGCAGCGGTTAAGGGCACGAAGAGCGAGAGCTTGATATAAACTGCGCTTTGCGAGCACGTTCTATGTGCTTAGGCTGCAATTCCACTACGCAAGCTTTATGGTTGTGTCGGCGACGTGGCCTCTGAGACTGCACCATTTCGGAGGCCACGCTCAGGGGTAGGGGGCTATCTACAAATAGCTAAGAGCAGATGACAGCAGCCAGGAGAGTGACTTCCGGTCACGGTGCTTTCGAACAAGACCTCGGACAACCCCCGACAACCAGATGACGTGACTGTGACGCGCTCTTCTGTCAGGACTAGTCAGATCTGAAAGCCACAAATGGTGTGCGGACAGTCCAGGACTGCATAATCGAAGAGGCCCACTGACTTTCTCCTATAGAAACATTGTCAAAACGCCCGCTACTATATATTCATAGCAAGAATGATTTGTCACAGAAAAACGAAAATGTTCATGATGTTTATTCACAAAATATTCCTGTAAAGGTGACAAATTTTAGCTGCCGTTTACACCAATTCTCTCAGTAGTGGTGCTGTTGCCGGTAGGTCTGAATAATCGAGCCAGTCCAAAAAAAGAAACTCTGAAAAACTGGTGGACTATATTTGTGCTCTGTTGAGATCAGTTTTTCCATAAATTGGACGGAAATGGAAAATCATAAAATTATTGGTGCCTTAAAAATCGTAAAAGTTGGCAGGTATGCACATGCTTTCTGTGCTGTGCAAAATATTATTTGAATCAAAATATGATATGAATCACAGACATCTTGGTGAGCTAGTTGGTGCATTCGTTAGCATGATTGTCTGCGTGAATAAGTCAGACAACCACCCAAGGACATATTGATCGGACAAGCATAAACTACCTAGTTCAAAGTATGCTTCGTCTCAAAATACAAGCTGAAAGGCTGACAGTTCTTTAATGGCCATAGAAAAAAAAAATGCAATACCATTGCCACTCGCACAGCATTCACTCCTCTGAATACGATAATCGGACTAGCATCTCTTCTTTTACATTAGTTGCATCATTATGCTAAAGGTGAAAAGGTAAAGCTAAACAGCAAATGCTGTGCATTAATAAAGTGAATGTCTCGGTGGACATTAAGTAACCACCAGACCCAGACCCATGCACATGTAGGCACTAGGAATAGCTGTTTTACCCTTTAGTTTTCATGTGACATCATAGACGCAGCTTCTAACCATGCAAGTAGCCCAACATGCTGGCCACGATGATGTCAGTGCACCATATTCACTGCCGTGAGTAACCTGCCTTCATTGTGATAGAGACATGGCCAGAACTATGCTGGCATCTGTACCAGAACCTCCACAATGCCATTGCCTCACTAAGACCGCATCCTGTCATGCTCTCGTGCATCTTGTTTATCGAAACAAAAGTAAAAGAAAGACTTTTTCATGTGCCATCAAGGATACAGCTTCTCACCATTCTAGTACCCAAACATGGCGGCCACAATGACATCAGTGCAAACCATCTATATTATGAGATCTTGTGCAATTATGTGCAATCCTACCAAGACCCACCCAATTCTGTGTAATCATCTGCTCAGTGCTCCAGTATACTACAATATAAAACTGCCATTGCTGGGTGCTTTTGTAAATATACTAAGGGCGTCCAAATAGTGACATTTCTGAATCTAACACAAATATATTAGATAACTCCAAATATTGAATGAAATATTTATTACTTCATTTTCAAAAAAGTAAAAAAGAAAATGCTTAACCTTGCACTCGGCCGCGCAACACTTGAAACAGCGAAGCTGAGCGATCGTAGCCCAGCATTTTCTGGCAGTGCGCGCGAACTTTTCATCTTATTACTCACGATGATGATCATTTCTTTTCGTGCGTCTCGGACTTACAGCCGTCACTGCGCGTTGCACAGCGCAGCTTGCAACACCGACACCACATTCCAATGCCGACAACGCGTTCCAGCAGACCAGCTCCGTGAATGCGTCTCTCTCTCTCATTGTGCGCAAAACCTCTTCACCTCGCAAGGAAGCACGAGCGTGCGAACGCGCCAGCAGTGGACGAAGACGACGCTCCAACGCAATCATATGGTTTGCATATATGCATGTTCTGCAGGCGTGGCTGTATAGCTTAGCGGTTACGACGCTTGCCTTGGGATCGTGGGTACGCGGGTTCGAATCCCACCTCGGCAAGAAAGTTTGTTTTCTTTTATTTCTTCATAGTTTCTTGATACGAACCTACAAATTATGGCTGGCTTAAGCAGCTTCGCTGTTAAAAAATGTAAAACTTCACCAGAGTCTATTTTGTAAAAGAAAGTAGAGGGTTATTTAGACTATTTGATGCATGCAATGCAGTTTACAACCGCACATCTGTATAAATAAGGAGTGTGCAAATAAACAACTGATTTGAATTATCTTGCACACAATGACAATGATGGTAATGAAACAAGGAAACAGCAATTCACCAGGTGCATGTAGAGTGCTGTGTTCGTGGAAGGAGATAAGTGTGATACTACAGCACCGCATATTCGTTTAAAGGGATACAAACATGGTGAGACTGGCCAAATGTTAAACTGTTTTGCCTAAATTGAGACAATAAATTCATACCTTGTCTAAATGCAAGGCATTCCTATTGAATGACTGGAAGCTATTGTGCAAAAGTGGTCTGCCCCATGCATTCACTCAGGAACTGGTGCCTGTGCAAAACCGTGCCTCCCTGCAGCAGAATCATTCGGCAAAGTCCTCACTTGCGTTAGCCTGACACCTATAAGACTCGAATAAGTGTTAGTAACCTTTTTTATATTCAAACAGAAATGAATATTTAACAATTTTAAACAGTGAATTCTCTAATCGAATACAAACTAAACAGCAAAGACTGTTCAATTTGTACTTCGAATATTTACACACACCTAAAAATTAAATACTTTTAAGCAGCCTAGAGCCAGAGAAACATGGCAAAGAATTTGATAGATCAGCACACCCCAGCTACAGACCCCCCCCCCCCCCTTATATTCTTCTCTTCCTGGACACTCCCAACTCTCGCTCAGCCGTCACTAACTTGAGCAAAGGCCGAATTTCTCCTCAAGCCCTTCGTATCCTCTGGCAGGAACCACACTCTAAAGACAGCATGATCTCCCTGACATGGATCTAGCGCATAGTCAACCGCGCCAGAGACACTGGAGACGAGTTGGACACCAGGGACAATCTGACTACTTATAACGATCTCGTTAAGGCATTTTACCTTAGTCGCCAAACCTTCCCCCCACCTCACCCCAAGTTTGGCCGGGCGCAGGCTACCACCCTGCGTCTGCTACAAATAAATACGTACCCTTCACCCGCCCGCCTCCACCTTATATTCCCTGAAGTTTACAGTACCCCCAACTGCCGGTGCTGTGGCACTCACCCGGCTACGCTTCCGCATATGCTGTGGGAGTGCCCAGCACAGTACACACAAATTAACACCACGACCCTCTCGTTGAGGCTGCGTAAGGCTCTGCGGAGCTCCGCCCTCAACGACCAAACCTGGGCGACCCAGCACGCCCGTGAGGCGGCAGCGAGGCAAGCCCTCAACGTCCCCTCATGGGAGGCTTAGGCCCGGCCATCATAAAGTGCTGGTTGCACAATAAAAGTTTATTCCTCCTCCTCCTGGACACTCCCACAGCCAGTGAACTGGACAGATCTCAAAGGGTAGTATTGCCCTCGATAATAATGGTTACATTAACACATATGAAGAATCCAAAAAACGCGTTATGAACCCCTAAAAACTACTTGCTGTGAAATCAGGAACTACAATGTGCATTCTTCACAGTGTCCTGTCACCTAACTGCACAGGAAACTTCACCAGCAGTTTTCAGTTTTCGTTAATGAAACAGGCAGATGACACTGAATATGATGAGAAAAGAGGTGACATGCACTAGCAGAGACCTAATAATTTTATAGTCTACCTGGCGCAAGATGACTGCTTTCAGTGCCCCATCAGAAGTGCTCAATGCAGTCACAAAGTGCTGCTTGTGTGCGGAAAGTAATGCGGATGGTGGAAACGCATCAAGAAGCTTTCCAAGCAGCTCACTGAGTTCATCTAAAGTATTTCTGTAAAAAAAAAAAAAAGGAAAATAAAAATTGTCAGAACTTGCACAGCACAAACAAAACCCGAGGCTTAAATGACCAAGGGCTGCAGACATGTGAGCAAACATATACAAATTTTGACACTAGAACATGGAAGACAACACCAATACCTGGTCTGAAGATGCATCTCCCAATTGCTTTGTTTAAGCTCTGAGAAGTTAGCAAGAATTACATGACAATCTTGTCCACTTGGACCTCAAGAAACAATAAAATAAAATTTGATATCAAGGCCTATCCTAATTTGTTGTGCCATATTTACATCCTGGTCATAAGAAGTAAAAAACGTACAAGCTTTTGTATGTTCTTTGTTGCACAGTGCCAATGATACAGCTCCATTGACCTCTGGTCGAGTGGAATACTCAAACGTAGACATTAGGAAAAGGTTTATAGTAAAACTGAGAAAGACATTCAAAGTCGTGGTTACTCACAGTGTGTTTAAATACAGGTAATCACAAAGTAGGTTTCAAAATATTTTCAATAATGTCAACTAAGGCATTACAAACTAGAACTACCAAAACCACCAAACCACTAACGCATACCATCTATACATATGCTAGCACACACATTCTTGTTTAGAAAACCACTAAAGTTATTGAACCAATTCTGCTATTTTAGACTTACTCCATATAAAAGCAGACTTGGAGCATGTTTAGTGGTGAAATTCTTATCTACTATAGATGACACAAAGGCAGCCGCACTCATGGGTCCTAATTTTTGTGAGAGTGTAGGGAGAAAAAAAAAAAAAAGAATAGGAACATACAAGCCAAACACATATTGTAAACAAACTCGGAGACACCAATACTGAAATACACGAAACAATTTGGGCAGCACAAAGCTCAGGAGTTTCTTCTTTAAAACGCAACACTGCTTGGACTTGCACATCACCCAAGAAACAGCCCAATACCAATGTGCTGTTGCGGTTGTCTGCATAATGTCCTACTTTTCAGTTCTCTTAGGCAATTCTTACTACTTCTGACTTTTACACTAGCCACACACTACACACACATAAATATGATCTGCAAAGTGAGAAAAGACCACGCTGGCACAATATTAAAGCCAGAAGACTGAAAGTTCGCGGAAGCTTGGTTGTACCACAAATGGTGCCACATATAAAAAGAACTTAGCAGTCTCTAGAAGACATGAGATGCACAACACGATCAGTGTGCTAATAACCGCAAACCTACAGTGTGTTCTCACTAGCAGACTCAGATAACTGTGCTTTGGAAGGCACTAATCAAAGAGACAATTAAATACTGCACTCGTATCGTACACGCACCTATACAGCCCGAGCCCGTGGTTCGCCTTGCGTCATCTGTCAAGTTACGTATTAACTTTGCCTTTTGCAGCAATGATTTTCTAGTGCGTCATTTTGCAATGCGCTCAACCCATTTGCTTTGTGCGAGATCAAACTGGACAAACATTAACGACGGTAGGAGATATTTAAAGTAAACATCGCCGATATTACAGAAAACGACGCCGACACCGGTTGCTACCCTGGCTGTCACACCACACCTTATTACGTCATAGTAACTCGAGAATAAACTAATATCAAGTGAACCTATTCAGCGAATGGGAGTTTTCAGATTTGACTCTTTCACTACGATTATTTACGACAAACAGACAATAACTGCGGTCTGAACATAGCCCAACTGCAAAACGAGTTAAGATGTCGAGTCATTAGAACGTTCGAAAAAAAAAAATTTTTTTTTTTTTTGCCGGCACAAATAGAATGTTCTCGCTTCAGCCCTTGCTGGCCTTTGTTTTCTTTACTTCCTTCCCTCTGATTCTAGTTTCTTAGCCATATTTCTCGCATGTTCACACTCGAGCAAATAACAGCACAAAACACAGAAGAGAAGCACACATATTTACCCGCTAAACGTGCCAGAACAGCTGAACAAAGGGCTTAGATCAAGGTCTTTCGATACATTATAAATATTTTCTGCGCGCGTAGCACTCAAAATCGCTTTCACTTCAGCTAAGTTTTCGCAGGAACTCCTTTCTGAAATGTCTCTCAGCAATGCAGCAAGCACCACCTTCAGATCAGCCGCCATCTTTACGAATGATGCTAAATGGAAATCAAAGAAGGTTGGTTTCGTAAGCAAATAGTCCTCACCACTTCTTGTTCTACAATTTATAATTTAAAAAAGACAAAACACAAAAATAATTATTAATATTGGTAAAAATAATGTGTTTTTACAGGTTGGCGTACAAAACTAGCGGACCATAATAGCGGTCGCCGTCCTAGCATTGCATTCGCTGTGGCCTGTGGCCCGAGGTTACGCGGTTACGCAAATTGTTTATTCTACGATTGTGCTGTCACTGTGGTAGTAGGTGAATAGAGTGCAAACACAGCAACGATACCGGTCGAGCGCTGTGGTGGTAGTTGGTCTGGACCCGCCTTGGCAATCACTTTGCCACGAATGTCACTCGCTCGAGCGCTAGTTCAAGCGTCCGATCAGAACGCATGAATCAAGAGGAACGGAGGTGCTGTTTTGAAGTTTTGACAACCTGCACACCAGCGCAAACAAAATGACTTCAATGCCTCAGACACTTCGAATTTTGGAAAACTCTCATGTTAACCGTGCTTTCACCGAAGAAGTTTGCGACTGTGAATCGAGCAGCGCAACCCCGGACGGATGCAGTGACAAGTCGTACGAACCAGAATGGGCTGAGAATATTGGCCCAAAAGGCGAATTGTTCTTCATTGAACCAAGATACAAGTCGTCATTCGGTGCAAGATCCGTCGCTGCCTCCGACAAGAGTTCCGGAAATGACTCTCAAGTTGCGCGTTCCAAAGGTTTCGGCTCTGAAGCTAAAAACAAGATCCGAAGCTTAGTGGGACGCAAAAAGGTTAAACACCACAGTGGTGATGGTGAGCTCGACGTTTCGCAGTGTCGGAAAGAGCCATCGCTGCGCTCCTTCAACAAAGCAGAATGCATCGAAGTGTTCATTGACGTCGATCCGGCCCGCCACAACTATGGACGAAGGGCGACAATCTGCGAGGCGCTCTTTGGCATAATACCTGGAACTCTACCGTCGAGGCTTGCCACCGCTGAAATGCTTGGTGAATGCTCACCAGTAATGGTGCAAGGACTTTTGCCAGATGGTGAGGCCATTAAGACAGGAGCTATTAAAATCGGAGATGTCCTGAGAAGTGTTGATGGCTCCAGTGTGAATGAGAAGAACATTGATAGCATTCTGCGAGGCATTTCCAAAGCACAAAAGGTAAAGCTCCAGTTTGTTCGCCCTGAAGAGAGCACACTTGCGGGATGTGACAAGTACACATACCCTCAGAGTATTGATGCTCAAAGCTCACTTATAAAACAATTATCTGGTGACAGTGCAATGGTTCAGCAAGTGAAACAGCAACTTCACCAAGTACCTCATGCATTCCTCTATCAAGGATTCTGCAGTGACATGCACCAGCAGAGTGAGCCAGCACGTCGAACTGAGCAATTTTATCGATTTCCTGACCATGATCATACGCTTTCAAACCTTAGGGGCATGTTTGTGACTCTGAGTTGTGTGCTTGGAGATGTTACTGCAACCAAGCCACAGAGCAGCAGCCTCACTGTGGATGGTCATTTGGTTCATGTCGCCTACTTTCACGAAGAAAACGGCATGGCTGTCCTCTGTCTTCCAGCAGCACATGCAACTCCAGAAGAAGTTCGTAGTTTTCTTTTGGACATTGTTAAGCTATTAAAGTTGGAATACAGGTCATTGTCACAGGCCTTTAGGACCGTGGAGGCTCATAGCTGCGTTGACCTATTCCTGCTCCACTTCTTTCGGGAAATGCTTTTAGACCCTGGACAAGAATGTAACAGGCTCAGGTTCATACGTTCCTTACCTCATGTACATTGGTTACACCTTCCCACGGAAGCTCAAGCTCACGTTGACACTGTGCTAAGTGAGCTCGAATCAGCAGACGTGTCCGAGGCATTTGATCGTTCATCCAGGTGCTTTACATTCCTTGGCTCATGTGCTTTCTACAAGGGCTTCCTTCTTGGGAACCACTTGGCCAAGGATTACCTTGAAAGTGTATTTCTGTATTGCCGCCACTACCAGCTACTGACACTCACAAAAGAAGAATCAGTTGGGCAGGTGGTGGTGTGGAAGGAAATTTTCCTTCGAGATGAGTTCGTGACTGCTCGGCATTTTGTGCTTATTGTGGGGCTTAAGCACAGCATCATACTGTCACTTTTAGAAGTTGGTGGCTGCGCATCTGTTTCTGAGGAGAATCCTGCACCTGATGCATTTTACATTGATAGGGTTCAAAACTCCTTGCTGCATCTTGAATCTCTCGGAGTGCTCTCCATGGCTGAAGGTTGCCTTTTGAATTGTGGCTCTGCACCTGGCTCGACAGCCAGTTCTGCAAGCTCCAAGAGCTGGTGCCAGAGTTCAATGAAAGACAGTCATTCAAGCTTGTCCCTCCCTGTTCCTCCGTCACTCTCCCCAAGACGAGCAAGGAAGAGTAGTGATGTAGAACAGTGTCATCTTTTGCATTGTACAAGCAACCACTTTGACTGTTCTGAGCATGACCCCCAGATGAGCAGAAGCTACAGCAGCTGTAGTGACTCAAATGGGCTACGTGCCAGACACTGCTCTATTTCCACCAGTTCTGATTGTGACTCTCGTACCAGTGGCAGTGATCTCTACCAGGGACGGGATGAAAAATTGCAGAGAGCTTTCACCAGCAGTTACGACCTGAGCAGCCTCCGTCGCAGCCTCGAAGATGGCAGCAGTCAAGGCCAAAACCAGGCACAATATTCACAGTCAATGACCTGTGCTGATGAAAATCTAGTTTTTCACTACCTCAGTATAGATATGGCAGAGGGTGTCTTTGTAGCACCAGTGGAATGTGCACTTAAGAGCAATCTGGGTGCCGAGGTTGTTGAAAACTTCTACCGCTGTTGCCTAGAAATCAGGAAAGTATTTAACAGCACAGCAAAAGACGCACGAACTGCAAGGGAAGATGAGATAGAGTGTGAGAGCAAGTTCCTTTCAGACAGGAGCCTTTCGTGTGTAAAAGAGCATGGAGTGCTTTTTACCTGCCCTACCTCCAGTGGCAGCAGAAGCCGGGCCAAGGGTCCAATTTCATACTGGGTTGTGGGCCGTCTGTTTGCCGACAAGTGTCAACCGAGGGAGGTTTATGTCTGCATGCATGAGGAGGCTTCTGCAACTGCATTGGAGATGGCATTCAGGCTGTCCTTTGGCTTGCAGATATAAGCTGTATCCTTGTCCTTCGTAGCTCCTCCTTTGACGAGTTACCATAGAGGTGTCAGGTGAAGCATGTTCCACTATATTTATAACCACATAATCATTTGGCATTACTTTTGTTGTGCTTTATTTATTTGTAGCATTGCATTGATGTTTGGTGTTACATGTCACAGCTGTGTTTGAAGTGTTCACTTGGTTGCCTAATAGGCTGCCTATAATTAGGAGTTAATGTTTTGCGTTCAAAGCAGAAAATGCTAAGAGTATGCTGAATCTAGGCTGGGATAACCTAAAATTATTTAACTCGGTTTTTATTCCAACTCTGCCATTAGACCTCCGTGATTGATCAGAATGGCTCAGTCTCTGTCAATATTAATGGCGGACTTAGATTAAAAAGAAAGTGGAATAGTTTTAACGTTTTTCCAGCCCTATTCTCAGAACTTCACTTCTGAGAAATATCAATGTTCATTTTGGCACAGGAAAAAACTTAGAAAGGGTAATGATTATGTATTCGCAAATTTTGTGATGGTAAAGTGTTAACAAGTGAGCAGTACAAGTGTAGCACAGAAATATTGCTAATCTTAAGAGAAAATGGCAAAAAAAGTGCACTTGCACTCAACATTATAAATTAGTTACATTCACTATGAACTGTGAAATTATTGGTTTCTCCTTATCATAAAGTAAGAGACAATTTTGGTTGGATACCCAGCCAAAATTTCAATTGTGTTGTAGATGTTTAAAGTAAAAGTGAAATATATTCCTCATTGCAGCCATCATATTTTTAAGAATAATCAGTTCTCTGGGTTGATATGTACAAAAGTTGCATACACCTCATGACAGTACCACCCCAATTCAATCTCGTGTATGTGTACACACACATGTATGTATTGCACACACCTTATTTAATACTGCACAAATTTCACATTAATAAACAAGGGCCACAGTATATCACCTTAAACTAGACATACAGCATAGATTGCAGAAAAGATGGATAAACTTTCATGTAAATAATGACCACAATAAAAGTGGTGAACCCTTTTGTGAAGACAAATAGAGAAAAAAAAAAAGTGAAGCTTTCAATAAAAGATAAAGTGATGCACGCACATAAAAAAAAATATGGAAGCTGTCTCTGAACCTGCAAAAAATATATATATCCATTAATAAAAGCACTGCTGAACCATAGCAAATAATCATTGCTGTAAGTTGGGCAAAGTTGGTTGCTGACATTACAAAATATTCTTGCAGCGCTAAGGAAGATAAAACGCACGCTAAATGCTCAGGACAGGGGGGTGCTGGTTCTGTGCTTTTTGTGTTTGTGTTTCATCTTCCTCAGCCCTATGAACACGAATTTCATTATGCTTTACCGAGTAAACTCTAGTTGGTGAAATGACTGAGAAAAGACTTGTTGCTCTGCCATATGTATCGCTTCATTTGTTCCATGCCTGGGGACTGGGTAAGCGTACACAGTGTAGACCGCTTATAACGTAAGTTGCTGTAGTCGTGAATATCTGCACTAAAGGCGGTACCGCACTATGACCAAAACAACGATTTTCAAGCCCTGCACGTATGCAAAACATGTAGACCAAGCAGCCGCGCGTATCCGAGAATCGAAGCGTGCGACTGGGAGTTTTGCTTCCGTGTAAATTTACGAACGTTGAAAGGTTAATGTCCAAGTACCCACGATCTTCGCATGAAGCAGACAAAGTAGTAATTAAAAAAATTTCTCAGTTTCGCCCGAAAGGTGAAGCATCAATTGCGATAGCAAATTAGTAGAGAACTATAAGGAGTAGGGATAGTAGTTTTATCGGCTGCATAAACTTGACACATTCGCTTACTAACTGAATTAACAAGTGTGGTGTCAACGCACACAAGCAAACATGAATAGACTCGATGACCGCAGACAACCACTGTCAAAACGCGACCGCCGCAGTGAGCGAAGGTTCGTGCGGTCTATCGCTTCAACGAGAAACTGAGCGGCGTAAGCACAGCGCGTACAAAGGTCAGAGCCGTGTGGAGATTGCTTTCAAGATACAGTGCGCGCGACAGCCGGCACAGCCGCGAACGCATTAGTTGGCAGAGTAGATGCCGCCCTCTCCCTCCCTCTCGTGCTGCCTTCCTGCTTTGCTCCTTTCGCGTGGGAGATTGCGTCGTACAGTAGTTCCCACCAGTTCCCCCTGCGCCCGGTTGCAAGATAAGCATTTGGTGCCGCGGCACAGCGTCACCCCCCCTCCCTCGCATATACCCTATGGTCTTTCGCGCGATGTAAATCGCGTTTGCTCTCCGCTGTGCGTTCGCTCTCCGTGAAGGCGCGCGTCCCCCGCGCACTTTCACTCGCACATACGGCGCGCGGCAACGATTTTATCGCCCTTGGACTCGTGCTCCACGTCTCATGCTCCTCCTCCGCATCACCCACGTTGATCTCTTCTCCCATTGGTGGGCGCACCTCGTTGAGAAGCGTGCTCGCTACCGCCCTTGTCGGCGAGATTTTCCCGCAGAAGCCTCATTATAACCGTTATTTCGTCTCACGCGGCTGCACTGTAAGCGGTATGCGTATGCAAGGAGTGCTATGGGAAAATTAATGGGAGTCTGAAAAGAGCGTACTATATCCGGTCCTGCACTATAAGCAGTTACGTTATAAGTGGTCTATACTGTATATGGACTTATCTGATCTTACAATTCAGCAGTTTTCACTTGCTTAGCATAATGCACTTATTACTTTTAGTATTTTTTTGGATGGAGTGGGATATACAAACATAATTTGTTCATGATAACTGAAATTTTAGGAACACAAAATTGGTATCCAGCATGCATTGTCTTTTTACATCCTATTTACATTTGTTTACCATGATGTGAAGTGGTCTCCTCTCTCTGAGTATATATATATATATATACACACACACATGCACACACACTTAAGCAGTTATTAAAACATGTAACTTCTTTCTACAGAGAGCTTCTTTTTGTACTTAAGTAGGCCGTTTAACCCTCTGTTCGGGGAATTTTAAGGCCATTTTAAAGAATACTTAATGGGCTCTTTATACTTCCTGTATATCCAATATAAGTATATAGAAGTGCCAAGCACACAACTTAACAAATTAAGGAAGTCAAAGGTGTCTTACCACTTCATTATGAAGCTGGACTGCACACCTATGTAGTTAAAATCATTTAGAAGCCTTTCTATTCTTTTGACTGCTTCTGAACGTTAACATTTTTGTTAGCTGAGAACTGTGGTGGTTCATGCCTTGTATAAAAAGCAATTGCGTGCTGGTGCTGAAGTTATAAATTTCAAAATTAATGTCTGAAGAGTGGTATGTTCCCAGAGGGTAGTATGGCACATTAAAAGTGCCTTGCATCTATATTATGGAAGCCACAGTGTTCTGAGAAAGGTATGCTGCCCAGCAGTAATGTATGGCCATAGAGGATTATAAAACACTAAATGTTTAAAAGGCACTCATTTTGGAGGATAAAGTAATCCCCAATTTAGTGTAAACTTGGCAACATGGGATTGGAAGCAAAAAGTTTATCAGTGCTCGGACAGTTGGTTGGTTGGTTACTTGAGCCTCCATAATGAGTGCCTTTTAAACGTGGTATTCTTACATATGTGTGAACCAAGATGCAGCCAAAATCTTGTAGTGTACTGCTGGTCTAGTACAGTCTCATCAGACACCACCACCAGTCACCAAGCAACAAAGCTGAAAGCAAAGTGACAATTCTGCACCACTCGCACCAAGTTGGACTGGCTATGGATCCAGTGGTCTAATGGTCTACCACTAGTCTGTGGTGTCCACATTTACTGGCTGCTGGACAGAATGCCTTGTTTATAAGACAACCTATAATCAGGCTTTCATTTAAAGGATTTAGGTTAAAGTGGAGCAAATCTATGCACATACTTAGCTCAGATATTTAGCTTCAAAGCAAGAAAAGTTAAAGCTTCGGAAAGCACATGCGTCATCCAAAATGCACATCCTTATTGACATGAGCACAGTCTATAAAAAGCGTTAGTTGAGCCAGGCCAATTAATAGGGTTTTTTCAAAAACATCTCCATCATTTCATGATCCTCAACACAAGTGTGAAAGAGGGCAGTCAATATGCAAGTTTTGCAAATATCTTTTTGTCTTAGATTTGTCCATGTTTGAGTACCTTTTGTGCAAGACTAATGGTGCATTAGTTTGTGTCATTTTGTGTGGCTGCATTTAAACAAATGTTGGATGTGAATAACTCAGGGTTTCTCTGAGATGTCATTTTACAGCTCCATGCAAAAATGATACTTGTGCACCACGTTTAATACTTTTTAAACATGTGTCAGCCCAACATCTGGGGAGGGGTCTTCCACTGTTGGCAACTTACAGAGCATGTCCAATATGAATGAAATGTAAGGTGGAAAGTTCTGAATGACATATAACAAGGCCTACTACTTGTTGAATGAATGGTTTATTCTGGGCTGGGATGGTGCAACGTATTCCAATGCTTTTCTTTTTAGTGCATCAGCGGTACAAGCAGCACTCTGCCTACGTTATCAGCAAGATCAGCTGGTCGTTATCAATAGATAAGAAAGAAAAAAATTGTTACATTATACCAGCTCTGAATAATCTGTTTTTACACAAGCCTTTTTTGTGTACTTAGTGGTTATTTGTCTTTGCCAAGCGAGTGTTAACATTTTGTTGCATTTTAATCAAGCTTGAAATGCCACACCATGTTCAATTATCATGCATACTTATTGCTTTTATACTCATTTGTCACTCTCTATACTGTTGGACATAAATATAAAGTTCATCCTATTACTTGGAAAGTCTGATGCAATTTGCCTGTGGACCAGTAGTGCCTCATACTATGATGTCGCTGGGTGCCTTTTTGAATATAAAACCTATGACGGAACCTCTTTGTCGAGTGACGTCTTTTTCAGCTTGTTCTGAAGCATAGATAATTTTTTTCTTTTTCAACAAGTTTTGGTTGCACTATTAAGATTCAAAAACTTGCTTCGTTCTAAGTTAACCTAGGCCTAGTACAAAAAGTAAAAGAACATTTTGATGCGCGTTAGGACATTGTCTCAGGGATGTATGTGCAACTGTTGAGAAGTTTCTAAATGAATCATGGAAGTTTTCTAGCTAAATTCCTAAATATTTCTCTTACTTTACTTGATTTATTCAAAACTTTTATTAGTGTTTCGTTTTAGATTTGACTAATCATTTTGCTAGCTCATCCGATTCTTAGCTAATCCCCCTTAGTGCCACTCATGAAAGCAAACCAACCAACCAACCTCGGATTGGCGTATTGCCTCGGACTTTATTTTCAAGAATATATGTGCAGCCGAGTTGGATAAGGATAAGGCGCTAAAGAGTGATAACGGCTTATAATGATCGGAGCGTCATCAGCGCACCTGGTGCCACCACCTGCAGTAGTTTGCTTGCGTCATCGATTCGAATATCTTGTGCCACCGTTCGCAGCAGTTTGTGTCGCCACAGCGCTATTGTTTATACTGGTCGGATCAAGTTTCGTAATATTCATAATGACATCGGGCTGCGTGGAGATGAGCAAGTAGCACAATAGGTAAGCAAACTTCGACAACTCCCACAGGAGTTCCTGCGTGAATTCTCTTGCATTTCGCCCCCGTCGAAATGTGGCCGCCGCGGCCAGTATTTGATCCCGTGACCTCGTGCTTTGCAGCACAACACCACAGCCGCTATGCCACCGCGGCAGGTCAGGCAGTGTTTCAGCTCTGCCTCGCGCTATCCGTCTCTGGAACACTCTCCTGGATAACATATCACTTTCCAATTAAACCAACCATGACATTTTGCAGTCGACTGGTTGAACATTTTGCCATCTCGACCGTCTAGTCCTTTTGTGCCCTTACTTTTTCCTGTGACTTTCTACGTGTTTTCTATTTTTCCTGTATTCATTGATTTTGTAGTATCTATAGTCCATACATACATTGTTTATTAATTTATTTTTGTAAACAAATCTTGGTGTGGTTTCACATACCATTCATTGTCTGTGAACACGCTTATCGTAGACAGCAGAGTTTCATTGTTGCCACCCTGGCGTTTGTACGCCTACTGTAGTGCAATATGATCTTCGTGTAACATTTACTATAGTATCTGCTCATGCGTACTTTTAGTTTTCATTTTAGTTTTACTCTTTATTGACCGTACTGATGTTGCGTGCTGTTGTTGTGCGAATAATGCTTTTGTTAATTTTTTCCCCCTTGTTGAATAACACGTGTTTTACGTTGACGTAGCCATAGCTCCCCCCTTACTTAATGCCTTTCTGAAGGCCTGTAAGGTATTCACAAATAAATATAAAAGACATAAACATGCATTTAACAGACGCACAGAAAAGCGACTACTACAGTATTTTTGCGTTCGGTGTAATCAACATTTTTGATCATTACTGTATAATTATAATGTTTACTTAAGCGGCAACTATACATAAAGTACTAAAAAGTCGCAGTTCTGCCCAAAAGGCAAAGCATCGATTGCGATAGTGAATTAGTAGAAAGCTATACGAAGTAAGGCTAGTAGGCTTATTGCCTGTATAAACTTGCAAACATTCATTACTAAATTAACAAATGTCAGTGCGCACAAGCAGGCAAACATGAACACATCACACTCGATGACCGCAGATACTCACTGTCAAAAGGCTGGCGTGAGGAAGCGTGGCAGCAGCAGCGAGCGAAGTGACCTTCATGCTGTCTGTCGCTTCAGCGCAAACTGAGCTGCGAGAATGCTGCATGCATGCACATAGGTATGAGCCATCTACACTGCCTAGACTCGGCCCCGAATGCAGATCGCTTTCAAGATAGGACAACGGAAGACAGCGTGCTTCCTCCCCGCTTTCTTCCCTTGAGCCGCGACCGGCGGGTGCGCGTGAGATTGAGCCGCGATTGTCGGCTCCCCTCGCCTCACTCGCACCACTCGCACATACATTAAACGGCACGCGGCAACAGTGTTAGCCCTTGGACTTTATACGGACCATCACGGCGACGGCAAAAATGCGCCTGGAGTGTCTCCATATAATTGCTATTGCAATAATAAGCAAGTAATTAATTACATACTTTATAATCTGATGTTTTTCACACAATTTCTAACTTTATATCCAGCCTTGAGACTATGGCATGCAGCAGGCACACAGATTTTCTTAAAAACCACAATGAAAGTTTTCTTAAAGCTTTCTGCAGCGCTGGAAAAGGCCCTAAACCACTTTTGATCAAAGTGGAGAAATGCATTTGAAGTTAACATAGGCTGTTTCAGAAATACTTTGCCAAGGAAAGTACTTCAATGTGTTCAGCAGAAGCAGAGTTATTGGCGCTTAAACATGCCCTTTGTGGTGCTTCCGCTCTTTCTTCAATGTCTTGCACTACGAAGGCTATGGCGAAGCGGGGCACTCCCACAACGCTCTGCCTACTGAATGTCACCATGGTGTGTGCAGTTGAAATTTGATTTTGGATGTTCACATTCACATGGATGTTCGCCATTACCGATTTCTGCGCCTACGATGCGCCGAATATAAGCCAGACGCGGTTGTCCTGAGCGAAGCCGCAGTGCGCTCAGCCAGCGGACTCGTCACGGTACCCTGCGGCGGCTGCGGTATCTACGCTACGTAGCAGACCACAGCTACGTGCAACTGTAGTGTGCATGCGCAGCGTTTGCCTTGTGCAAGAGAGGACTTGAGTGTGTGCTCCTGCTCATATGCTCCAGTCTGGTCGTGCTACGTGGTGCGGGGACCAGCTATGTCCTGCACCAGCTTGACTGATGTATAGCAGCCATGTCCAACTTGCACATTTTGAAGCGCTATCAATAGCTCAATATGAAGTGAAGTCTGCCAAGGCGTCTAACCAGGAGCGGCCAGGAGTGAGCGCGCGCTGGCAAGCCTGTGTGTGGTCTGACCTTAAGTTTTGCGTGGTTCGAGGCTAGTTGAATGTTCAAAACTAGTCGAAATTAGCAAGACTCGACAGCTACGACACCGATAAGCAGGGTTCTATATTTTAATTCCTACACTGCTGGCCGTGGCCGAGTGTAAGCAGACAATTGATAGTCAGCTTCTTCCGGAAGTACGTGATTATTATCGAAATTCGAAAGATTTTCGCTTACTTCAGCCTGTTTATTAAACTTCATCAATAAATATACGCAGTAACAGCAGGAAGAAGCACACTGATCCAAATATCCTTCTTGATTGATGTCAGCCATTGGCCAATAGCAGTCGCATATGGGAATCTGCTATATTATGAAATAAAGCGTCCAGAAAAGAGTGACGAGCACACTTCTAGCTCTGTCTGTTGTCTGTTCTAGCGTTGTCTGTTCAACACTTCTGTTGAACAGACAACGTTTGAGAGAAAGGTCACTTCACGCTCCGCTTGCAAGCTCCATTCGCCGTGCATGACTGCAAAACTTGGCCAAGATGCTATCCACGGAAGCCCGAGGGGTGGTTCAGGACCTCTTAAAACATCCTTTGTACGTTTATACATTTCAGTGACATTTCACCTTGAATATTTGCCTTTGGACTGGCATATTCAATACTGCGAGTTCGGTTTGTACGTTTCATAACATAGCCAGTACTATATACGTAGACTAGCTTAAAAGTTCTTTCTGTACCCTCATGTAATAATTTTGAATGGTTTAGCTTGTGAGCTTACGCATGTCAAGACCCACAACACATGTTCCTTTCAGTAAACAGTTCAATATTTCAGAATCAAATAGAAAAGCGACCCCATTACGGTGACATAGCACGGTGAAGAGTGGTAATTGTGGCAAAAAAAATTAGAAAAAAAATAAGGATGAATGAAATAATCTGAGTTGTGCCAAAAACAATAGGATTATGAGGCATGCCGTAGTGAGGGATTAATTTTGACTGCTTTTGCACGTTCCCTAACGTGCACCTACATCTAAGTGGACAAGCGATTGTGGAAGGTTTCTGTGGGCAGATTATGCTACGTCTTGCTTATCGCCCTATCATCACAGCGAGATTTGCAGACGAAGGGAAGTGCACACACCAGCAGGCTAGTTGTTCAGTGCTTTGAAAACAGCTCACAAAATAATAAACATGCATATAGCCTGCAAATTTTCAAGTAAAGTGCATTTACACCACATGACGAATTCTTGAAGAGGTATTTTTCTACATACTTACAAAGGGGTGCGCGAATAGTGATTTTTGAGACCGAATCAAATACGAATCGAATAGTGCCAGAAGCCAATCGAATCGAATAATTTTCTAGTAGTTTTCCAATAATGAACAGCCATTACCACAATTAATATGAAACAATGTTCACATACCGGTATTCTTAATGTTAGCAAGTTTCTGTCTAACTTAGTACGTTATGAAGCATTAATAAAAGCACAAATGGAGCATTAGAAGCAAGCAAGTAGTTTCTTTGCATGCACAGGGCTCTTCAGAGGGTGCGAATGATCGCTGTACAGCCTCTAAAGTATGGCTACCTAAATGACGTACCCTGCTCCACTACCTAAGTTTTCATGTTTCATGTCTTTACTATGCTCGCGGGGGTGAAAATTTACCACACTTTTGCCCCAATTTTATGTTTATTTGGGTGCAGTTGACGTTTTGAAATATTCAAAAAGTATTTGATATTATTCACATTTACGAATATTGACTATTTGATTCGAAGACCGAATCGAATAGGGCACTATTTGATTGGTTATTCGAAAGTTTCAAATATTTGCACATTCCTATACCTATGTGAATGTAGTGGGAGCTTTATAAACAGCGTGGCACATGACACAGGAAAAGAACCACAGGACAGAGAGCTGCAGAAGTATGTAAAATGCATTGAACAATAAATAGGTGCCAGGACACTTTGCCCCTTATACACTTTATGCCATCATTTACAAATCAGTGCAATATTACTTTTTTCTTACCTTATCCAAGCTGCAGCTACAGTACTGGAATGTCCAAAAGCCTCCATTGATGCATTGAAAGCCAAAGTGGAGAGCCCGCTGGCCGCACAAGTGTGTCGCCCGAGCCTTCGGTGCGTGTTTTGAAGAAGCCACAGACACACGGAGCTACCTACGCCTCGCAGTAGTGTGAAAGAGCATCAAGAGGGCCAAGGAAAGGGGAGCATTTCAGAGTGTCAAACGGTGAAAAAAAAAAGGGGGTCAACCAAGTGGCGAAGCTAAACAAGACAAGGTCGACATAATGCATACGAAATACAATATGAATAAGGTACAAAATGAGTAAATAAATGAACATGAAAAAGAGACTGAAGAGAGAGAGATAACATTTAATCATCGAATCATTTGAACGCCCATGTATGTTGCCCTTGTCTTCTTTAGCGTCAACACTTGGTTGACTCTTTTTTTACACTGCACTATCTCCAAGATCAGCCCACGAAACAGGCTAGAAACACACAAACCAGATACTGAAAAGTGGGGGTAATTCACCGTGAGAGACATTCCCCCATATTCTTAAACCATCCTTGACTCGAAGCTCTTCCTGCACTTCACTGAGCTAAGCACAGCGCCACCCCTCAACTGAAGACGTTATGCGTCTCAAGGATCGCTGTGGGATGTTATTGAAATGCGGTGACCACTTCTGTCGAGGGGCGGCACTGCAGTCTACTTTCTTGAGTCAAGGTGAAGTGTTGAGTGGAGGATCAATCTAGGATACGGTGGATTGTCTTAAAAAAATTCTGACATAATCGGAATATTGTTTAACACACACTTTTTTTGGAACCAGTGCCCGCACAGGTTTGCTTTGGACTTTCAAAGGCCAAAATTTTTAAACACAGTGATTACTTATCAAATGGAAGTATCCCTTATTCTAACAATTCTAGACAGACTTGCATAGATAAACTTCGAACCATTGTGCAGAAGCAAAATTAGAATGTTGTGATGTCAAGTATTGCAGGTAGGGCAGAGGGCTAAAACTGCAAAGCCGTGAAAAGTTGGAGTATGATGCAAGGAAACAAAAAAAATCTAGACTGGATCATGCCATTTGTCAATTTATTCCTTTAATTCCTTGTTAATATTTGTTGTTTAGCTGTCAATGTGCAGATTTTCAACATTACACCAAAGATTGAAAATTATGTCGAATGTTTTTTCACATCAACCTGACCTCATACCTGAATAGTTGGACAGCTAATAAGTTTACTATTTCCTAGCTAGTATTGCATTATTTTCAGATGACTATACGGATAAGCTGCTTGATTCAGATAAAATGAGTGGCCATAGTACTGACAATGCACAAGTGCACTCCGTGAAGTTCGCACCCGAGGACACCTTCAGAGTGCATTAGCTTACCATTCGTAAGGAGATGCGAGGTCCTCCAGCTGTGCATCACACTGCTGTGGTGTGTCTTTGTCCAAGCGCCTCTAAAAGGAAAAGTGCCAAGGACTTATATTGGTGAGCTGCACATTTAGAATCACTTTGGGATGCCGAATGACAATTTTCACTCTACTGTTTCCTCAGCCATGCACTTGCACAGCTATATCATTATTTACAAAAGGTACCACCAGGACCAAAAGTCTGGATACCACTGTAGCATCAAAACAGTACTGCCAAGCTATTTCACTGCATGATGCCTAGACAGTGTTGCTTATTCCATCCTCTCTCATCGACTATCACTGCAAACCAAAACAAACAATGACTGTGCACCATGCTTGGAGACAGTGAAGCGAAAATTGCTGCTACAATAGAATCCACGCTTCTGCCCTGACAATATGTGTTTAAGCTTTATCACATTAATCACACAAAGAATGTGTCATGAAGCTTCAAAAATTTTGGTGCTCTTATATCGACACCAAAGTATGCAAAGCTTCGCAAAAGTTCTGCAAACCATGTAAAAGGAATATATACAGTAAAAGCCCGATGATACGATCACGGCTAATACGAATTTCCGGATGATACGAATTTTTCTGTGGTCCCGGCCGCAACACTACATTTGCTAGTAGGTACAGCGTTTGACCGCTGGCGCCACGCTGCGCCGCTCGCACGTACCGCGTTTCTAGGTGGTTCCGTTCACCGAGGGCGCTCGAACGCAATGATATGGTTTGCACGAATGCAACCGTTAGGAGCGTGGCTGTATGGCTGAGTGGTTACGGCGCTCGCTTCGGGATCTTTCGTACGCGGGTTCGAAACTCGCTCTGGCTACAATTATGTATTTTTAATATCACGCTTTTCCCTTTTTTTTTCTCTCACTGTTTGCCAGCGCGGTCGCTTGAACCCCGGCGCCACGGCGGCAGCCGTGGTGCCGGGCGCCGACGCGAAGCGGCGGTCGTTGGGGTGTTGCGGAGCGCAGCGTAGCAACACCCCAAATAAAATACTGCTCCAGTCAGGTAGACTGCTCCCTCCCTGATAGTGAGATTATATTTGGATCATCAAAACAGTGATGCGTTTATAATACCACCGATCCCAACAGCAGGCTAAGTCACCACCAGCCCAGCGTTTTCTCCGTCAACGCCTCCTCCGTTCCAACGGCGGCGGCTCGAAACATGGTACGCGCGAGCGACGCAGCGTGGCGCCAGCGGTCAAACGCTGTACCTACTAGCAAATGGAAATACGCGTCCCGGCCGAGCCCCATTACTTTGCAACGTGCTAGAGAACGGTTGTTACGAATCGATTTTCAGCCTGCGTCGGTTGATACGAATAAACGCCGCCCCACCGACGGCCGCGAAAGACAACAGCGCGCAGTCACGCGCTTTCTCTCCTTCTCTTTTGGTGCGGAGGCGCGGCGCCGGACAGCGCGGACCCCGCGACTGGGCGCGAAGAGTTTGAAGCGGTGGCGCTTTTGGTGCTTTTGTACTTTTCCTCCTTTTCTGCGAGCCGTCAGATGGAGTGGCTGCTGCGCTTCGGGCCGCGTTCTTCGTGTTTGCGCCATTTTGCCTAGTCGCAGCGAGCTATGTCTCGCAAGCGGAAAGCACTCTCCTTTAAAGAGAAATTAGACATTCTTCGAAAGGTCGATGAGGATCCCAAGAGGAAGCGGACGGAGTTGGCTAAGGAGCTAGGCCTCGCAACGTCAACACGGAGCACAATGGTTGCACAGCGAGACTATCATGAAAAACGTGCTTTCATTCAACGTCAACGCGAAGCAAGCGAATTCGAACATGCTTATTTCGAACATACCGCGCACCGACAATGCTCTTAGCAGCGCGCCAAATCACGCGGCGGCGCCTCCGACCGGCATTGCTCCGACACCGCCATAGAGCAAAAGCTCAGGAGAAACCCCTCAATGCCGCGCGCGAAGGAACGGGGAAAAAAAAAAAAAAAACCGCGGCGGAAATTTCCTTCTCTCTCAAATTGCAAGGTCGCCGCTTCTGCATCGCGCCGGAACAAGCGTGTACGTGCCGACTAGAGTGTTCTAGACAACCGTATTCTAGCACACACTAGTGCCGACGTCTCAGCCACGCGGATAAAATGGCAGTGAACCCTTCTCCTCTATTTTCTAGTCACATGTTGACCTTGCACGCTGCGGCAGCAGCGCAGAGGGAAGCAGCGGCGGAGGCACAGTCGGGCCAACGAAACTGCCACGCCCGCAAACGCTCGCTTCCCGATAACGGCAGAAAACGAAACTTCAGGGGGCGGCTAAAATAAGCTGGCGCCAGCACGGCGGCGGGCGCGCACGGAGATGTGCGCACGGAGCCGAAGGTGAGAGAGCTACGAGGGAGTTGAGAGGGAGGGCGAGGGGAGCCACCGAAGCGGCGTAGTAAGTGGTTCATGTGGAAAGGGAAATGTTGGCGCTATCTTCTGCAGCCCTTGAGGGAGCACAAGCGGCGGAGTTGACGCGGCCAAATCCGCTTCCCTGCCGCCCTCCTCCCTCACTTTCGACGGTCTCCGCGCGCACCCGTGTGCCGGCGCCGCCCACTCGCTCCCTGAAGCTTCGTTTTCTGTCGTTATCCGGAAGCGACCGTTAGCCGGCGTGGGCAGTTTCGTGGCCCGCGCTTGCTATGCGCTTGCGCGCCGCGATATTTCACGACTCGCACCGTTCGTGCATCGTGCTATGGTGCACGAATACTTCAAAAATACGTCCTTTTAATTCGAACAAATTTTCGGGCCCCTTCGAATTATCGAGATTCGACAGTTCTAATTGTGTTTCGATGATACGAATTTCGGCTAATACGAATATTTTTCGTGACCCCGTGAGATTCGTATCGTCGAGCTTTTACTGTAATCCACTAGCAGCAACCAAAACTACTAGGCACTCTGTGGTGTATTAACATTTCTGCACTGTGAACAATTAATTTAACTGTGAAACAATTAATAAAAATAAGCAATTCTTTGTAAAACTGTCACTGTAGCTGACTATGTCATCTTTCTTGATCTGCTCTCCATAAGATACACCATGTAGGAATGTAGAGCACTACTCTTATGTCATGCCAAGGTGGGAAAAATTGTCCAATGTGGTCCCAACTTTGTCGAATAAAGTTCAAGGAGAATCACTACTGAGTTTACAGTGTCCAAGTAGCTGACAGTATGTTCGAAAAACTTGATATTGTAACTGGCAAGCTGTTTTTTTTTTTTTTTTGCATAACACGACATGCCAATTTTTCTATAATACTAGTAGGCTTACTTGGGAATAATTGAGACGCATGCTGTACCAAAGTACTAGAAGGCTAATATATACTGAATATACTAACTTCTCACTGAATTTTATGCTCAAAAGATGTACTATCCTTACAAGCAAGATGTTTCTTGAGGATGGCAAGACTGTTCAGCAATAAGCAATCGTGCAATAAAACAACGCAGGCATATATATCACCACCAGGGTGCTGACAAACGCAAGACAAGACACGGGTGTCGACACCTTTATTGTAAGAGGACTGTCACAGGGTATGAATTTTTTTTTTTCAAATGCAAAACATTAGCGAGAACAAATGAACACAGCAAAGTGAAGCACTGCAAGGAAAACAATAAACATCATGCTAAACATCTGAAAACCTACGAGATCTGTTTCACAGTACGAGAAAGAATGCTGAAAACTATCACACGTAAGAAATCAAAGTGCAAACATGGCACCAGAAGCTGGCATGTTTCCCAATACAGGAGACAAAAAACAAAAACAAAAAACAAATGCACATAAATGCAGTGCCTAAAGGACGGTGTCATTAACATAAAAGCTGAAACAAGTGTTGGCACTACAAGCACAAAGCGAATCTCTTTTATGTAGTAAAATCAACAGAGCCGAGAAAGCTCCCTGAAGCAATGCAAGCACACTGCAGGACAGGGAAGTCTGTTCTAAGTCTGTGTAACTGCTCAAATGGCTGATGCAAGGTGTCTTCAGTCCTGCTGCACTGTTGCTCTCATGGTAGTGCTTCAGCGTATAATGTCAAAATCACCTTGTTTCCACTACTGTGTCCTCCTCAGAGTTAGAAAAAACTGCAACTATAGTAGTAGGTCAATGCTGGAGATGTTGGGGGAGAGGGCCCTGTTCAGGTAGGAAGAAATGGTGGTAGGGTGATCGTTGGCAACTCCTCTGCAATCAGGTCTGTTGAGCTTGGCGTTCCACTTGAAAGTTATAGTTGTACTGCAAAGACAGAAAGTGCACAAGCGTATATGAGCCCCAGCTTATACAGCTGACAATAACCGGCTCGCCACAGCCACCCGTGTACAGAGCAGTCGCCTGTTGGCGGAAACATTTTGTTAGCATTACAGTACTATTGCAGCTTTCAAATTTCACAGCAGGACGAAGGCCTCACCCAGTGAACACCAGTTCTGCCCATGGAACCCCTTCTGTCGTTCTGGTAGACCACTGGTCATCTGTTACACGTGTTACCTACCCTGTTAATTACCTACCTGTTATCAATGGCTATTACCTATCCTGTTAATTACCTACCAGTTACTAATGCCTATTACCTGCCCTGTTAATTACCTGTTACCAATGCTTGCTACACGTGACCTCTCTCTCTCTCTGTACATGTGTGTGTGTGTGCATTAACAGGACAAAACAACTGGATGCGAAGTTATGGCCGAGGCCAACTGGACATCTGCCAAGACAGAGACAGTGGGCTGACTGTCACTCTCTTATGCTTAACCAGTTTCCTGATCACACTTGTTTGATCCTAACAGACTGCATTATATCATATTTGCATAAATTCATCAGTAATACCATCATATATAACTTAATACAGTAAAACCAGCATAATTGTCATGAATTTAAAATATCCATCACCAAAGTTAACCCTTCACCCACCCAGCTGTGCACTACATGGCACCTGCAGCAGCACCACAGTGGCAAAGGGTGCAAACAGGCTACTCTAATATGCACAAAATGAAGCATCAGACCCAATGGGAGCTACTCGCAGTTTATCTCCCAGCTAACTAAAAGAAAGTTAGTACACAGTGTGATCTCCTGTGAATTAAAACAGATTTCTAAAAATTCACCTGTGGCAGATGGTGAAATTCTAACACTCTAAGTGGAATATTTGATAAGGCGGACATTATTTGCCACAACAAATCACAATGTGCATTGGGTGATGAGCAAATGTTTTATTACTTTGCTTTTTAATCAATTACTTTAGGACAAATGCTGCAATGACAGAAATGAGGCCTGTTAGTATTAAAGTACGTCCGTTTAGAAAGAATTTTAAGACTACCAGCGGTTTCAACCCATAACCGTTCTCAAAATCTGCGCCACTTCGTTCCACAGTGCACACAAACATATTCTCACAGCACATTTGAGGACAGACATCTCAAAACTGTTCCTAACTTCAGGATTTCTGCAAAGTGTGAGCAACATCAGCACTGCATAGCTTGATTATGCACTTGCACATCTGATCTAAAGTAATTAAAACTAGTGAAACTTTGTTAGTTACCTAGGCACATTGTGATTTGTTGCTTGAGTAAAGTCTATTTTGTCAAGTAATGCAACTAAAGTGGTAAAATTGTACTAGCAGACTGGCAATATTAAAAAAAAAAATTCCATTAAAGTGGATCATGCAGTGTAAACATGTCCAGCACCTAAGCTGTTCAAGATGGATAGGGCTCTGACAAGCCTTGCACTTTAGAATGTGTTATCTGGTGGACAGAAGGTCACCTGTCTGAAGAAAAATTTCCAACTCACAAATAAATGAAATATTTGACATGCTCATTAGGAGGGTCTCACAAGTTTGACAACTCAGCAAAAAACATTACTGTAATGCAAGAACTCAAGTTCATGACTTAACATATTTAGTTCTTATGAGTGTGGTCAACAGCAATTCTAGATATCATATAATTATAGTATAATAAATTGAATTTTTCACATGCAATCTATCATTTCCATTGTTAGCAAACCTCTGACATAACGCTAATTTATGTGCCACTAGGCTAAATGCAAATGCGTGTAAATGGCAATACGTGCTTTGAAGATTGCAATGAAAAACTGGGAGGACGCTTACACTTCGCCTTTAAGAGTGGAACGCAATAGCATTCAAAGATCCCTGACTGCTTCTCACGCTTGTCGGCAACTACAGCTTAGGTAACCCGTAATGTTTACAGGGAAATGCTTGCGGCTAACGCGGTGAACGAAGGCGAGCTTTCTGGTAGAAATGTAGCCTATTGCGTGGGCCATCCAGGAGGTAGTGCACAGCAGCGCCAAAAAAATTACATAATTTTCAGCTTTCTGTTATTGTTTCGCACTTTTAAGATCTCAGTCTGAGAAGATTTAATATAAAAGGCATGAGCTGTCAGTGTATTGTTTCATGACATTTGTTTGTGGGCTCTCATTCTCAAAATTCCGTGGAATAACTTTGTCAAGAATGTGAGACAAGGTACGAGCAACTTTAGTGATAGAACGGTGTGACAATATAACCCGCATATACCGCATGTCATACAGCAAGGCGTAGCATATACATATACCTAAATATATACAGCAATTTTCACTCACGGGGTGCCCACACCAGATTTTCTGTGACACGAGGCCCTTAACGCTATCGCGTTAATGTTCATTATTTGATAAAACATTCCAAGCCAGTATTTTCTAAACATTATTTTCTCAAAATGTTTTGAAGAGTTCACCATCAGCGATCTTCTAGAACAATTTTCCCACATCAATGTTACCAAAGAGTCTTTCTGTTCACACCACATACTCACCTCCTCAAAGATTTCATTAGCTGTCTTGATCCTAATGTTTGGCATGGTGAACTACAAGATCGAGATAAAGGTAAAAATACAAAAGAGAAGAAGCAGAATTAGTTTAGCTGAGATTCGCTGATTACCAAACGACAGTTATCACATGTCAATCGTGAAAAAGTGGTCAGCAAAAGCCATTTGCCGAAACTCACTCTTAAAAGTTTTAGTTTTAACCTATGATGGGTACTATTTTCAGTGCTGCTGAACTGATACCAGTGATAAGAGTCTGTAAAACCTAAAATCACATGAACATACTGAACATGTTAAATACCTACCATAAGCACATGCAATATATGCACCGGACTCTCAGGGGAACAGAATGTGCCACAATGAATGAATAAAGACACCAAAACTGTGCCGAATCTATTAAATGTGCCTCGGTAAAGGCTGTCACAATAATCATGCCTACTCGTATCACCTGGCTGCAACTGCTTTATTCTAGACTTGCTCTTAGGATGGCTCGAATACACCTCCCCCCTCCCCTTCCTATTCCACATAATAGGCCTTCGAGCCATTTCTTAATAAAAACATTTTTATCATCATCATGAGAATGCTAGTGCTAAATTTTTGTAATGTGAAAGTTGGCAATAAAGTAGTACGCTGACAGCTTGGCCACAAAATAAAATGGCATCGGTATAACAGGAAACTATCTTTGCCATGCTGTCACAACAGTAAGCATTCGGGAGAAATGATTGATTGATGTGTGGCGTTTAATGGCGCAAGGGCCAACTATGGCCAAAGAGCGCCATGACAAATGGTAATGAATTGTTTATGTATTATAAATGAAGTGATTGAATTCAGTTACAAATGTAAATGTTGATTGATTGATTGATGTGTGACGTTTAATGGCACAAGGGCCAGCTGTAGCCAAAGAGCGCCATGATATATGGTAATGACTTGTTTATTTATTATGTATGAAGTGAGTAAATAGAGTTGTAAATATCGATGTAATGTCGACTGTAAAGTGGCCTAAAAACAGGTCGCTGTAAACTGCGTAAGATATAATGACAATGACTCGTGCCAAAAAAAAGGAGAATAAATGTTTCACTATGAAAGGGTGACATAATATGATGCTTACAAGAACTACTCCACAGGGCTCTTGAAATAGAGCTGAGGGGCACGTTCTATAAAAACTTATGTCCCTGCAGCTGCAGCCTCGAAGGCGAGGCTATGCTACACATGACCCGGCCAAATTACTTCTAACATGTTAACTTCATCTAAAAATCTAAAAACGGTTTTCAAGTTAAAAAGTGGTTCGTTACTAAGAAAAAATGCTGGATGGAGTGGAATATGGTGATGATACGCAGAACAGAAGTACTTTTTACGCTCCCTTTCTATTTCCCTGCACTGGACGAGGACATGGAGCACTGTAAGGCTGTCACCACACCTTCGACATGGCGGAGTATCATTTCCAGTCAATAGGTAAGAGTGGGTGCCGAAGGTATGACCTATTCTTAATCGGCAGAGGAGCACTTCTTTGTATCGTGCTGTTTTCTCTGATATCCAGTAGCCCAATTTAGGTTTGATCAGGTGTAGCTTATTGGATACCTGGGTGTCCCACTGTTTCTGCCAGTGCTTCTTCAGCCTATGCTGCAAGTATGGTTTAAAGTCTGTGGCTGGGATGGGTACGTTTACGTCAGTGTCGCTAAAAGCTACCGAGGTAGCGTTCTCGTCAGCATCTTCGTTGCCTTTTATACCACTGTGTCCAGGTACCCAGGGCCGCTATTTTGTAGTGATGCCTTATGACTTATTTTGGAATAGTCTTATCATCCACCGCTCACGGCCGGCTGATCCCGTTGATAACGCGAGCGGACCGTCGCTCTGACCACTGACAAAGCGCGAAAAGGCATTATTACTTTAAAGTCATCGCTACAAAATACCGGCCCAGCATAAGACAATGATTTGATTGCTCATATAAGCTGAGCATAGCAGAGCATATAGTTCGTTAAAGACAGTGTTTTTATGTTTTCGTAAGCTCATTATGGCTCGGACTACACTCAATGAGTCCGTGAACACAATAGCGCTAGTGAGATTGGTTTGCTTGATGTGTTTAACTGCAGAAAGGATCGCATATGCTTCCGCCGTAAAAATGCTTGTATGTGAATTCAATGTACCGGATATTAAAAATGATGGTCCCAGTGCTGCGTAAGCAACGCCAGCAGGAGACTTCGAAGCGTCTGTATAAAATTCAGCACAAGAATACTTATCCTGAAGCTCAAGAAAATGCAAGTGTATGTGTGCTCCAGGTGCTCGTTTTGATACTTCTATGAAAGATATGTCACACTGGATAGTCTGCCAGTCCCAAGGCGGTGGAAGCCGAGTAGGAGCCATTAGGACATTCTCTAGAAAAGGGATGTTTGTTTCTTCGGACAGTGCTTCCAGCCGGAGGGACAAAGGAAGCCTAGTGGCTGGGCGGTTATGGAAAAGCCTGGCCGTGGACAAATCGCGAGCAATTGAATGGCACGGATGATCTATATCTGATTTCACCTTCAAGGCGGAGGAGAAGCTTAAATATGTCCTTTGGAAGTGGAGAGACCATTCATTACATTCGACGTACAGGACTTGTCCTGAAGGCGCCTGTCGCAAGACGGATACCCAAGTGATGGATAGTATCTAACATTTTCGAAGCACTAGGTGTAGCATAATTATAGACTATGGTTCCGTAGTCAAGACGTGATAATATTAGACTTTTATACAAGCTTATGAGGCATCTCCTATCGCTTCCCCAGGATGTGCGTGACAAAAGCTTCAACAGATTCATAGTCTTTAGGCACTTTGCTCTCAGGTACTTCAGATGGGAGATAAAAGTTAGTTCATTATCTAAGATAATACCTAGGAATTTATGTTCGGAGCCAACAGATAGTCGTTCTCCATGAAGGTCTATAGCAGGGTCTGGTAGTACACCTCTCTTGTTGGAGAAGAGGACGCATGTACTCTTTTGGAGGTTTAGTTTGAAACCATTCTCGTCCGCCCACTTAGGCAATTTATTTAAGCCAAGCTGTACTTGTCGCTCGCAGATACTAAGATTACATGATTTATAACCCAACTGGATGTCATCCACGTATACAGAATAAAACATTGTACGTGGTATGACCGTTTGGAGCGAGTTCATTTTGACAATAAATAAAATACAGCTCAGCACACCACCTTGTGACACACCAGCCTCCTGTGAAAATTGTCGAGGCAGGACATTACCAACTCTAACACGGAACGTGCGATAAGAGAGGCAACTCTGTATCACATTTAGTAAGTTGCCTCGGACTCCCATTCCAGCCAGATTACGGAGAATTCCAAAATGCCATGTTGTGTCGTATGCCTTCTCCATGTCTAAAAATACTGACAAGAAAAACTGTTTGTGTACAAAGGCATCACGGATATTTGTCTCGATGCCGACAAGGTGATCTGTTGTGGATCTACCTTCTCTGAAACCACACTGTAAGGGATCGAGTATATTGTTGCTCTCAAGAAAATGAATGAGGCGGCGGTTAATCATTTTCTCGAACAGTTTGCATATACAACTTGTCAGAGCTATAGGCCTATAGCTACTGGCCGAGGAAGGCTCCTTGCCCTCTTTGAGAATAGGGATTATGATGGCTTCTTTCAGGTGGACGGAATGTAGCCAGCAGAGAACATGGAGTTAAAGAGTGAGAGTAGTGTTCTGTGGGTTTCAGGGTGTAAATGTTTGACCATTTCATATAGTATTCCGTTACTTCCTGGAGCAGACTCGTTACAACAATTCAGCGAAGCCTGAAACTACGCCATGCTAAATGGTTGATTGTATGCTTCATTGATTGTGCCTTTTCGACCCAGAGGTTGTCGCTCTGCTTGTCGCTGGTATCTTAGAAATGTATCAGTGTAATGGGATGTACTGGAAATGTGCTCGAAATGTGCTCCTAGACAATCAGCCTCGCCCTCAAGTGTGTCTCCTTGTGTGTTAACTAGAGGTAGTGGATGGGTTTCGTGGCCTTTTATTTTCTTAACTCTGTTCCAGACTTTTCTTTCGTCTGTATAAGAATTAATGCTGGAGATGTATTGTTGCCAGCTTTCCCTTTTGGCATGGCGGTGCGTTCTTCTACCTTCCGACTTTATTTTCTTGAAGATTATGAGGTGTTCTGTAGTCGGAGAGTCACGGAGGTTATTTCGAGCCTTATTTTGTTTCTTTCGCGCTTCCCTACATTCATCGTTCCACCAGGGAACACGTCATTTAAAAGGCGATCCATTTGTTTGCAGGATACATATTGACGCTGCATCCACAATAAATGCCGTTAAATATGCAATTGCATCGCCAATACTGAGCATACAAATGTTATCCCAGGTCAAATATGTAAGGTCTCGGTATCGCTGCCAGTCCGCTGAGTCGACTTTCCACTGGGGCACATGTGGTGAGCATTCGTCCTGTTTTGTTAATCTTAAGATAATTGGAAAATGGTCACTCCCCGTATAGATCCTTAACCACCTTCCATTCCAAGTATGGCACGACTGTACTCGATGCAATGCTTAAATCTATGTATGAAAAGGTTTTGTTTCCGGCGCTGTAAAATGTTGGTTCTTTCTTATTTAATAAACATGCACCTGTAGATAACAAGAAGTTTTCTATCAGGCGCCCTCTGGCATCACATCGAGAGTCACCCCACAGGGTATTATTTGCATTTAGGTCTCCAACAAGAATATAGGGCTCTGGAAGTTGTGCAATAAGGCTTTCAAATTCTGCTTTGGAGAGTTGATAGCTGGGCGGGATGTACAAAGATGTAATTGTCAGCAGCTTACCAAAAAGCACTGCTCTGACTGCAACTGCCTCAAGAGGCATTTGCAGCTGCAAATGCCGAGAGGCGACACCCTTATCAACTATTATGGCGACACCGCCCGATGAGACAAAAGCGTCGTTGCGATCCTTACGGTAAATGGCGTATTGCCGCAGAAAGTTTGTGTGTGTAGGATTGAGGTGTGTCTCTTGCACACAAAGCACTCGTGGATTAAACTTGTGTAGGAGTTCCTTTATGTCATCCAGATTGTGGAGTAGACCTCTCACATTCCAATGCATGATCTGTGTAGCCATATTGGAAGTGTTTTTTGGTGTGTGTCAAGAGGAAATAAGGTGGCTCATGAGACCTTTCCAGGCCCCGTGATAAGGGATTCTTCTTTTCTACCGACGCGCTCTACGGAGCTACGCCATTCCTTCGGCGCCTGGCATGCCAGATAAGTGATGCTTGCATCCACTGCCTCGTCAGAGGCGCTGGATGCTGCGGGCACACTAGGGGGTTTTTGGGGCCAGTCTGCACGAGCAGTGGCCCTGGGACCGGCAGGCCCGGAGGACTGCTGGCCCTGCGTTGTAGGGGGCGGAACAGCACTGGCTGCTCCTGCCAGGGGAGCTGATGGCATAACCGCCGTCACATTCCGTGCGACTCGGGCGGCCGCCACAGGATGTGACGCTGCCCCCCGGCGCGCCACATCGGTGTAGGAAGGACTGGACTGGTTGTGGGCAGAAAAACGCTTGCACGCGCGCCTCTGGAAAGGAAATGTTTAGCTTGACTTTGAGTTGTATTATTTCTTTTTCTTCCTTCCATGACGGGCACGATCGCGAATAGGCGGGGTGGTCTCCGTCACAGTTGGCACAATGGGTTGTGGAAAGTGCAGTTGTCTGAGGCGTGTTCTTTAGAAGCACATTTTGCACAAGTAGTGCGCCCTCGGCAGCTCTGAGACCCATGCCCAAAACGCTGACACTTAAAGCAGTCGGCGCAGATTGGGTATGTACGGTCGTACACGGAGCTTACAATATCCGGTCTTGATTGAATCTGGAAGGTCACTTGTTCCAAATGTAATAATTACATGCTTTGTGGGAATTTCCTTGTCGTCATGCCTTAACTTAATTCTTTGAACCTTTACTACGTTTTGGTCTTGCCATCCATCCAACAGCTCGCTTTCGCTCAGTTCTAGAAGGTCGTCATCAGAGATGACACCGCGTACAGTGTTCATTGACCTGTGAGGGCCCACTGAGACGGGGATGTCACCAAATGCAACAAGTTTAGACAATTTGTTATACTGGGGCTTATCACACACTTTCAGAAGAAGGTCTCCGCTTCCCATCTTAGTTACTTTGTAACCTGGGCCGATTGCTTCTGTCAGGCATTTTGCTACAACAAATGGAGATATAGTACTAACTGTCTTCGATTCGTGTTGGCTATGAATGACATGGTACTTGGGAAATTTTTCTTTGGGTTTCATGAAAAAGTTGAAAGTGTCATCGGTGCGCCCCCTTTTCAGGGAGCGATCAGGAAGTGGGGGAAAAGGATTTGCCATATAAAATTGCAAAATTCGACGGCGATGGTAGCCACCCACCGCCGAGCCCAACAAGGGGACGCTACAAGGATGGAATGCTTGCAGACGCCAGCCATGCATCGCCGCTATAACCTAATATAAAATACCCAAGGTTGGATAGCTACACCAGGTTAACCCTTGTCACCCAGAAATTCGGAAGTGAGAAGAAGTGACTAGAAGACAGGACAGATGGAAAAGTGAGAGAGAAAGACAAAAGATTGAAGAGGGGGACAGGAAAAGGCGACTGCCGATTTCCTCCAGGTGGGTCAGTCTGGAGGTGCTGTCTATGTGAAGCAGAGGCCGAAGAGGTGTGTTACCTCCGCCGGGGGGGCCTTAAAGGTCCAAACACCTGGCATCAGCTCAACCTCCAGGATCCCCCTTTCCCCACACACGGCTAAGCCGCGCACGGCTACACACAGGAGGGTCCAACCCTCATGTGCTCATTGGGGAGAAATGAGCATGAGTATAAATAAATGGTTAAAAATGAAAGAAGGCACATCAGCCAATCACAAAACTAGGCATTCCAGCTTCAAAAACTAATGCTCCGACTAAATGCACACGGTATGTAATACCTCATATGATGCAACCACAACTGTGGGAAAGGAAGCACAGCGAGAGAGCCAGAGAGTATCGTCTGACAATGCTCAGCTGCATTTGATGAGTGAGTCGGCAGAGAGAGAGCATCATCAGCATGGAGCTGTTAAGTAAATTATGGTTGTCAACTATGGTATACAGTGGAACCTCGTTGATACGATTTTCACGGGAACTGAAAAATAACGCGTATCATCCAACATATTATCCAACCAAATCGTGTTATCGGGAAAAGAAGGAAAAAAACGTATTATCCCAAAAAACGTATTCTGCAGAATCGCATCAATGAGGTTCCACTGTATAGCATGCCAGCGGCTCATAGCTCCCAAGAGGCACAACAGAGCATTTCCCCCATCACGTCTTCATAGTCCCAATGAAAAGTCAGCTTTGTTTTACTTGTAAAGCACATTTTTGCCTGAACTAAGGATAGTATCTGCATACACATTTGAGAATGCATGAAGCACTGCCATCTGTTGGTGGTAGAGGATATGCAAGAACTTACAACACAAAGAGATCGAGACAGCTCCTCAGTTAAAGGTGCACAAAAATATAGAACAAGCAAAAATGAAATCACAAGCAAAACTCTTTACAGTTAGGCAGAAGAAATAAGGTGCAGAAGCATGTGAAAAAATCTTAATTCGCTTGTCACTGGCAATCCCTGAAATCTGTGTCCTCTTGTTTGCAGCCTTGTAAAAGTAAAAGGGTGTGCCTCCATCAAGTGAATACTGAATGCAAGCCAGCCATGCTTTTTACACATTGTAGGCTTATGAGGCAAAAGCAGATAAGCATGATTGACTAAAATTGAACCTTTATCTTAACTATTTATTTTATGTCTAATCTTTGTTATGTTTTATTCTAAGCCAATCTTCATTTCATGCTCTGGCCTGTGCAACAGTGTCACAAGCTACAGTGTAGTGTAGCTACTGCTACTGAGAATGCTTGCACAGCCTCATAACATGAACAAATTGTATGAATAAACTGAACAAGCAACAATGTGGCAGGGGGTTCCGATTGTTCAGTTAGATTTAACAGGGTGAAATATTTCATGCAGTATACTGAGAGATCAAGATTAATGAAACCATCGCTGGCATAGCAAGCTTTATGAGTTCAGCTACCTGTGCCAATACATATTACAAGAAGCAGGGCAGACATTAAACTGTGGCTAGACAGTTCTGTTTATATTGAAGATTGAAATTAAAGGGTTGACGGAAACCTGTCTGGTCGGGAGGAGACATTGTAAGTAGTTGAAAGTTGAGACGCTGACCATAAAAGGCTGTGAACAAGGCTCCCATGTGGAAGCCAAAACGTCTTTTTATTTCTTATTATTATGGTCGGCGTGCAACTTTCAATTACTTACAAATTCAATATTTCAAACAAAAAGCAGAAAGACACAAAGCTCAGCTAGGCATAGTTTATGCAGGTCTCAGCAAAGCATTCGAAAAAGTACTTACTTCAGAAAGTCTAAACATGGCCCGGTACTTTGGATTCACTTCAAAAGGTACATCATCTATAGCTGGGTAAGAAAGGAGGTGACGATGGTGCAGGTTAAAAAAAATCTGGCAGAACCAATTTTACAACGAATGTCAAAGTTAATGCAATTAGCATTGAAGTCATGTAGCAACCCACTGTATTGCCACCGCCAAAATGCATAACATATCAGGCATGCATGCAGCCTGGATCCTCTCTTGCACTTTCTCCCCTGGACACGCTTTGTCATCGAGCGACAATGATGTCTGAGCGTGGCACACATGTTTATATTCAGACGAGATTGTCTATATACAGGGTGTTTCAGCGAACACTTTCAAAATTTATTTAAGGTTGCCTGTGACAGATAGCCCAATTCTAGTTAATGAGCTAGTCTACTCGAAGAGGCGGACATTACTTGCACGAAAAATTGAAATGCATAATCGACTAATCAACAAAAATTCACTAATTAAGTTTTTAACTAATTACCTGATGTCCCATATTGCAATTTACAAATTGTAGCCGTGGAGTTCGCAAGGCGATCCCCACTTAGAACGAATTCTCGGGATGACACCAGTTTCGGGATATTAATTCCCGAACTTTACGGAGAAATGCATTGGTGTTCCAGTTAATTTTGTGCTTCAATGCATAAAGCGACGTTTTGTTAAGCAACTAGCTGGAATGCCAATGCATTTCTCCGCAAAGTTCGGCAATTAATATCTCGAAACTGGTATCATTCTGAGAATTCGTTCCAAGTGGTGCCGTCTTGCAAACTCCACGGCTACAATTTGTAAATTACAATATGGGCGATCAGGTAATTAGTTACAAACCTAATTAGTGATTTTTTTTAATTATTCGAATATGCATATCAATTTCTCATGCAAGTAATGTTAGCCTCTTCGAGTAGACCAGCTCATGAACTAAAATTGTGCTATCCGCCACAGGCAACCTTTAAGAATTTTTGAAAGTGTTCGCTGAAACACCCTGTATATATGATGCAGGTTTCATTTTGCCTAACATCGGAAGAATTTTAAATAATTCATTTTGTCATTGAAGAATGGCACATACCCAGCGGCATTTACCCAGTGACCCCAGTTAGCGTCAAAGAGGTCCAGTCGAAAGAGACGTAGAGAGAGAGAAACAAGGAAAGAGGTTAACCGGACGCACGTCCAGTTTGCTTGTCCACTGAAGATCAGTATATACCCTGTGACCCAAGTTTGCATCAAAAAGGTTCACTGAAGAGTGGCACATACCTTGTCGCACATGCCCACTGACCCAATTTGACATCAAGGAGGTTCATTGAAGAAGACACATACCTAGTGACGCAAGTTGGTCCGATGGTTGGTTTCGAACCCGCTTCCCTTAGCACAGCAACCCAATGCTCTACTATTTGACCATGGACCATATTATACACAGTGGTCCAAGTTGGCGGGTAAATGGTTCGAGACCGAGCCGGACAGCATGATAGTCCCCTAAAAGTGTGTTAAGTACCCTAAGAATGCTAATTGCATTAATACGCAGGTCGTACTGAAAGTAACGATCAGAGAGGAGTAGCACAAGGTTCTTGAAGAGGAAACAAACATAGTGCTCATGAACAGGACAAGGTAACAGATACAAACACAGTACTAAAAGAGAGGTTTCCCCCTTACCAGACTTCTGCAAGGATTTCCCACGCTGGCACACACGGCCACCTGGAGACTTCTTTTGCGGGTGGTCATCCACATGAGAGGACAGCGGGTAAGGCAGGGGTGGCAAGGGAGGCTGATGGTAGCTGTTCCTGTAGCAGAGACCAGCAGGTGCAAAGATAAGCCAGGCATGCAAAATTTAAAATTTAATTTGAGGGTTCAACATGCCAAGACTGTACAGTGAGTTACGAGGATGCCATAGTGGAGGGCTCCGGATATTTTGACTACCTGAGGTTCTTCAATGTGCACCCAAATCTGAGTACAAGAGCGTTTTTGCATTTTGTCTCCACTGAAGTGCTGCCACGCGAACCCACAACCTCGTGCTTAGCAACAGAACGCCTAAGCCAGTGAGCCACCGTGGCAGGTAAAAGCATGCAATAGATACAACTCTGTATCAATTACCAAAATTCAGTGCACTAAATTATCAGGATAAGTACACAGAGCACAGAACAAGTACTACCCCGGGGACTATAAACAACTATAAGGGTGTGATGACACTCTTGTGATTGACTTCTGTGACTTGATGAGGCTGTCAAGTGCCTAAAGTGCAACAAATATGGTTTAGCAACACTTTATTTTGGGGAGGGTTCAAGGCTTATTGTTTCACTGTGAATAAAAAGAAAACAATGCAATGACAATGACAAGCATTCAGATCTGAAGATGTTCAATTTTGAAGGTTACTCAAGGAAATTGAGGCGACATATTTCACATGCACGCAGTTATTTCCATAATGTCTGCTTATTCCTTAGCGCTAGCAAGCATAATGCTAGGCTTTTGCCTTCAATAATCAATGGTAAAGAAGTGTCCTCCCCATTATGATCAGCTTGGCTCGACTAAACTGTCCCTTTCAGACCGAGAGAAACTCAATTGCCCCCTTCATGGGTGCCTTTAGACATCACCATACTCAAATGTGGTAGCTTTACAGAGTCAAACAAAGAAGCATAAGAAGGCCACAAAGTAGCATCACAAATTATTGTGGAGTATGTGCACTCCACAACCACCTTTGTGGTTTTTACTGCATTTCATTTGAAGCACAATCACGCAAAATGATGAAGATTAACTATTTAAAAATTCTCAGTTGCTGCATTTTCTTTCTAGCTTAGCACTAATGCTGCCAATGAAACTATTCAATGTGCAAAGGTTTTTGTTGAAAATTACGTTGTTAAACTAAGTGTAGAGGTACGTATCAATACAAGCAAGATATACTAAACATTGTTACATTCTTATCTTTATTAAACGGAGGCTTACTATATTAAAGTTCTAATGTTAAATGAGAACCTTGTCTGTCTATTAAAAAGACACTCACTTCCTTCCATTGATAGGTGCCACAGTTGTCAGCTTGTAGCCTATAAGCAAGCTGTTGATCTCCCTGAAAGCACACCACACGACATGATGAGAAAACAAAGCCTGTGGTCAATGTTATTGCTGCGCTCTCTTATCGCAAAAGTACTACTATACTTTCAACGTGTCTCATGTAATAACTGCATGCAGCACACAAACACCTTTAAAACGAAGTCCTCTGAACCTCCGAAATCCTTTGTTATACAGGTCTCTTCGGTGTAAAGATGGCGCACTGTCCCGCACTCACAATAAAGTAGGCTAAGCACGTTCAACAAGAGAAAAACTTTATTTAACAGGAACTCAAGAGAAACAACTCAAATCTTTTTTGTATGCATTATAGCTCATGAAATGTGTGACTACAGCCGAACTTATTGCACCTAGGTACATGACATGCTCCAAGGAGAAATGATGGAGCGATGCAAGGTAAAGTTGCAGATTATCGAATGCTGCTACAGTTCTTGGTTTGCTTACAGGCTCTCCATCACTGTTGACTTCATTGACATTCACGTCCTTTCACCCTAGATGGCTTTAAAGACATTGTCGATCATCAGTTTAGATTAAATTATCACAATGTCATCAGCTGCAATGTATTTGTCAGCCGTCGCACCCGCTGCTGTGTTACAACAAGCAGCATACAAGTTGAGCGATTGCCGTAGCACTGCATGCAGCACAAATGTAATACTTCCAGACATTGTCACGATAGCCAAGTGCGTCGCTAATGCTGCCATTGCAACTAGTGCAGAGCACAGCTCAGTGGCATCTGCGAAGGGCAGTGGTGTTAGTTGTAAAGCAAAAAATCAGCCATCGGGGACGCTTAAATTCCTTCGTTCTACAGGCAAATTCATTGCAGAGGTGTTCACAATACATATAAACGATAGAAATTAGGCTAGGACATAATCTATTCTTTGTTATACTGGTAATTTCGTGGTAGAGGCGTTCGACTGTACTGAAGTTATTAACACTTACAGGAAAGAACATAATTTAAATATGCCTGAAGTATACAGTGCCTATATTTTATTAAAGCATGTGCAAAATGTTACGCCAGCAATTTCTGATGTTTCAAATACAATGCTTCAGACCACACACACACCTCAGGAACCAATTTCACAAAGCTTTTCATTATTAAGCGCTCTTTTCCACTACGTGGCCACCTTCACTAATAACAATTAGAGTTACTGTACATGGCTCCCGCAGGGAGCTAGAGTTGGGCTTCTGTTTTCCACGTGCCGCTCCATTGCCATTCGCCAAGCGCAGTCATGCGGAACTATGAATTGCTGCAGAAAAGCCGACTTACTGCGATGCCGTTCCTCCTTTTGGCCTTATCAATTCCAGCACCATTGCCATCAGTGCGGTGCATTTTCTTGCATCTGACCAGCCTGACACATGCAGCAGCTTTTGCGCGAATGCATTATTTTTCTGTGCACAGCTCTATACGTTTTCATTTCGCAATATATTGGCTGGCACGGGGCAAATTATGACAATCGAAACAAGTGCGAACGAGACCAAGCAAAGCAAACCAAACAAGAGCGCGCGAGAGCTGACGAAAGCAGACAATAGTATGAAACGAGCGGTCCGGCTGACACCACATGTGAGTACGCATCGAGCGGTCTGGCGGGTCCGCATGACACCACGTTCCCGCCCGCACGTCACTGAAGCAGCCGCTCTCATTGGTCTCCCCCGTTCACGGCTCCCGTCTTTCATCTCCTGCTCCACTTTCGCTCTTTCATCTTTCGCTGCACTCGTTCGCTCAGTTACGCCGGCACTCAACCGGCTCAACGCAGAAACGGGCGCCTAAGAGCTGTGCTCTAAAAAAGTTGCAATAAATAAGATTGACGAGAGAACGGCCTTGAACGTAGCCCCCGAGCGAACGAGAGGTGGCTTCACTACATAAAAGTGGACTGCAAGATGGCTGACCTATGCGCAACTCTGGCTCCCTGCGGGAGCCATATACAGGAACTCTTAATAACAATGACAACACAATGAGCTGGTATTTGCTTTCTTGTAAATAAGGGCCCAGATTTATTAATAATGATGCATAAGCATGTTGCTGGCAATACCTTCTGCACATTCTAGGGACAGCCACAGGCATTATCAGCAATATTATGTGCCACAGATACCGTGGGTCACAGTGCATTTCATCTGCGGCTGAAAAAAAATGTGCTGCGATCACCAGTGTTGCACCACTGCAATAGTTAAGACACAAAGTTCCTTCTTATCTCTATTTCTGTCATCTTTTTGTCCCTTCTCCATCCTTTCCCACATTGCTGACCGATGTTCAGGGATCAGCCAAGCATTAGACCGTTACAGTGCAGCCAGCAGGCTTTTCTCTTGTCTGCCAGTCAACCTCTCTCTTGAACAAATACTGACTGGCACACAAACCTTCAAGTCATTGGGAATCTCTGATGCAGTGATGGAGCGAATTTATTCTTGGTGCAGAAGCAATGTGCAAAGCAAGAAGTAGCAGTGCCCACACCACTTAATCTTGCCGTCAATGCCAGTGGCTGTTTAAAACGGGCACAGAAAATATCCGCACATTCTTGCGTATTTTTTGAACAGGTATGAAGTCTGTAAATTTCTCCTAGCATAGATGTACAAGCTTACAAAGTGCATTTGTTTCAGAGGTGCTACAAAATGCTACAGATTTTCAGTTTAGATCAATTATGGCACTATGTTCTGTTGTACTGTAGCTGGTCTGGTCTATAGCAAGTATTAAGGATGGTGCACCTAATAACGATCTCTGTTCTTGTTGCAGATATTCATAAATTTACTAACAAACACTGCTGCATCTGCTCTGTCAACAATAATGAATAAATGATACCACAATGCATTACAATGTGCTGAGAGATGAAAGAAAAACGTAGGAAAGGAGGGAGGTTAACTGCTAAAAAGTCCGGTTTGCTACCCTGCACATGAAAAAGGGGATTTAAAATGATGAGATAGGAGAAAGACGAGTTGCAAAACAGAAATATGTGCACAGAATTCTGAGGTGACGTATGTCACTATTACAGCCTACCTCGTATGCCCTTAGAACGCAGGAAGCAAACTAGCGCTACGGCTACCTTTAGCGCATCAAAGAAGGTCACTGAAGAGCAGCACACACCTACTGGCACATACCCAGTGACCTAAGTTGGTATCAAAGATGGAAATGCTTTTGTGAGTCACTGGACCCCCGAAAGCCACTGTCCCGTGTGTGGCGTACCCTAAGGGGTCTTCGCTCATGTCCCCAGCAACGACACCCATTTAACGCCCTTGCTCTCCATCAAAACCGCCGTGAGATAGACGTCGCAGAAGAGTTTTGTGCGAAAGTCGCCGGTGGAACAGTTCTACTCCCTGACATGGTTTTAGGCGACATTCCTGGTCCACGAGATACAAGTATGGACGCTCCTTTTTCTATGGAAGAGTTAGAGGCTGCTATGGCGCTATGTAGGTGTTCGTCTTCGCCAGGGCCCGACGGAATCACATATAATGCTATGCGCCACCTACGTCGAGAAGCGCGACGAGAACTGCTCAACCTTTTTAATAGGTCATGGCATGATGGCGTCGTTCCACAGGAATGGAAACGCAGCCGCTTGGTACCGTTGCTAAAAGCAGGAAAGTCACCGCTAGAACTGTCATCATATCGGCCTATAGCACTCGCCAGCTGCGTCGGAAAACTCATGGAGCGCATGATCCTCATGCGTCTCGAATGGTATCTTGAACACCACAACATTTACCCTGACTCTATGGCGGGATTTCGACGAGGCCGTTCATCGATTGACAATGTCATCGATCTAGTGTCATCTGTTGAGCAGCAAAAGTCTTGGAAACGATTATCAGTAGCACTCTTTCTTGACGTGAAAGGCGCCTACGACAACGTTTCCCATCAAGCCATCCTAGACGCACTTTTGACATTGGAACTAGGAGGGCGAGTATTTCGATGGATCCAAAGCTACTTGACACAAAGGTCCTTGTTTGTACGCACAGAAGATGGTCCGACTCCTGACCACTACACATGCCGTGGCGTTCCTCAAGGCGGTGTTCTAAGCCCTATTCTCTTTAACCTCACACTTCTTGGGCTGGCCGATTCCCTACCGGAAACAGTGAGTGTCTCCATCTACGCCGACGACATCTGCATCTGGGCATCAGCGGTGACTCGCCCGCAGGTTCGTGCAAGGTTGCAGAAGGCAGCAACACAGGCAACTGGCTATCTTTGCACACAAGGCCTAACCATCTCGACAGAAAAATGTGCGTTAGTCGCTTTTACGCGAAAAGCGATGTCTGGTTATCCAGTGTGCATCAATGGCCAGCGTATCTCCTACAAGAGAAATCATCGGTTTTTGGGTGTCTTTGTTGACCGAGACCTCTCCTGGAGCCCTCAGGTTGCCCACTTGAAGAAGAAGCTCACATCTATGGTTCACGTTTTCAAATTCATCGCCGGTAAAGCGTGGGGATCATCAGTGAGCTCTATGCTACAGTTGTACCGAGCACTTTTTATCGGCTTCCTACGCTATAGCTCTCCCGTGCTTGCTAAAACATGCAAATCAAATCTTCGAGCCCTTCAGAGCGTGCAAGCACAGGCATTACGTGTTTGCCTCGGCCTTCCGCGGAGCGCCTCAACAGCAGGGACAGTTATCACGGCTCAAGACCATCCGATCACAACTTACATGACCATCGACACGCTTAGGGCCCATATTCGCCACGTTTCACGGATGCAATCAAGCTCTCTTGCCTCCCTGCCAGAACGACGACCACGGGCGTCATTCTCCAACGTGGTCAGCATTCATAGTGCCTCCCTACCATCGGGGTTCACACCCTCGACACGTTCACCGTCAGCGTTGTGGTGTTTAAAACAACCTGAAGTGCGCCTTTACGTTCCAGGAATAAGAAAGAAGACGGACCTGCCCACTTTGGCCTTGAAGCAAGCAGCTCTCGATTGCTTGCACTCTTTCTACTCTGACCGAATCCACATATATACGGATGGCTCTTCCACTCAGACCAGCTCCACCGGCGCAGTGGTTATACCATCACGATCAATGAGCATCACATACAAGACTTCTCACGTGACATCATCGACCGCTTCGGAGCTTGTTGCCCTCCGAGGTGCCATTGATTATATTAACAACCAACCGGCTAATCGGTGGGTAATATTATGTGATTCAAAGGCGGCCCTACAATGTCTTTTGTCAGCTCTCCGTCGCGGGTCCTGCGAACAACTCGTCTCGGAGATACGAGAAATGCACCACCATACGATCGCAAAAGGACACGACGTCGTGTTTCAGTGGCTGCCGAGTCATTGCGGTATCACCGGCAACGACATCGCCGACGAAGCTGCTAGGAAAGCACACGAAGGAGCAAATATTGTTTCTGTACCTTTATCGAGGACTGACGCAGCCCAACACCTAAGCAAGCTGGCGCAAACTATGACATTGGAGAAGTGGCATACAACGGAATTCGCCCAACATTGGTTGCATTCTCTCGACCCATCTATGCAGCTGCGGCTGTTGCCTGGACTTCCTCGAAATGAGGAAACAATGCTGTGCCGCTTACGCTTGGGTGTTGCATTCACCAATGCTTACACGTGTTTGATTGGAATGGCTGATAGCGCCGAGTGTAATGCCTGCGGTGTCGATGAGACTATAGAACACCTACTATGCTACTGTCCATCTCTTCAAAACGAAAGACATGACCTCTGCAACGTTCTCAATAGGCTAGATAGAAGACCGTTCACTTTGAGCAAGATCTTGGGACCATGGCCTCGAATATCACAGCTGCAAAAGGCCACAAAAGCGCTACTGCGATTTTTAAAAACTACAGGACTGAGTGACCGTCTATGACCCGGACTGATTGATAATCAGTGATAGAACAGAGATCTGTTGCTATGTCGGCGATATCAACAGTGGACTTTCTATTCTTCTCTTAATCTCTCTCTCCCCTTTTTCCTTCCCCCAGTGTAGGGTAGCCAACCGGGCTCAGTCCTGGTTAACCTCCCTGCCTTTCATTAAATCATTTTCTCTCTCTCTCTCTCTAAGTTGGTATCAAAGAGGTTCATTAAAAACCATGCAGACCGAGTGGCACATACGCAGTGCCCCAAATCGGCGTCAAAGAGTTTCTTCAAACAGAGGTACCTACCCAGTCCCGCATCTACAGTGACCCATGTCAGCGTGAAAGAAGTTCGTTGAAGAGCGGCACGTATGTACGCATTGCCACATACTCGGTGACCCAGGTTGGTTTTGTGGTGGCACCCTTGGTAAGACGAAGACAAAGTCTCTCTCGAGCAGCAGCAATAGAGCAGACTGGCTTTTACTCTGACAAGGGTTTGTGTGCTATGAGCCTTGTCTCTACAGTGGTGACCTGGAATGGCCGAACACAACGCTTCCCATGAAGCAACAGCGTCTGCCGCATCATCTCCACTGGCTGTTCAAGCAACCATTGTTCACCCTCCTCCTTTCTGGGTGCAACATCCCAAAGCCCGTTTCGTACAAGCTGAAGGACTTTACCACTTACACCGTATCACCTCTCAATATGTTCGCTTTGTTCACACACAGTTCTCCCTCCCTAGTGACGTCGCACTGGAAGTGTATAATGTCCTCCTCAATCCACCCACGACAAATGAGTACGACACTATCAAGGCAATCATGCTCGAGCATACCATGCTGTCCAAAAATTAGCGTCTGCAACAGCTTATATCCGAGGAGGAACTCGGTGACTGCCAACCTACACAACTTCTCCGTCACAAGCAAGTCCTGTTAGGAGATCGAGCAGCAACTTTTGACCAGCAGCTCCTGTGGGAGCTTTTCCTGCAGTATCTACCAACGTCCGTGCAGATGATCCTGGCCACACGACGGTACCGACCTCTCCC